>NC_133774.1:1495653-1496878 GCF_003597395.2 Chelonoidis abingdonii
ACCTCTCGAGGTCCCTTCCAGTCCTAGAGTCTATGAATCTATGAATAAGTACAAAGTGATTTTATTAAATACAGAAAGTAGGATTTAAGTGGTTCCAAGTAGTAGCAGACAGAACAAAGTAAATTACCAAGCAAAATAAAATAGGACACACAAGTCTATGTCTAATACAGTAAGAAAACTGAATACAGATAAAACCTCACCCTCAGAGCTGTTCCAGTAAGTGTCCTTTTACAGACTAGTCTCTTCTAATCTGGGTCCAGCAATCACTCACATACCCCATAGTTAATGTCCTTTGTTCCAGTTTCCTTCAGGTGTCCTTTGGGGGTGGAGAGGCCATCTTTTGAGCCAGTTGAAGACCCCAAATGGAGGTGTCTTCGATGGGCTTCAATAGACTTTCTTTTGTGAGTGGACACCCCTCCCTCCCCCGGTGTAGAATCCAGCTACAAAATGGAAATTTGGAGTCACCTGGGCAAGTCACATGTCCATGCGTGACTCAGAACTTGCAGGTAGCAGCCATTGTTCACATGCTACCTTGAACATCCTCAGGTAGACTTCTTATGTGGATTGGAGCCTTCCAAGATCCATTGTCCATTAAGTGCTTCTTGATTGAACACTTAACTGGCACATTCCTCTCTAAAGAAGCTGACCAAATGCTTTACTAAGGCTACTTAGAAACAAGCAAGTACACAGCCCAGTATTCATAACTTCGAATACAAAAATGTTACATGCATACAAATAGGATGAATATATTCAGTAGATCCTAACCTTTACAGAGATATGTTACATGGCATATGTAGCATAAAACATTCTAGTTATGTCATATATACATTCATAAGCATATTTCCATAAAAACTTATGGGGGTGCAATGCCACAGAGATATTTTAGAGAGAACCCCAGGACTACTGGAGAAATTATTGGGCATAAAATCTGAGCCTCCAATGGATGTGGAGGTGGATTTTCCTAGGCTCTGTCTGCCTCCAGGTGCTTGGAGTGACAGTAATGCCTGGCTGAGGTGTGATTAGCAATGAGGGTATGGCTACACTGACAGTTTTGCAGCGCTGGTAGTTACAGCTGTGCTCGTACAGCTGTGTATGGCCAGCGCTGCAGTGTGTCCACACTGACAGCAACCAGAGCTGCAGTGTGTCCACACTTGCACCAGTTGCAGCGCTGTTGTGAGTGGTGCATTGTGGGCAGCTATCCCACAGAGCACCTCGTCCCATTTTG
>NC_133774.1:1500654-1504221 GCF_003597395.2 Chelonoidis abingdonii
CTGGTGAGTGTCCACACCTGATGAGCAGCGCTGCATCAGCAGCGCTGGATTCGCTACACCCGTAGCGGACCCAGGTGTACAGCCAGCGCTGCAGACAGGGAGTTGCAGCGCTGGCTGAGCTTTGTAAGTGTGAACACCTGCTAAGTTGCAGCGCTGTAACCCCCTCACCAGCGCTGCAACTTGCAAGTGTAGCCAAGGCCAGAGAGTGCAGACAAGTTGTCACCCACCTGTTTCCAAATGCTCCTCATCTCTCATCATTCTCTGGGGAATATGTAGAGTATATTATGTCTGCTTTTAAAATGTTTCTTCTCTCTGAAGAAGTGTATATTTGTTTCCCTTCATACCAAGGGCAAGTTAGTAGCCATAAACTGGATTTTCAGTAGGTGAATTTGTAGCAATTGAAGCAAGCCATGCAGTAGATTATCCTACTAAACCTGGATTGTTTGATATGGTAACTCCTCTGTCACAAGACTGGGATGGAGCCAATAGGTTTCTGGGTCACAAGGGCCAAATTCTGCCCTCAGTTACATCTGTGCAGCTCTACTGACCCATAGAAGTGTCTCGTGGACAAGACCCATGATCTTCCTGCCAGTGCAGGGTTGTTCCTGCAGAAGCCAAAGGGGCTGCACAGGGTATAACTCAAAAGTGGAATTTGACCCTAACACACTCTGGGTGATTCTCCCCTGCATTGCCCCATATCCAGACAGCTGTGTCTGAGCAAGGCTGGTATGAAAATGGAGCATCCAGATCCTGCACCAGACATGAAGGGGTTAGGGATCTGCCATGGGTTCAAGTAGCTGTTTGCTTTTCTGTTTGTTTTTCTTGTGGTTTTATCCTTCTCTGGGCCCTGGAAGGGGTTAGCTGTGGTGGAACCAGCTGGAGAATTGAGTATCCATCCTTCAGCCCGTACTGCTGACAGCCTGGTGCCAGCTGATGAGGGGCTGGGTGAGTACATGACCTCCTTGCATGTGGAGGGACCATTTCCTGTTTTTTGGTGCTGTCACACTTTGCTCCTATTTTGCTCTTCATCCAGCTAGGGTGACACGCTGGGAGTAGGTAATGGAAATGGTCCCACTGCCTTTTGAGTTATGGGTGTTTGACTCCATCTCCCATAACTGCCTATGGCTCCCAGAATGCCTTGCCTGATTTCTCACAATCCATTACTGTGCCAACAACTGTGGTATAAGTCCCCCAAGGGCAACAAAACTGAAGAGAGAGACTTAGTACTGTGTGGATACAGGGTAAAACTGCCTTGAAACTAGACAGCTAGTGTGGAAGCACCGCACCATGGCACTCTGCCCAGGCACCATCACTGCGGCACTTTTGAGTGCTACAAACCCTTTGGAGTTACAAACAGCAGCTCTTCCCTCCCAGCCTGCCCCTGTCAATCAGGGCTTCAGGTGGCCAGCTGGGTCCCCCTAACCAGCAAACAGCTGCTGTATGTCCTACTGGGCTCCAGCAAACACTCCCCAATGAGTTTTCCTGCCCAATTCCCACTTGTCTCCCTACCACCCCCTTACTAGCCTCTTCAGCTCCTTTTCAATCTCCTCATTCCTATCCTGCTGCATCACCTCCTCTTTCTGCCTCTGCTCCCCTGCCTTCTGAGTCCACACGCTGCTCCCTACCCCAGGTGCATTGGCTCCCTGGCATCACCTCCCTCTGGGTCTGTATCTATATCCACACGCCTGCATGGGCTGCTTGCAACATTTCCCCTTCCCTTCACACTCTACCCCCATCCCTCAATTCCACTGGCACCTGCCACTGATTTCCCTTCTCTCACTAACATTGTTCAGGAAGGAGTAAATTCAGGTCCCTTGTGGGGCAAGGCTGTGACCAGTGGCTTATTCCTACTGCCAGCCCTTAACACACAGTGGGGGACTCCAGCACTGAAGTTTAATCACATGCTATTGTGAGATAATGAGCTTTGCATGAGAACCCTGTACACAAGTATGGCCTCTTCTTTATCAGGCAGAGTAAGAACTCATTCCTGGTACAGAGCACTGCTGATCTTATCAGGAACCCCACCCCTTCTCTTCACAACTTGGTTTATTCTGAGCAATTCAAAATGTGGAATTTGATCCTTGTTTGATCCTCCTCACAGGTGATCAAGTGCCCTTGGGGCTAAAGTGAATTCCATGGTTCTCTCAGTGATGATGGAGGCCATGTTTCCCCTCAACACTTCCATGATTTCTGAGAAACATGCTTTTGAAACAAGACATCCTCTTTCATGTAGTGTTAGGGAGTCCGGGGTCAGTGCTGCTAACTGGACAGCTGCTGAGCTCCAGAGATCAAAGGTGTCCAGCCTAGATTCTTGTGAAATACCTATTCTGCTTGGTGCATGTTTCCCTTCTGGGAGGGCCTATGGGGGTGAAACTCATGACGATTGGTAGAGGGTAGTGGGAGGTTTTTTAAAGGGGTCACACAACCTCTTCTGGAAGGGTCTCCCCACCCCTGAACTTGCCCCGATTAGCCAAACCCTGTTTTCAGGGAGATCCTATGGGAGTGAAACCCACTCCGATTGGTAGAGGGAGAAGTTCTTAGAAGGGTTACATGACTATCTCCCTGATGGGTCATCCTGCCCCAGAACTTGCCCCTTTTAGTCACATCCCTTATTGGGGAAGTCCTACAAGGGTGAAACCCACTCTGATTGGTAGAGGGCAGTGGGAAGAGTTTTCAGGGGTGGGAAGTGTCACATGCTGTGTTGTTGTTGATATAATCTGGGACCATATAGAACATGGTTGCAACCAAGGTCCTGTAGTGGCACCAAATCTTATGTAAAGGGGGTCATATAAGGTGTCTAAGACCAGGTTATGGGTTGCTGGTTAAGATTATGCTGTCTGTATGCATGTGTCATTTTGTAGTTGCAGTTATGAATATTGGCTCTATACTGTCTGTATTTCAAACTTATGCTGTGCTTCTGGGTGACACCCCAGACAAGTTGGTGTTAGCTCTGCGCAGCCTGCTTGATGGCCCATTAAGGACCATTAGCTATACAATTGACCCATGGAGAGAAGGCAGATATGGCTTGTAACACAGCAATGTGTTACCGAAATGCTGAGTCTGCCTAGCTGAGAGCCAATAACAGCCTGACAGGGATAAGGAAAAGATCCTTTATTTTGCAGAAGAAAGGAGAGCCCTGTACCTTGTGTGACAGAGTTCCTCCTCTACCTTGGTGGGTCCTGTGCTTATTGGCAGATTTGCTCACCTCAGTGATCTCCCCCACAGTCTGGATCAACTCCTCCTGTGTCTGGATTCAAAGAGTGGGAATAAAATAGGGGGAACCCGGCCCGCCACTCTACTCCGGGTTACCAGCTCAGGGCCCTATGGATTGCAGCTGTCTATTATCCTCTTGTAGAGCTGTTTGACAGTAAAATCCCCTGGGCTACTTCCCCACAGCCTCCTCCAAACACCTTCTTTATCCTTCCACCACAGGACCTCCTCTGGTGTCTGGATAACGCGATACTCCTGTAGTCCTTCCGCAGCATTACCCTCTCACTCTCCTCCTATGCGCCTCTTGCTCCCAGCTCCTCACACGCACTTCCTCTCCTCTGGCTCCTCCCCATCTGG
>NC_133774.1:1505492-1515624 GCF_003597395.2 Chelonoidis abingdonii
CCCCCGCCCCAAGCTCCCTGGCCCAGCCCCCTTGCTTCCCTGCAGCCCTGGGTTTAGCTTCCCAGTGTGGAGGGCAAACACTCTGACACTTGGCATGGACCCCAACCCCGTGGGGTGTGGAGCAGGGCGGGGTGTTGTGTGACCCCTGGAGGGGAGGGGGAGGACTGTGACCTGCTGGGAGTGTGTCAATGGCCCCGTGGGGGAAGGGTCGGGGGGGCAGTGACCCTGTAGTCCCAGCCCTGGCTAAGCTGGCGCTTGCCCCCCAGTGGGCAGTGGGTGCCCCTGGCAGCAGTGCTCACGGTGCTCTCCCCGCAGTGCCTTGCCTTCCGGGACGTGGCCCCGCAGGCCCCCGTGCATTTCCTGGTGATCCCCAAGCGCCCCATCCCCAGGCTGAGCTGCGTGGCCGTGGGGGATGCAGAGGTGAGCAGAGCGACTGGACAGGGCCCCTTCCCCGAGGCGCCTCTGCCCCACTGGGAGGCTAGGGTGGGGCGGGGAGCGCAGCCCAGGGAGCAGCGAGGGTCATGGGGAGCTGAAGGGCTGGGCACAGGAAGGGGGCTGGACAGCCCCATGTGCTGGTTGGAGGGGGTGCTGGGGAGTGTTGGCTCCAGCCCTGGTACGGACTGGCTCTGACCTTGGGGGGGCACCCTCCCTCCTGAGCCCAGCTGACCCTGCCTGGCTGGGTGCGAAGGTGGGTGCTCTGGCGGAGGTTCAGGGCTGCGGCACTCTGGGTCACCGGGGAGGGGTTCTAGGGGTGCTGCCTGGGGTGCCCATTTCCCCCCCTGTCAACCTGCCCCTCTGCTCACGCCCAGCTGCTGGGGCACCTGCTGCTAGTGGCCAGTCAGACGGCGAAGGTGGAGGGGCTGGTGGATGGCTACCGAGTGGGTGAGTTACTGGGACCCCCTGCACTGGGGAGCGCCCGGCTGCCTGCCCTGCCCTGGGGTTTCCCTGGTCCTCATCAGCGTTGCCCGCTGCCAGCTCAGCTGTGACCCTGCCCCAGACGTATGTGAGCCACTGGTGTCCTCCAGCACTTCCCTGCATCCCTGCCCTGGAGTGTGGTCTCCCCATGGTGCTCATGGGCTGGGGCCCCGCCTGCGACCCCCCCATGGCCCTGTGGCCTCAGCACGTATTGTACCCCCCACCACTGCCCTAGTACCCCACTCTGGGTTCAGGGGGCTGGCCCCACCCTCTTGCCCAGCCCATCGGGGGTCAACCCCGCCCGCTTGCCATGCCATACCTGTAGGCAGACGGCCTTGCCCCACTTCACCCATAGCAGGCCGGGCCCCACCCTCTCGCCATGCCACGCCTGCAGGGGACGAGCTCCCGCCCCACTTACCCCGCTCACCCACCGGCCCCCACCCTCTCGCCATGCCACGCCTGCAGGGGGCTGGCCCCACCCCCTCGCCCAGCCCATAGGGGGCCAAAGCCGCCCCACTTGCCCCAGCCCAGCCATAGCAGGCCGGGCTCCACCCTCTCACCATGCCACTCCTGCAGGGGACCAGCCCCTGCCCCACTCACCCCGCCCCACCCACCGGCCCCCATGCTCATGCCATGCCACGCCTGCAGGGGAATGGCCCTGCCTCACTTGCCCCAGCCCACCTGGCTCAACCTGCCTGCAGGGGCCGGCCCCACCCTCTCATACCACCCCACATGCCCTGCCCACAGGGGGGCCAGCCCCACCCCACTCGCCCTGCCTGCAGGGCCTGGCACACTTACCCCTTGTCTCTGTCTTTCAGTGATCAACGATGGGAAGCAGGGGGCTCAGTCCGTCTACCACCTGCACTTGCATGTGCTGGGCGGGCGTCAGATGGGCTGGCCCCCGGGCTGAGCTGCAGCTGGAGAAACGGGAGCAGCGGACGCAGCGCCAGCCCCACTGGGCAAACCTGTTCCTCAATTAAAGCGCTGTGAGAGGGCCCATGTGATCACTTGCCTATCTGTCCCGGTGCCCGTTCCCCGGCTGTCTGGGGCTCACACCGGGCAGGGGGGTCGGCCTCCCACTTGGCAGGAAGAGGCTGTGCTGGGGGAGGGGAGCACACGATGCCCAGGGCAGAAGAGTAAGGGGACGGGAGGAGGTAGCATGTGATGTCCAGGCCAGGGAGAGGACAGGAGGGACCATGCGATGCCTGGGGTTGGGGGAGCATGTGATGCCCAGGCCAGGGGTGAAGGGGGGGCGGCCGTGTGAAGCCCAGCAGGGGAGGCGGGGTGGGGCGTGTGATGCCTGGCGAGGGAGGGAATGGGGGGAAGCATGTGATGTCCGGCAGGGGAGGGGGGACCGTGTGATACCCGGCGGGGGAGAGGGGAGCCTGTGATGCCCAGGCTGGAGGGGAATGGGGGGCAGCATGTGATGCCCAGGCTGGAGGGTATGGGGGGGAACTGTGTGATGCCTGGCAGGGAAGGAGAAGCGTGTGATGCTCAGGCTGGAGGGGAATGGTGGGGACGGTGTGATGCCCAGTGGGGGAGGGGGGAGCATGTGATGCCCAGGCCAGAGGGGAATGGGGGGGAGCGTGTGATGCCCAGGCCAGAGGGGAATGGGGGAGAGCATGTGATGCCCAGGCTGGTGGGTATGGGGGTAACTGTGTGATGCCCAGGCTGGAGGGAAATGGTGGAGACCATGTGATGCCTGGTGGGGGAGGGGGACCGTGTGATGCCCAGGCCGGTGGGTATGGGGGTAACCGTGTGATGCCCGGGGGTGGGGGCGAGCATGTGATGCCCAGGCTGGAGGGGAATAGGGGGGACCGTGTGGTGCCCAGGCTGGGGGCAAATGGGGGGCAACATGTGATGCCTGGGGTTGGGGGGGGAGCATGTGATGCCCAGGCCAGGGAGGAATGAGGGGGACCATGTGATGCCTGGCTGTGACGATGTGGTTCTGGCGGGACCCAACTGAGAGTGCCAAATCAGGACCAATTGCTCAAACAGGGCAGTCACAGCCCAAGGCTGGGGTTTTTCCACCTCTAAGGCAAACCAAACCAGCCAGACAAAAATGACTTTGGTTTCCCCACTGGCTAACCGCAAGTCACACAAGCAATTTCCTTAGACACTCCAGTCTCCCAGTATCACCACCAGTCCCACACGTCCTGGGGATGAATGGTTATGAAAACCAACACCCAGTAAAAGAAAAAGGTTCTCTCGATCCCAAAGGACCAAGCCCCAGACCCAGGTCAATATACACATCAGATCTTACCCACAAATCACGCTGTTGCCAATCCTTTAGAATCTAAAATCTAAAGGTTTATTCATAAAAGGAAAAAGATAGAGATGAGAGCTAGAATTGGTTAAATGGAATCAATTACATACAGTAATGGCAAAGTTCTTAGTTCAGGCTTGTAGCAGTGATGAAGTAAACTGCAGGTTTAAATCAAGTCTCTGGAGAACATCCCCGCTGGGATGGGTCATCAGTCCTTTGTGCAGAGCTTCAGATTGTAGCAAAGTCCCTCCAGAGGTAAGAAGCAGGATTGAAGACAAAATGGAGATGAGGCTTCGCCTTATATAGGCTTTTCCAGGTGTAAGAACACTCCTTTGTTCCTACTGTGGAAAGTTACAGCAAAATGGAGTTTGCAGTCACATGGGCCAGTTTCTGCATCACCTTGCTGAGTCACAGGGCGTATCGCCTTCTCTCAATGGGTCAATTGTGTAGCTGATGGTCCTTAATGGGCCATCAAGCAGGCTAAGCTGAGCTGACACCAGCTTGTCTGGGTGTCACCCAGAACTGCAGCACCAATTTAAAATACAGACAGTACACAGCCAATATTCATAACTTCAACTACAAATGATACAGACATACAGACAGCATAATCATAACCAGTAACCCGTAACCTGGTCTTAGACACCTTATATGACCCCCTTTACATAGGATTTGGTGCCACTACAGAACCTTGGTTGCAACCCATGTTCTATATGGTCCCAGTTTATATCAATAACGTCACACCCCCAACGCAAAATTGATGCAGGAAGGGATGACACAGACATCACTGACTGCATCCCAAAAGCTCCCCATCCCTGGGTCTTCTCACTACAGCCAGTGTTGGGTTAGAAGCCATATCAGTGTATAACAGAAATGTTTTACCAAACTCATGTTCAATAACATGATTGAATCTTTTTACAAACTTAAGGTAAAACTTAGTTTGAACAACAGTGGATTGGATCTGCTCTTGCAGCAGGATTCCTGTATGTCTCATATGCTCTTGCCAAGAGCTAAAGAAACTAGCTATTTTATCTGTACCAGCTCTGGCAAATGTTTGGAACCCAACTAACATTAAATCAACATAGATATTAATGTTGTTTACAGTGTAGGAACCATGGCATTTAGCCATGCAATTAATATGGTAGTGTGCCTCAGTTTCCCCTTTCCTAGTGCACATCAGGTCTGGAATGTTCCCTCCCCTGTGAAAAGCTTTCATACTGTTTACAGGCATTAACTGTGAAACATTAGTATAGCAAGGCCTTTTTAACATAAAGTGTGTTCTCATGTACTGCTTTCAACACGTTCAAGGGACTTTCCAAAGGACTGGGCACATTGTACATTCTTACAATTCTTGGTAATAGCAACACATTAGTTACAAAAATCACCATTAGCAACAACAACAAATTCATTGCAAGTGTCCATCTACAATCATGTTTGTCATGCCAGACCTTTGGACTAATACCATTGGAGTTTGACATTTTAGGGTTAACCTGTGGCTTCCCTTTGCAAAATTCAGTTTTCTCTTTTCTCCTTGTCCTGCAGGATCAAACCCTGATTTCTTTCTTGCTTAACCAAATTCACTGGCTGATGGGGTGGGCTCTCTTGCTAACAGCTATTAGCAAGTTCTTTCTTCTCCCTGCCAGCCAGGCAATTTGCATCAACACAGACACTAGCTTTTAACTTCTTAGCTGCTACCATTCCAATGCTGGACTCTGTTTTACAGAGACACCACACAAATCCAAAGGTTTGAGGGTGAGAGTTTGCTTGCTCTTCCCTGCCATCCTCAAGCTTTTCAGCCATAAAACCATTTAGCTCTGAAACACCAGCAACCAAATCTGTCCTTAGATCCTGAAGCACAGACTGCTCACTCACAGAACTAGCATGGAGACATTCCTGTCCCAACAACATTGTTTTCCCAACAAAAGCTGGCCACACACAGCCACTTGATTACAGGGCTGCTAACTTTCTTAACAGCTTTACTTCATCTGAGACCTTCTCAAAGCTACCCCCACTGGATCTTTCAAAAGGAAAGTCAGTGGATCCATTCACAACAGAAAATTTCTGGCTGTTAGGCACTGAGACTTTCTTGATTAAATCACTTACACACCCTTCAGTTGCAGCAAACTGCTTGCACAGATTACTCTGAGGATTCCTTTTCCCATGAGATTTTTTTAAACAGCAATTCATCCCTCTCAGAAATTCTGCTCTTACCCTCTTCACCTAGGGCTTGCTCTAAAGGAACACTTCCTTGAGCCACCACAGACTCTTTCTGGGTCTCACTTACATCCAGAATCGCTTCTGGCCCATCAGGCAGATTGCTACACAATTCCCTTTCAGGCCAACTCATAGACTTTCTAGATAACAGGCTAGAAGCCTTTTCCTTCCCTTGGCCATGAACAGGTTCAGAAATCTTTTCCTTCTTGCTGCTACAAGTTGTCAAACTGTTAGTAGGTAACACAATTAAATCACCTTTTTGCTCTCCTTGTGCCCTGGCTAGGGTATCACCCTGCTCAGACAGAGCTGCTACACCCTTTTCCAGCCACACATTAGCAATTGGCAAACTACAAGCACCAGAATTGTCTGATCTCTGGGATTTTGCTATGACACTAACTGGATGCAACCTAGTTACAATGCCATTTCTTCCCAGCAGACCAAACTTAGGACCATTCCCTTCCTGGGCTTTAGATGAATTCAGAACCAACTCTGAGACAACTGCATCACCCCAACCATCACAGGCTGAAAGGCACCTTCTGTCTGCTCCACAGACACAGAAAAGCTGGACACACATTCTCCTTCACCAGACACACAGCTTGGGATTTCCTTTCCCTTGTCCCAGCACACAGGGCTGTTCACAGACAACTGCTTGGAGACCGAGGTAGCTTCCTCCATAGGCAAGTCAATACCCCTGACAGACACAGGCACATTTCCTTTACTGTCACATTTCTCCACACAGGAAACAGGTAAAGGATAGGGACACTCATCTTCCACTATCCTGTCTTCCCAAACTGCTGACTAGACAAAGCCATCAGCTCACAAGGCTGCCTAGGCTCTCCAAACTTTCCCTCACCAGGCACATTGCCACTCCAACAGATAAACTGCTGCTTTTTCACTATCACTGAGCTACTTTAGCAAATCACAGTTACCCATTTCAGGTTCACTTTTACAAGCTGTATTAGCTAACAATTCATTACCCATCACAAAATTTACCCTTTCCTTCCTCAGTTAGGGCTTCCACCTGACCATTTACTTGAATCTGCTCCTGAGAAACATTTTCCTCCCCAATGAGATCTTTTTGCTCCTGATCTAACTCCAGATTCACTTCTGAGACATTAGACAGACATTTAGAAACTCCACTCACAGACACACTGCTTTCTTGCACAGACAAACAGCTATTACCCCCAGGTTAGACTCCCCCTCTCCCTGGCCATGGCAAAACTGGTTAGACACAGAAAACTGCCCAGAGTAATACCACATATCAACATAGTTATAAACTGGATAGTCAAGAGGATACAGTTCCTGGTGTCTTTCCTTGCTTCTTTGAGTTGGAGCTGAAGTCTAGCAGTTTCCTGTTCATCTTGCTCCTGTTGCATCTGTCGAGCTTTTCTCCTCAGCAGCCAGTAACTAATAGCCTCCTTCTCTTCAGCAGCCTCTTTCTCCAGCTGGGCCGAGGCTTGCTTCTCTCTCATTTGATTTCTGCCAGCTTTTTTTGCTCATATTCAAACTGCAGGCAAATCCCTCAGGGCTTGCAGTTTCATTGCATTTGCTGATGCTTTTCTGGCTCATGGTCACTGATCTTTAACCAACCAAACTCTCAATACCAAATTTCAAATTTATAGCGTGGGGTTCTGACCCAAAGCTTAATTGACCTGGTTCTGTGGATCCTAGCACGACTACGCCACTGTGACGATGTGGTTCTGGGCGGACCCAACTGAGAGTGCCAAATCAGGACCAATTGCTCAAACAGGGCAGTCACAGCCCCAAGGCTGGGGTTTTTCCACCTCTAAGGCAAACCAAACCAGCCAGACAAAAAGACTTCGGTTTCACCCCACTGGCTACCACAAGTCACACAAGCAATTTCCTTAGACACTCCAGTCTCCCAGTATCACACCAGTCCCACACGTCCTGGGGATGAATGGTTATGAAAACCAACACCCCAGTAAAAAGAAAAAGGTTCTCTCGATCCCAAAGGACCAAGCCCCAGACCCAGGTCAATATACACATCAGATCTTATCCACAAATCACGCTGTTGCCAATCCTTTAGAATCTAAAATCTAAAGGTTTATTCATAAAAGGAAAAAGATAGAGATGAGAGCTAGAATTGGTTAAATGGAATCAATTACATACAGTGATGGCAAAGTTCTTAGTTCAGGCTTGTAGCAGTGATGAAGTAAACTGCAGGTTCAAATTAAGTCTCTGGAGAACATCCCCCGCTGGGATGGGTCATCAGTCCTTGTGCAGAGCTTCAGCTTGCAGCAAAGTCCCTCCAGAGGTAAGAAGCAGGATTGAAGACAAAATGGAGATGAGGCCTCCGCCTTATATAGACTTTTCCAGGTGTAAGAACACTTCTTTGTTCCTACTGTGGAAAGTTACAGCAAAATGGAGTTTGCAGTCACATGGGCCAGGGCTGAGCTGACACAGCTTGTCTGAGGACTTTTTCCATAACATAAACACAGAACAAGTTTGAAATACAGACAATAGCACAGCCAATATTCATAACTTCAACTACAGAAATGATACAGACATACAGACACAGCATAATCCATAACCAGTAACCCGTAAAACCTGGTCTTAGACACCTTATATGACCCCTTTTACCTAGGATTTGGTGCCACTACAAGAACCTTGGTTGCAACCCATGTTCTATATGGTCCCAGTTATATCAATAACGTTCACACTGGCGTGGGAGAGGGACCGCTGTGATGCCCAGGCCGGTGGGTAAATGGCGGGTAACCGTGTGATGCCCAGTGGGTGGGGGAAGCAGTGTGATGCCCAGCTGGGGGAGGAATGGGGGACGAATGTGATGCACAGTGGGGGAGGGGGGAGCGTGTGATGCCAGGCCTGCTGGAGGGAATTAGGGGGAACCATGTGGTGCCCAGGCTGGGGGCGAATGGTGGGGGCAACATGTGATGCCTGGGGTTGGGGGGAGCATGTGATGCCCATGGCCAGGGAGGAATGAGGGGGACCGTGTGATGCTGGCGTGGGAGGGGACCGTGTGATGCCCAGGCCGGTGGGGTGGGGCGTGTGATGCCTGGCGAGGGAGGGAATGGGGGGAAGCATGTGATGTCCGGCAGGGGAGGGGGGACCGTGTGATACCCGGCGGGGGAGAGGGGAGCCTGTGATGCCCAGGCTGGAGGGGAATGGGGGGCAGCATGTGATGCCCGGGGGTGGGGGGGAGCATGGGATGCCCAGGCCAGGGAGGAATGGGGGGGACTGTGTGATGCGCGGGCTGTGGGGCTGCAGGTGCCCGTCTACCCTAGGCTGTCCAGACTCTGCTCCCGCGGCGTCTGGGTGCCTCGCCCGGGCGGGAAGCCACATGGCTGCGGTGTGTTCTCCCGGCCCCGGGGGAGGATGCACCAGGAGGGTTGGGGGTTTGGTCCAGTTGGTGCTGTCACTCTCCGCCTTGCTGCGAGGGGCTGTTTGCCCACTGGGGGGGCGAGGTCTGCGCAGGGCCAGGCCGGGGCAGTTTCCAACCGGGGGTTGTGTTAGTGTGTATAGAGGCAAAAAGCTGCCTGGCCCTGTCAGCGCATGCTCACCTCTGCTGCAGCCACAGCCAGTGCCCCGCTCCCCCCCAGTCCTTGCAGGGATGGGTGCAGGAACCCTAAATCGGATGGTCCCTCCTGAGTGCAGCAGAAACGTAGCCTCAGGGCCGTCCGTGTGACTGAGCAGCAGGAGGCAAAGGGCTCAGCCAGTGGGGATAGAACACGTGAGGGCGAGTCGCTGAGCATGCGGCTACAGCACATGATGCCCTAGCCAGAGCGTCACAGCATCAGCCAATAGCGCCTCACTCTGCCATAGAGCGGGGACAGCACGGACAGACGTGGGGCTAGCCCCAAGGTCCATTCCTGTCACAGAGTGGGGGGAGACCAGGCCCTGCACCCCCACTTCCTGCGATTCACCGTGACTCTCAGCCAGCCAGTAACACAGAAGGTTTATTTAGATGACAGGAGCACAGTCCCAGACAGGTCTTGCCGGTACAGACAACAGGACCCCCTTTAGTTAGGTCCATCTGGGGCCCCAGGGAGGCCACAGCACCGTTGGGAAGCCCAAGCCCTGTCAGGGCCCCTCTCCATTTCCCAGCCAGCTCCAAACTGAAACTCCTCCAGCCTTTCACTCAGCCTCCCCCAGCCTCTTCCCCAGTGTGACGAACTGGGAATGTTCTTAATGTTTGCTCTGAATACTGTGTTGGTGCCTCAGTGTCCCCTAGGCAGTTCTTAAGTATCTAGGTGTTGGGATAAGGGTGTGTGGTTGCTGCAGAGCAAAGGGCCAGTGCACCTAAACTCTGCGGTCCTCTCCCTTATGGGACTCAGCCTCCTCGCGCCCCTCCGTGGTGTTGCTTCCACGCGAGTCCGCCCAGCGGGCGGGTAAGCGAAGGGGTCCCTGGCACCCGGCAGCCTTCGTGCTAGAGTTCACTATTGGCCAGGCTGCAGTCTGAACAGAGGTTATTCGAGCGGGACAATTCTAAGACGACGCTTGAGCTACAAGCGAACCGGACCCCTCGCGGTCCTTCTGTGGGCAGTGACCAACCCCCGTTGGCCTTCACTCTCGCCTCCCCAGACCAACCTCCCGTGACGTGGCAGTGACCGTCCTTCTCCCAGCCCTCTTTGGCCCCTACTCTCCTGCTCAGCTTCTTCTTCCCAGGCCCAGTCGAGTCACCTGTCTCTTTTCCTCCACTACCTTCCTGGCACCTTTGAAGAGAAGCGGACCCCAGGGCGGGTATCCTATTAAGGAGACAGA
>NC_133774.1:1515649-1519069 GCF_003597395.2 Chelonoidis abingdonii
TGAAAAAAACCAACACCCCAGTAAAAAGAAGAAAAAGTTATCTCCTCTCGATCCCAAAGAGACCAAGCCCCGACCCAGGGTCAATATACAAAAACACAAACATCAAGTCTCCACAAATCACGCTGTTTGCCATACCTTTAGAATCTAAAATCTAAAAGGTTCATTCATAAAAGGTAAAAGATAGAGATGAGATCTAGAATGTGTTTAAATGATTCAATTACATAACAGTGATGGCAAAGTCCTTAGTTCAGGCTTTGTAGCAAGTGATGGAATGACTGCAGGTTCAAATCAAGTCTCTGGAACATTCCCCAGCTGGGATGGTATAGTCCTGTGCAGAGCTTTACAGAATTGTAGCAAAGTCCTCCAGAGGTTAAGAAGCAGGATTGAAGACAAATGGAGCATCAGGCTCCACCTTAATAGGCTTCCAGGTGTAAGACAACGTCTTGTTCCTACTGTGGAAAGTTACAGCAAATTGGAGTTTGCATGTCACATGGACCAGTTCTGCTCAGTCCAGGTAAGTCACAGGGCGTATCCGCCTTCTTCAATGGGTCAATTGTGTAGCTGATGGTATGCATGGAGTGAAAATTATAGATGCAGGCATAAATATACTGACAGCCCAATGGGGGCTGTGGGAAGTGGCGACCAGCATATCCCTCGGCCCACACTGCTTCCCGCACCCCTGTTGTCCCGGAGTGGTGAACCACAGCCAGTAGGAGCTGTGATCGGCTGAACTTGCGGACGCTGCAGGTAAACAAATCATCCTGGCCCGCCAGCAGATTTTCCTGACAGGCTATGTACCAAAAGTTGCCGATCCCTGATCAATACGGTCTCAATTCATGTCAATAACATCACACCCCCAATGCAAAATTGATGCAGGAAGAGAAGACACAAACATCACTGACTGCATCGCAAGAGCTCCCCATCCTGGGTTCTGTCTTACTACAGCTAGTGCTGGGTTAGAAGCTGTATCAGTGTATAGCAGAAATGGTTTATTACAGTCGTGTTAAATAACATGATTGAATCTCTTTACAAACTCAAGGTAAAACTTGGTTAGAACAGTGGATTGGATCTGCTCTTGCAGCAGGATTCCTGTATGTCTCATGTGATCTGAACAAGAGCTAAAGAAAACAACTACTTTATCCACACAAGCTCTGGCAAATGTTTGGAACTCAATTAATATTAAGACAATGTAGATATTAATATTGTTCATAGTGCAGGAATACTGGCATTAAGCCATGAAAGCAATATGGTAGCGTGCCTCAGTTTCCCTCTTCACACAGCACATCAGGTCTGGAATGTCTTTTCCCCTGTGAAAAGTTCCAAGACCGTTTACAGGCACTAGCTGTGCAGCATCAGTATCACAGGGTCTTTTAACACAAAGTTCGTTCTTATGTATCACTCTGATAATGTTCAGTAGATTGTCCAAAAGATCAGGCTCATTGCACATTTTTGTGGTTTTTGGTAACAGCAACACAATGGTTACAAAAATCACCATTAGCAGTAACAACAAATCCATTGCAAGTGTCCATCTACGGTCACGTTTGTCAGGCCAGACCCTTGGCTCAGCACCACTGGGGCTTTGGGCCTTTTAGGGTTACCCTGTGGCTTCCCTTTGCAAAATTCAGTTTTCTCTTTCCTCCTTGTCCTGCAGGATCAAACCCTGATTTTTCTTGCTTAATGGAATGCACTGGCTGATGGGCTGTGTTCTCTGTGCTAACAGCTGTTAGCACGCCTTTCTTCTCCCTGTCAGCCAGGCAGTTTTCATCAACACAGACAGGAGCCTGTTCACCTCCAGGCTGGACTCTGTCTTGAAGAGATACCATCTATCTTCACTAGCAAGTTAGACTCAAAGTTCTGTTGCCTTTCCATTACCAACCTCTGCTTCCACATGGAATCAGATGTTAAGTGCCCTGAGACTCTGAGAGACTACAAGTCATATGCAAAGTTTCTAGAGATGAGAGTTTACTTGCGCTCCCCTGCGTTCTCAAGAGATTACCTGCACAACTATCCTGCTCCAGGGCCATTTATATCCTCTGCTATGTGGAAGGACCCCTTTGTTCTTACTGTGGAAAATCACAGCAGCAAGATGGAGTCTGGAGTCACATGGGCAAGTCACGTGTCCATGCATGACTCAGTTTGCAGGCTGACGCCATTGTTTCCATGTCAGTTTGAACATTCCCAGGAAAGCTCAGTTGTGGATTGGCATCTCCCAAAGTCCAGAGTCAGTGAAGTGTTTCTTGACTGGGCACTTACTGAGAATAGTCCCTTCTAAAGAAGCTGACCAAATGCTTCACTGAGGCTACTTAGAATCAAACATCTTGAGATACAAGTACACAGCCAATATTCATAACTCCAAATACAAAAATGATACACTCATACAGACAGCATAATTATAGCATAATTATAATCAGCAAACTACAACCTTTTCATAGACACCTCACTTGACAACGTTTGAACAATATTTGCTGCAAATATATAACAGTGGTTGCAACGATAATCTATACTATCATGGTTCATCTCAATAATGTCACAGGAGAAGTTCATGGAGGACAGGTCCATCAATGGCTATTAGCCAGGCTGAGCAGGGATGGTGTCCCTAGCCTCTGTTTGCCAGAAGCTGGGAATGGGCGACAGGGGCTGGATCACTTGATGATTCCCTGTTCTGTTTATTCCCTCTGGGGCACTGGCACTGGTCACTCTCGGAAGACAGGATACTGGGCTAGATGGGCCTGTGTTCTGATCCATTCTAGCCGTTCTGATGTTCTTACCCTCAACACAAGGTAGCTATTTTGGCCCTCAGTCTACAGCTGAATTCATCACTAGACTGGAAGCTGGTGGTTGTCTAGAGACCAGTGATCGTGACCTGATCACGTTCAATGTGGGCACACAGAGGACAGGCCCAACCAGTAATTTATTCATAGAGCAGAAGGGACCATGATGCTCATCTAGCCTGACTTCCGTCACACACAGCCCAGAGCACTGCTGCCCGCAGATACACTAAAACATATCTTCTAGAAAGTGATCTGACCTCGATTTAAACACTCCAAGCCATGGAGACACCACCACTTCCCATGGGGAGCTGTCCTACTGGCTAATCACCCTCTGTCATGGAGTCCCTGGGCGATGCTCTGGAACTGCTCCCCACTGAGCCACTCAGGACTCTGGGGAGCCTCCTCTCCCTTGAAGCAGACTGTCTCCAGGACAAGAAGCTCACACAGCTTCACCTCCTGGGTCTCTCCTTGGAGCATTCAGCATCCTCTGCCCCTCCGTGCGCTTCCCACAGTGAGTCCGCCCCAGCGGGATCCTGGGGAAGCCAGAGGGTCCTGCACCCCCACTTTGCAGTCAGACGTGACTCTTAGCCAGCCAGTAAAACAGAGGTTTATTCGATGACAGGAACAGGGTCTAAAACAGAGCTTGTAG
>NC_133774.1:1522019-1536145 GCF_003597395.2 Chelonoidis abingdonii
TAAGGAGCTGGTGATAGGCCATCACTTCACCATTTCCAAGTGGCTCTGGACTCACAGGCCTGTGTGCTCTTGGCTCCCCCATGGTTTCCAGGAAGAACCCCTGGTGTGCCAGCCCTTCTCGTGATCACCACCTCTTTGCCAGGGTCGAGCTGTAGACTCCTCTGCCCCTGGGACTGCTCCTGCAATCCCCAAGGGAACCCTGCTACTGCTAAAACCCTTCTCTCTCCCAGGGTCGAGCGGCAAGCTCCTCCGCCCCTGAGACTGCTCGCTGCCATCCTCAGCGGGACCCTGTTACTCCAACAGTCCTTCTCGCTGGTCACACACTCCCAGAGGTTAACCGCCCCCTGAAACCGTCCCTCTCTGAGCCTTCAGCACGTCTGGTCCTCATTATCCCCCCTTTGTTTTACTGCTCCCCAGTCACTTACTGCAAGAAGCGCCATTCACGGGGTGCAGTACATCCCACCACTGCCACCAGTTATCACGGAGTCCCCGGGCGATGCTCTGGAACTGCTCCCCACAAAGCCAGGCAGGACTTTGGGGAGCCTCCTCTCCCTTGGAGCAGACTTGTTCAGGGCAAGAAGCTCACATGTCTTCACCTCCTGGGTCTCTCCTTGGAGCATTCAGCATCATCTGCCCCTCCTTGTGCTTCCCACAGCAAGTTCGCCCAGGCAGGGTCCTGGGGAAACCAGAGGGTCCTGCATCCCCACTTGGCAGTCAGATGTGACTCTCAGCCAGCCAGTAACACAGAGGTTTATTCGATGACAGGAACAGGGTCTAAAACAGAGCTTGTAGGTTCAGAGAATGGGACCCCTCAGCTAGGACCATTCTGAGGGGCAGTGAGCCAGACCTCCACCTCTGCCCTCACTCCCCTTGAGCCCAGCCAGCCCCAAACTGAAACCCCCTCCAGCCCCTCCTTTCTGGGCTTTGTCTCTTTCCCGGGCCAGGAGGTCACCTGATCTCTTTGTTCTCCCACACATTTAGCATCCCCTTGCAGGGGGGAAGGGCCGGGTCATTAGTTGCCAGGAGACAGAGGGTTGGCCAGAAACAGAGGCCCCCCCACAGTATTCAGAGGAAACATTAAGAACAGCCCCACTTCATCACAGGAATTAAGCAATGGACCAGCTGTCCCAGGCACGCGGTGGAGTCTCCAGCCCAGGGGGTTTCAGTGCCGCGCGCGTGTTGCTTTGCAAAGCTCCAGTCCAGCTGAAGCAGAAGTTCCTGGGTGGGCTGCAGGTGTCACTGGGTGAAGTGGGTCTGGCCTGGAAATCGATGGAGCGCTGGCATTAGTGCGCCCGCTGGAACGCCAGGGTGGCACAGCTGACAGCCAGTGCAGTGTGGGACATGCCGTCTCAGTAATGCCCCTTTTCTTTCCAGAGATTGGAGCTATTGGAGTTACAGATATGAGAAGTGTGGAACAATAAGAGGTGGTGTCATAAGCATTGAGACATGCGACAATGAAAAGCCATGGATCTGTGAGAAGGCACCCAGCCAACCCAGCTCACACCAGCCGTGGTTTCCTTAGAGTCCCTGAGGAGACAATCAATGAGAGCCCTACAGAACCCTCCTGTAAGTCTGGACACCATCTCCGTAGTGGGGACATCCCGGGTGAGGTCCAGGTTTGCAGGGGCACTGGGGGAGCAGGCACACAGGGGCAGAGGAGAGGTGGGTTTGCAGGAGGTGCTGGGCACACGGGGGGGCAGGGGAGTGGGGGATTGCAGGCACGGGGGAAGCAGGCCCATACAGGGGCCAGGGAGTGGTGGGTTTGCAGGAGGTGCTGGGCACACGGGGGGGCAGGGGAGTGGAGGGGGTTGCAGGGGGCACTGGGGGAGCAAGGCACACAGGGGCAAGGGGTGGTGGGTTTGCAGGGGGTGCTGAGCACACGATGGGCAGGGGAGTGGGGGCGTTGCAGGGGGCACTGGAGGAGCAGGGCACACAGAGGAGAGGAGTGGGGGGTTTGCAGAGTGCTGCTGGGGAAGCAGGGTACACAGGGGCAGGGGAGAGGTGGGTTTGCAGGGGGTGCTGGGCACACGGGGGGGCAGGAGAGTGGGCGGTTTGCTGGGGGCACTAGGGGAGCAGGACACACAGGGCAGGGGAGAAGTGGGTTTGCGGGAGGTGCTGGGCACACGGGGGGGCAGGAAAGTGTGGGCGTTGCAGGGGGCACTGGGGGAGCAGGGCACACAGGGCAGGGGAGAGGTGAGTTTGCAGGGGATGCTGGGCACACGGGGGCAGGAGAGTGGGGGCATTGCAGGGGGCACTGGGGGAGTAGGGCACACAGAGAAGGACAGTGGTGGGTTTGCAGAGTGCTGCTGGGGAAGCAGGGCACACAGGGGCAGGGGAGAGGTGGGTTTGCAGGAGGTGCTGGGCACACGGGGGGGCAGGAGAGCGGGCGGTTTGCAGGGGGCACTGGAGGAACAGGCACACGGGGCAGGGGACTGGTGGGTTTGTGGGGCGGTTCTGTCAGAGCCCCTGTGGAGTGGAGGGTTGGTTGGGTGTTGCCCCCAGGGATCTCCATGAAGGAGGCCCCAGGGTACGTCCTGACGGAGCAGTCGCTGACACTGCCTGTTGTGTTCTTTCTGCCAGGCTCCACCACCTCCTACCTGGCCTGTGGGAGGGTGTCGGGCCGAGGGCTGTCGGACGGGTTGTGCACAGACCCCTGCCGCTGGATCTGTGAGCAGAGCGCCCTCACCTTGCAGTGGGGCCTCGGCTCTGCCCCGCCCACTTTCCTGTGGGGGAACAGGACCTACACCTGCATCGATCCCCAGTGAGAGCGGCCCAGAGCCCAGCCCCGGGACCCTGCCCCTGGTGACCTGCTCCCCTCTACTCGCAGTCCTCCTCCCCTCAGGACCCTGGTGACCCATACACCCCCAGCCCCAGGAGCCTGCTGCACTGTCTTCCTTCCCCAGACTGGCCCCCACCAGGAAGCCTGCTGCCCAGGCCCAGACCCCCCAAACGAAGACCCCACACTCCTGCCTCCCCAGGTCCCCAGCTGCCCAGGACATGCCCTGCAGCGTGTGCTCTGCCGCACACAGTCCATGCCAGTGCTGGCTGTGTCTGATCCCGGGCTGGAGCGCAGGGCAAGGCTGGGCACGGCGCGGCATCGACACACGAACAGCAGCAGCTCCTGGCACTTCCCGGCCTCAGCCCAGGTTCCTGCAGGCCCAGAGTGTGGCTGCTGCCTGCCCTGGGGGTTGGGGCTCCCATGAGCCCGTCAGGCCCATGCTCCACTCCGTCCAGTGGCCCCAGGTACTGCCCAGGCCCTAACCGTCAGAGCAATTACCGGGTCAATCCCCTGCTCTGTCAGAGCCAAAATGTCGCTCTCTGGCCCCCCAACAGTTGCACTCCTCTGGGGCAATGCAGACTGCAGGGTCCAGGTGTGACGCAGTGGGGAGCGGGGCGGGGCGGACTGACCGGGGAACGTGTCTAGTTTAGCTGGGACTGTCTGCATGGGGAATGGGAAAGCATGGGGTGACTTTAGGTGAAGGATGGTACCTGAGCCTGTAACCTGAGCCAGGAGGGGGGTCGGAGCCAGGTGACACCTTTGCCTGGGAAAATGGACAAAGGCTGGAGGAGGAGCCAGGGGCAGGGGAAGTGAGATGGGTGGAAGGGTTGTTTTTTTTCAGTCTTGGGCTGGCTGGGGAATCGGAGGGAACCCCGAGGTTGGGGTCTAAGTTCTCTACCCCGAAGATGGACCTGGCTGAGGGGTCCTGTGTTCTGTAGCTACAAACCCTGCTTGGGACTGTGCTCCTGTCGTCTGATAAACCTTCCATGTTACTGGCTGGTTGAGAGTCACAGTGAATCGCAGGAAGCTGGGGGTGCCGAGCCCTGACTCCCCCACACTCCATGACACCAGGGCACAGTGCGTGAGCTGGGACCCAGCATGCCCGGGCGAGGGGACCGGCTGCGGTATGAGCTTCCGGAGATCAAGTGAATCCAGAGTCACAGCCTCTCTAGGGAACTCTGCAACACCTTCCTCTGTGACAAGGCTTTCCCCATACGAGAAACCCTCACAATACTGAGCCCTCGTTCCCGCCCCCCGCTCCATCCCCCAACCCCTGGCCCTGCCCCAAGCACAGATTCTATCCCCAAAGGGAAGAGTGCCAGAGGCTCCATGAAGCCCCCCAGGGACCGCGCTGTCGCTCTAGATTTGATGGAGAAGGCACCCAGATGCAACAGTGATGGGCAGCAGCAGCCTGGGGGGGCTGTTTCCCCCACCTCTGTACAGCTCACCAATAAACCCTGAAAGTGTTGCCCTGTCACCTTCTCTGGGGAGCCGGTGTGTCAGGGAGGGGGGACCCTGCATCAATCCCATGGAGCGTATCCAGGGAACCTCTCCCCCACCCAGCCACTGGGGCTCAGAGCCCAGCCAAAGCGAGGAGCATCAGTCCCACACCCACCTCTCAGCAGAGGGTGAGCGACATGCACCCGGCCGGGGGCTCCTCCCAGGACAGCACAGAGCCGGGCAGTACTGAGCCCCCTGTCCCAGGCCTTTTCTGGGGCCAGGCCCATGCTGGCTGGGGCTGCTGAGCTCGCTGGACTCACCCCGCGCTGCCAGGATGGGCAGTAGCCTGCACTAGAGAGGCTGCTGGGTAGCAGACAAGGGAGCCCCTGCCTCATTCATGCGAGGGACGTTCCATTGCCCGTGCGCCAGCAGAGGCTGGATAGCAGCGGCAGGGGGGCTGGGCTTGTGCTGGGGAGGGCGCGGTGCTGGCGTGTGGGTGTGGGTGTGGGTGTGTGCATGTCCGGCTGACTTGCAGTCCCACCCAGAGGCAGCCGCAAGCTGCAGCAACTGAGGCAGAGCAGAGCCAGGCTGCACTGCAGCATCCCTGTGCCAGCCCCCAGTCTCCCCACCACCGGTGCCATGGCCTGAGCTGCTGGCAGAGCCAGGGCGGAGAGCTGTACCTGCAGTGCAGGGGGGAGCCAGGGATCCAGCCCTGGTGAATTCGGGATGAGCAGCAGAAGCCACGTGGCTGGGGACTGATGCTGCCCTGGCCAGGAGAAAGGCCAACGCAAAGTGGGAGCAATGGAGAAAGCTGAGGGTCCTCGTGTCCCTGGGAGAAATGTCCCCCTGCAAGGCAGACGCAGGCTAGAGCCCAGGCAGACAGGGGTTCCGCCTGGACAGGGTGAAAACCCTGTGACCTCTCTCAGGGCACCCAGGGCTAAGAGTCGCTTTATCCCTGCCAGTGCCAGCCCGCTGCCACCCACAGCCTGGCAGCCCTCCAGCCCTCTCACTGGGCTGCACCAGCCCTGCCTTTACCCTGCAGGTTGCTCACAGATCCACCCAGCCCCCAGGGCCCTGCAGTGTCCCCTCTGCTCTGTGATCCAGCCCCAATCACTGGGACCCCGAGAAATCCAAGATCCCCTGTTCCCAAAGGAGCTTTACCTTCGCTCCCATCCCTGTACCACACACTGCGCTTGCGTTCAGTTACATGAAAGGGAAAGTATTTAAGAGAACAGCGATTCAAATAGAAACCAGCGAGAGACGGGAGCAAACAGTTCTGTACACAACATCAGAAGACGTGTTCTCATGAACTGAACTACCATGAAGAAAATCTGCTGTCAGATCACTGCCTAGGTGAAGGGTGCCGGGATGCCTGCACCCCCAAATGACAAGACCAGACCTGTGATGTTCACCTAGGGTCCCCATGTGATGATGCGGTTCTGGCGGGACCCAACTGAGAGTGCCAATTCAGGATCAATTGCTCAAACAGGGCAGTCACAGCCCAAGGCTGGGGTTTTTCCACCTCTAAGGCAAACCAAACCAGACAGACAGACAGGATCTAATTTTACCCCACTGGCTAACCACAAGTCACACAAGCAATTTCCTTAGACACTCCAGTCTCCCAGTATCACCACCAGTCCCACTGACCCACTTCACAGCAGAGTGTCTTACGCCAGCCAGTAACACAGAGGATTTATTTGATGACAGGAACAGGGTCTTACAAAACAGAGCTTGTATTAAGCAAACGGAACCTACCGCTAGCGTCAACTGCACCTTCTCCAGCTCTCCTTTTGGCCTTTGTCTCTTTCCCGGGTGTCAGGACTCACAGATCGTGCCCATCATGGCCACATGTGTCCGTGGGGGGTGGCCCTTGCTCAGTGAGACAGCCTTCTCGGGGGTCCACTCTCTTCGGGGTCAGGCTCCACCTCCTGGAGCTCCCACCTTCTGAGCCTTAGCGACGTCGTCTTCTGCCTGTGGGCCCCTCCGGGAGTCCACGCACTCTGGACCTGGGTCTCCTCACCCACAAAGGGGGCTGCATGCAACCTGTTCTCTAGACAGAGTGACTCTCAGCAGAAATAAAGGAGGGTTCTATTGAGAGTTGAACACGCCAGGAACTCTCAGGCCATCAGGCCTGCTCTCACATAACGCAATCCCAGGTCTTCCCTTGCATCCCCGCGTGGGTCTCTGCCTGCTTCCCTCACAACCCGGAGCCCCCTGCTTCCCAGCTGGGTCTCTGATATTCCGCGTGCCCAAGCCTGCCTTAGTCCTTGTCTTCTCTCCCGGTAAACAGGTCGTAACAGAAGGCCTGGTCTTTCCGCTGCAGCTCTCCTTGCTGGAACCGCTGGTTCAGGTCACCGGGTTCTCTCTGCAGGCCATTGTCCTCCGCCCGGCAGACCGGTTGTGTCTCCTGGGCTGGGGTCCCTCTCCCCAGTTCTGTAACAACAACCCTCTCCTCCTCACTCGTAACAGTAACACCCAGGGTAATTGAGTCCACCCCTGTGATGCAACCTGGAAAAGACAAAAAAACCCAAGGAAACCCCCACTTGGTCACACCAGGCCAGGAGGTCACCTGATCCTTTGTCTCCAACCCTTCAGCTGGCCATTTGAAAGGAGGGGTCCACGGCCATCAGTTGCCAGGAGACAAGTGTTGGATATTCTCTGGCAGACACCATCATACCTGCCTAGGCTCTGCAGCAATCACACTCCCTTTCCACCACCTCAGATACTTAAGAAATTGCATAAAGGAAACTGAGGCACGACTAATGCGTCTTCAAAAACAACATTATGAACATTCCCACATTCATCCAGTCACACATATTTACCTTTGAGTGACTGTATACACCACATCACACACAACACACACACACACTCCTTACATTTTCCGTACATTACATCTCGAATGACTGTTGATGCCAGTGTGCACGAGCCTTTCATTGGGACCTTACATGCCCCTTTGTGAGCAGGGGATCCCTGTACCCCATGTACCTGAGCCTCTGCAGTTGGCAATCAGCACTCCTTAGTCCCCACTGCACTGCCCTGCCACTGGGGGCAGCTACAAGTCTCACTTGTCGGCTCACTGCAGGGCCAACTGCTGGCGAGTCTGGGACGGCCCTGCAGAGGCAGGGCTGGCTGAGGAAAGGCCTCTGCCATAGGGCAGCAGACGATGTGCATGGAAGGGCAGGCTGCAGGGGAGCTCCAGACCAGCACGATAGGGCAGGGCATTGGGCAGGCACGTCTGTGCACAGGCCAGAGGAGGGTGACAGGCCGCGGGGTCCCCAGGTCCCGGGCTGCAGAGGTGTTGCTGTATTCCCAATGGATGTGCTTTGTGCCCAACCAGCCTGCAGGCTGAGGGAGCATTCTACTCCGAGGGGCATCATGTGCAGCCGACCCCCATGGGGTTTACAGAGTGTGACCTTATATGACCCCCTTTACATAGGATTTGGTGCCACTACAGGACCTTGGTTGCAACCCATGTTCTATATGGTCCCAGTTCATATCAATAACGTCACACCCCACCCCCACCCCGCTATCTACCTCTTCGGGTTAGTGTCCTTCTGCAGTCTCTGCCAGCTCGTCAGTAGCGTCTGACTTTGAACGCTAACAGACACCCTATTGCAGTACGTGCAATGCACAATGGTCCACCCTGGAGGTGTCTCCCACCCTGCCTCGACTGGAGAGCTTTGTCTCAAGCCATGCGGTCCTAGGCCCACAGAGTCGGTGCTATGCTCCCAGCTTTGGACCGGGCTCTAGGAGGACCCCGTCAGTGGGCCAGACCCCCTGGAGGGTCTCAATCTTCCTCCAGAGTAAGCCACGTGGTGTCACTGCCTCCTAGACTGAGTCTCTGGGGGTCCAGCCTCCGTGCTTTGCGCTGTGAGCTCTGCCCAGTGAATCCAACTCAGACAGACCCTGGGAGAGACGCGTCCACTCTGTAGTGACAGATGCACCAAGCCAGTGTCTGCCGTGACAAATTGGGAATAGTTTGTAATATTTGTATGAAGCCGGTGTGTGCCTCAGTTTCCCCTATCTGCTGCATTGTTACCTGGTGGGTGGAAGGGCACTGTTTGCTCTCTCTCCATTTGTCCTCCTCAGTCAGTTCCCAGAGCCCTCAGTTTCCTCCAAAGGCCAACAGTTGTCCCTCTGCAGCTCCTCCCACCTTCCCTCTCCGCTGTTCTGAGCTGGGGTCTGAGCTCTGCTTCCCTGTGGAGAAAGGGGAAATCCGCCCCCCCCGGGTCCTGGGGAGCCAGGTGTCACTGCCCTGGTGATTGGGTTCTCCACTATCTGCTGGGTTCCTCCATTGATATGGGGCAGCCTGGCCCAGTCCTTTCAAATGACTCATTTAGGCTCAGCCAGGGAGGTGCACTCCCCCATGTCTCTTAGCCTGTCCTGAGAGCAAATAGTTCTTTCCTCCACCCCTGGCAGCCATGCAAAATATAGGGGAAACTGAGGCACACATAGGCTTCATAAAACTATTACAGAACATTCCCACTTAGTCACTGTCACGGTGTCCCCGTGCCATGCTCTGGAACTGCTCCCTACAAAGCCAGTCAGGACTCTGGTGAAGTCTCCTCTTGGTGAGCAGACTGTCTTCAGGGCAAGAAGCTCACACGGCTTCACCTCCTGGGTCTCTCCTTGGAGCATTCAGCATCCTCTGCCCCTCCGTGTGCTTCCCACAGTGAGTCCACCCAGGCGGGTTCCTGGGGAAGCCACAGGGTCCTGCACCCCCACTTGTTGACATGAGTTAGACCCTGGTCTGTAAGGGACCTCCTTGGGGAACCCCACTCTGCTGAAGATGGTCAGCAGTGCGTCTGCCACGGTGTCTGCCTCGATAGACGACAAGGCTACCGCCTTCGGGGTAGCGTGTAGCGAAATCCACTACCACCAGGATGTATTTCTTCCCTGCCCGGGTCACCCTGCTGAGGGGCCCCACTATGTCCACGGCCACCTTCTGGAAAGGCTCCTCTATGATGGGCAAAGGTCTCAGTGGTGCTTTACCTTTGTCCCGGGCCTTCCCCACCCTCTGGCAGGAGTCACAGGACCTGCAATACTGTCGGACAGTGTCAAAGACCCCAGGCCAGTAAAAGTGCTGCAGCAGCCTTTGCCTGGTGCGCCGGATGCCCTGATGCCCTGACAGGGGAATATCGTGGGCCAAGTACAACAGTCTGCGGCGGTACCTCTGGGGAACCACCAATTGCCTCCCACCTGTCCAAGGTTCAGTGTGCCCTGAACCAGCCCATTCCCGGTACAGGAATCCCTTCTCCCACAGGAATAGCTCCCTGGCGGTCCTTCCCCCCTGGGACCCTGCCCCGCCATGGCCTGCCAGGGCCCTCAGTTTCTCCAAGGAGGGATCCAGCTGCAGCTCCATTTGGAATTCAGCGGTCGGGTTTGAGGATACAGCCCTGGTTGGTGGTGCCTCAGTTTCCCCATCCTGGGACGGAGGCGCCGGCCCAGTCCTGTCGAGCCCTACTCTCGGCCCTTCGGGCCCCCTCCTCGGGAGGTCCTCGACCCTCGCTGGCTCTGGCTCCGGGTAAGGACCAGGGCGCTCTGAGTGCCATCCGGCCAGTTCTCCAAGTCATTACCCATTAGCAACTCGGTAGGCAATCGATCGTGCACCCCGACCTCTTTGGGTCCCTCCTGAGCCCCCCATTTCAGGTGTATCCTCGCTACAGGCACCTTGACGGGGGGCCCGAACACTCCCCTCAGGGTCATGTAGGCATCGGGCACTAGCTGGTCTGGGTCCACCACCTTGGACCGCGCCAGCGTCACCTCAGCGCCCGTGTCCCAGAACCCCTGGACACTCCTTCCCCCCACCTCAATGGGGATGATGTGGCGATTGTCCCCCGGGGCCTGTCCCACGCTCACCCGGCGGATGGAGTACGGCCGCTCTGGACCTGGGGCCCCACCTTCCCCTGCTGGCCTGGTCTGGCGGTCCCCTCCCCCTGGAGCAGCCCTCTCGACTGCGGCCCTCTGGCCCGGCAGTGCCCCCTCGTGGTGGGCTTCCACCCAGTTAACACCCCTCGGGTGCTGCTTGGCTGCCATTTCCTTCATCTTCAGGCACTGGGCCACCTTGTGCCCTTTTGGCCACAGTAATTACATTTCAGGTCCCTCAAGTCCCATGCGGGGGGTCGGCCCGCCACGGCATTCCCAGCCACCCCTGAGTTGGGCTTCCTGGAGTCCCACCTTTGAGAGGTCTCTGGTGACTCCCTTCTGAGGCCCCGCTGTGGGCCTTCCTCCTGCCCCTGATCTGCTGTCCACAAACTCATCTGCCAGTGCCCCTGCACTGCGCAAATCTTGGGCTTCCGGTCCACTAGCCACATTTTAAGGTCTGGAGGGCAGATGTCATACAGCTGCTCCAACCCCACCAGGTTATACACGTCCTCTGTGGTGGTGGCCCCTGCACCCTTCCCCACTTGCGGAGATATTCCCCCAGCAGGTTGGCAACCTCCTTGTAAGTGACACCTGAGGTCTTGCGCACACCCCGGAATCGTTTCCTGTATGCCTCGGGGGTCAATTCAAACTTCAGCAGCAAAGCCTGTTTGAACAGGTCATAGTCCCCCATCTCAACACCATCCATTTGGCTGAATGCCTCTATGGCCTTGGGACCCAGCAGGGGGTCAGACAGCGCAGCCTGTCTGTGGGGTCAGTCTGGTTCAGATCACAAGCCTTCTCAAAGGCTGTGAGATAGGCATCAATATCCCCCCCCTCCTTGAACTGGGGCAGCAGTTTGGTGTCCAGAGTCCCACACCACTGGTGTCTCGGGGCCCTTCCCCACTTACCCCCCGGCAGGCCCTCTTGGCCCGCCGCTCCTCCATCGCCAACTCGTGTTTTCTCTGTTCTACACGGTCCTCTCGTTCTCTCTCTCTGTCCACCAGCCTTCGTTCCTCCAGCGCCAGCTCCTTCGCTTTCAGCTCCAGCTCTAGTTTCCGCAGCTCCTCAAGGGAGGAACTTGACTGGGGTCTCCCTGTGCTGACTGGGGAGTCGGGTCTGACACCCTCCCGGTCGCTACACAGACTGCCCCCACAGCTACTCCCCAGCTCACCGGGCACCCCGGGAGCCCCCTGGGGTCTGGAGCCTGTTCCTCAGACTGGTCATTCTCTACAAGCTGAGCAATCAGCCGCTCCTTAGGGAGCCTCCCCACACTCAGCCCCCTCTCCCTGCACATACGTGCCAGGTCGCTCTTACGGAGCTGGTTATAGGCCATTTCCAGGCTGGTTCCGTTCAATACCCTCGTTCTATCGCTGGCAACCACTCACTGCAAAGCGCCTGCGCCCGCAGCCAAACGTCTACAGGGTGCATCCACGAACCATCCTCTGCTACCACGTTGTCACGGACTCACAGATCGTGCCCACACTTGGCCCTGTGCGGTCCGTGGGGGGTGCCCCTTTCAGTGAGACAGCCCTTCTCGGGGGGCCCTCTCTCTCGGGGTCAGGCCCCTCCACCTCCTGGAGCCGCACCTCTCTGAGCCTTAGCACATCTGTCTCTGCCGTGGGCCCCCTCTGGGAGTCCACGCACTCTGGACCCCTGGGCCTCTTCACCCCCAAAGGGGCTGATGCAAGCCCTGTTCTCTAGACCAGAGTGACTCTCAGCCAGCATAAAACAGGAGGGTTTATTGAGAGTTGAACACAGCACAGGAAACTCTCAGGGCCTCAGGCCTGGCCTCTCACAATAACAGCACATCCCAGTCTCCCTGCATCCAGGTGGGCTCTGCCTGCTTCCCCTCGCCAGCCTGAGCCCCCCTGCTTCCAGCTGGGTCTCTGATATCCCCGGCCTCAAGCCCCGCCTCAGTCCATTGTCTTCTCTCCAGGTAAACAGGGTCGTAAACAGGAAGGCCTGAGTCCCCTTTCCTCGCAGCTCTCCTCTGGCTGGAACCGGCTGGTCAGGTCACCGGGGTCCTCTCTCTGCAGCCCATTGTCCTCCCACTGGCCAGAACCGGTTGTGTCTCCTGGGCTGGGGTCCCTCTCCGGTCCTCTGTAACAACAAACTCCCTCTCCCCTCACCTCGTTAAACCAGTAACACCCAGGTACATTGAGTCCCACCCCCTGTGCATGCAAACCCTGGAAAAGACAAAAAACCCCAAGAAAACCCCCACTTCGTCACACCAGGCCAGGAGGTCACCTGATCTCTTTGTCTCCAACACCTTCAGCTGGCACCTTTGCAGAGGAGGGGTCCAGGCCATCAGTTGCCAGGAGACAGAGTGTTGGCTATTCTCTGTGCAGACACCATCATACCTGCCTAGGGCTCTGCAGCAATCACACTCCCTTCTCCCACCACCTAGATACTTAAGAAATGCATAAAGGAAACTGAGGCACTAATGCAGTATTCAGAAAAAACATTATGAACATTCCCACTTCATCACAGTCACACATATTACCTTTGAGTGACCTGTATACACACACACACACAAACACACACACACACCTCCTTACATTTTCCGTACATACATCTCGCAATGACTGTGATGACCAGTGTGACACAGCCTTTCATTAGGGACCTTACATGACCCCTTTTGGTGAGCCAGGGGATCCCTGTACCCCATGTACCCCTGAGCCTCTGGCAGTTGGCATCAAGCACTCCTTAGTCCCACTCACTGCCCTGCCACTGGGGGCAGCTAACAAGTCCACTTGTGGCTCACTGCAGGGCCAACTGCTGGGCAGGTCTGGGACGGCCCTGCAGAGGCAGGGCCTGGCCTGAGGAAAGGCCTCTGCCAGGCAGCAGAACGATGTGCAATGGAAGCAGGCTGCCAGGGGAGCTCCAGACCAGCACCGATAGGGCAGGGCATGGGCAGGACCCGTCTGTGCAAAGCCCAGAGGAGGGTGACCAGGCCGGGGGTCCCCAGGGTCCCTGGGCCTGCAGGGTGTGTGCTGTATTCCCATGGATGTGCTGTGCCACCACCCGCCTGCAGGCTGAGGGAGCATTCAGCTCCGAATGGGGCATCTGTGCAGGCCGAGCCCTGTTACAGAGTGTGACGATGCGGTTCTGGCGGGACCCAACTGAGAGTGCCAAATCAGGACCAATCGCTCAAACAGGGCAGTCACAGCCCAAGGCTGGGGTTTTTCCACCTTCTAAGGTCATAAACACCTAAGCACAGCCCGATCAATAATATGAACGCTCGTCTTTACACTCACCGACTGGCTAACTGCAAGTCGAACACAATGCAATTCCTTACCAACACGCCAAGTCTCCAGTAGGTCACACCCACTCCACACTCCTGGGATGAGATGGGTTAATTAAACAACACCCCGTATAAAAAGAAAAAGGTTCTCTCGATCCCGGAAAGGACCAGCCACTCAACCCGAGTAAAGTTACACCTCAGCGACTTACCTCCACAAATGCACGCTGTGACCAAGCACCTTTAGAATCTAGAAAGTGCTCAAGGTTTATCATAAAGAAAATAGAGATGAGAGATTAAGAATGTTAAAACTGAAAATCAAGTTACAGTTACAGTATTTAAGGCAAAGTTCATTAGTATACTAGGCTTAGTAGCCTAAGATGGATAGTAAGCACTGCAAGGTTCACATCAAGTCTCTGGAAAGCATCCCCAACTCGGGGATGGTGTTGCCATAGGTCCAGCCCTTGTGCAAGCTTCAGTATTGTAGCCAAAGTGCCTCGAGAGTAAGAAGCCAGATAAAAGACAAGAATGGAGAAATTAGGCCATCCGCTTCCATATAGTGCTTTTATCCAGGTGTAGAAGTAATCACAGGTTCTTGATCTTACAGTTGGATAAGTTACAGCAAAATGGAGTTTGCATCACCATGGCCAGTTTCATGCAATACCTCTAGCTGCAAGTCACAAGTGACGATATCTGCCTGCCTCTACAATGAGGTCAATGTGTAGCGTAATCGGTCGCTCATAAATGGGCATCAAGACAGCTGAATTCTGAGCTGGTCACCACTAACTTCTGGGAAACTTC
>NC_133774.1:1536245-1537552 GCF_003597395.2 Chelonoidis abingdonii
CAAGTCTGCTCCAAGGGAGAGGAGGCTCCCCAAAGTCCTGACTGGCTTTGTGGGGAGCTGTTCCAGAGCATCGCCTGGGGACTCTGTGACAAAGGCAGAACCCTCTGCGATCCCATCATTGGAGCTGGAGCCTTCCTGCAGCTTCTCCCGCAGCTCTCGGGAAGCTCTCACCCCACCTCCCTTCCTGGAGCATCTCTCTAGGAGCCCCTCATCCAGCTGACCTCTGGTAGCCTAGTACCGGGCCCAGGGGCTCATTAGCCAGGTAGCTGCCAGACAGCAGCCAGTTAATTGTTCACAGCTGGGCTGGGACGGGCTGGTTCTCCTGAAAGAAGCTCGTCGCAGGTAGACAGGGGCCGGCTGCCCCTATGCTATTACCCTGAAGTCAAACATCTCACTGCCTGCTCCAAGCCTGCATGTTCCCTGTGCCCAGCCCCAAACCCCACCGGGCCCTGCCTGCTGCACCTCCTCCACAGGCCCCAGAGCCCTTGTCTGCCCTGGTAGGCTCTGCCAGACCAGATACTGACACTCGTGAGACGCCGCTGGGCTGACCAAAGGGTGCATCTTCCAGCGTAGCTTAGACCCAGTGCCCTGGAGGGAATACACAGTCCTGGCTACGGCCCCTGGAGCCGGGATAACCACATCCACGCTGGTGCTTTGCCGGCATGGTGATGTCGGTCGGGGTGACGTCCTCGCGCTCTGAGCTGACAGAGCCAGGCTTCGAGAACGGTCAGTGTCGGCCCCAGCCCTCCATGGCAACAACTCACAAATTCTCCAGCTTCAACCACAGACCAGGCCAGAGGCTTCTCTTCCCAGCACCCTGCCCTCTGCATGGAGCCGGTGCCGGGGCGTAGCTCCCGCGGCAGGAACAGGGTCTCCGTCCCTGTCTAAGCAGCACCTTGCACATGGCCGGGGGGAAACCAATGCTGCAGCTCTCGCCAGCAGACAAGCTGTTCTGCTCTCCCCCAGAGTCACCCACCCACAGAGCTCCCTGCCCGGTAACCCCGGTGGGGTCTGGAGCGACTCTGCCTCCGCCAGACTGGGCATCTCCGTACAGAGCGTGGGGTGAATCGCTCCAGCCCCCCAGCCTGCTCCTGGCCTGGGCCAGGGGCCTTTCCTGTAAGTTCATTAAATCCAGGGGAGGAGTCGGGACTTTCTTTGCTTGGAGCCAGTAAAAGGGAAGTTGGCTGCTGGCAAGAGCCCGTCTGCGCTTGGCCGGCCCCAGCTGCTCACAGCCCCATGCAAACTTCTGCTTCCTGCTATCTGTGAGATCACTTTTCTTCTGCCTCAGAGCGAGTGAGCTAGTTCCT
>NC_133774.1:1538896-1542165 GCF_003597395.2 Chelonoidis abingdonii
AGGGGAGGAGTCGGGACTTTCTTTGCTTGGAGCCAGTAAAAGGGAAGTTGGCTGCTGGCAAGAGCCCGTCTGCGCTTGGCCGGCCCCAGCTGCTCACAGCCCCATGCAAACTTCTGCTTCCTGCTATCTGTGAGATCACTTTTCTTCTGCCTCAGAGCGAGTGAGCTAGTTCCTCTGCCAGCGCCGTGGGCACAGCCGGTCCCTCCTCTGCCAGCTCTGCGGGCACAGCAGGTCCCTCCACAGCCAGCACCGACTGGGCACAGCCAGACCCTCCACAGCCAGCGCAGACTGGGCACAGCCGGTCCCTCCACAGCCAGCGCCAACTGGGCACAGCTGGTCCCTCCAAAGCCAGCGCCAACTGGGCACAGCCGGTCCGTCTTCTGCCAGCGCTGCGGGCACAGCCAGTCCCTCCACAGCCAGCACCGACTGGGCACAGCCAGACCCTCCACAGCCAGGGCCAACTGGGCACAGCTGGCCCCTCCATAGCCTGCACCGCACAGGCACTGCCAGCCCCTCCCCAGTGAGCCCCATGGGCACAGCCGGCTCCCCGATGGCCCAGAGCGTCGTTTATGCAGACCTGAGGTTCGTGAAGGCCCCTCGGGGGAACAATACGTGCTCCAGGTCCCAGGAGGCAGGTAAGAGCTGACGTGCCCCCTGCGTGGTGCCACCCTTGCCCTGATCCAGGCCTGCAGACTAACCAGCGCCCACTCCTGTCTGCGCCCCCTGCAGCGCCCGCAGACGAGGACGATGTGGAGCTCACCTACGAGAACATCTGGCCGGCCCAGACTGGGGAGGTGGAGCAGGGGCAAGGTGCAGAGCAGAGCAAAGGTGAGTGTGTGGCTGTTCCCCCCACCCCCAGCCCAGGGGTCCTGCGGGGGAGCAAGCTTGGCAGGTACCCAGGGCCTCCCACTCCCTTTGCAGGAACTCTGCCCCGTCCCCAGGCCTGGCACACAGAGCAAGCGGGATCCCTTGGTAAGCTTGGCCCAGGCAAACAGCGGCAGAGCCCTCCCCTTGGGGAGCAGGACCACAGCCGGCGGGCAGGGCGGGGCTGTATCCGGGGAGAGCGACTCAGAAGGGGAGTTGGGGTTACTGGGAGCCGGGAATTGTCACAGCAATGACCAGAGGGATGAAGAAAATGCCAGGGAGCAAGCGAGACGCCCTCCAGCAGCAGCTGGCCAGGTGACGTGCTCAGTGTCTAACACTGGCCCAGCCAGAGACCCGGCACTGAAGGGCTCCTCGGTCTAGCCAGGCCAGGCAGGACAAGAGCCCAGGGCTGGAAGCGGGAGCCAGACAAATGCCAGTTCGGAACCATCCCATGTTTAACGCGTGTGACGAACTGGGACTGTTCTTAATGGTTGCTCTGAACACTGTGTTGGTGCCTCAGTGTCCCCTATGCAGTTCTTAAGTATCTCGGTGGTGGGATAAGGGTGTGTGATTGCTACAGAGGAAGGGGCCAGTGCCCCTAAATGCCGGGCACTCTCTCTCCTAGCAACTGATGGCCTGGGCCCTGCACTTGGCCGGCCCAGCTGCTCAGCAGCCCATGCAAACTTCTGCTTCCTGCTATCTGAGAGATCACTTTTCTTCTGTCCAGAGCGAGGTGAGCTAGTTCTTTACCAGCGCCGTGGGCACACCAGTCCTTCCACAGCCAGCGCCACGGGCGCAGCCGGTCCCCCTCTGCCAGTGCCGTGGGCGCAGCCAGTCTCCACAGCCAGCGCCAACTGGGCACAGCCGGTCCATCTTCTGCCAGTGCTGCGGGCACAGCTAGTCCCTCCACAGCAGCACCGACTGGCACAGCCGGTCCCTCCAAGCCAGCGCCAACTGGCAAGCTGGTCTCCTCTTGCCAGCACCGTGGGCGCAGCAGTCCGTCCACAGCCAGCACCGACGGCACCGCGGTCCTCCACAAGCCAGCGCACGGCACAACCAGACCCTCACAGCCAGCACCAACTGGGCGCAGCCGGTTCCTCCTCTGTCAGTGCGTGGGCGCAGCCGGTCCCTCCACAGCCGCGCCAACTGGGCACAGCCGGTCCGTCCTCTGCCAGTGCTGCGGGCACAGCCCAGTCCTCCACAGCCAGCGCCAACTGGGCACAGCCAGTCCTCTCCAGCCCGCCCGCACAGCACAGCCAGTACTCTCCAGCCAGCGCTTCACAGCACTGCCAGCTCCTTCCTAGTGAGCCCCGGTGGCACAGTCGGCCCCTCCGCAGGGAGTCTCACGGGCACGGCCAGCCCTCCGAGGCCAGGGCGTCATTTATGCAGACCTGAGGTTCGTGAAAGCTCCTCAGTGGGAACAGCACGTGCTCCAGGTCCAGAGCAGGTTAAGAGCTGACGTGCCCCTGCGTGGTGCGCCTGCCCTGAGCCAGGCCTGCAGACTAACCAGCGCCCCCTCTGTCTCCCCCTCTGCAGCACCTGCAGATGAGGACGATGCGGACTCACTACGAAAATGTCCGGCGGCCCAGACTAGAGAGGTGGAGCAGGGCAAGGTGCAGAGAGCAAGACAAAGGTGAGCGTGTGGCTGTTTCCCCCCCCAGCCTCAGGGTCCTGGGGGGGGCAAGCTGGCAGGTACCCAGGGCTTCCGCTCCTTTGCAGGGACCCTGCCCGTCCCAGGCCTGCACACAGAGTAAGCGGATCACTGTAAGCTTGGCCCAGGCAAACAGCAGCAGAGCCCTCCCCTTGGGAGCAGACTGCAGCCGGTGGGCAGGACGGGCTGTACCGGGAGAGTGACTCGGAAGGGAGTTGAGGTCACAGTGGACGGATGAAGTGATCGCCCAGTCCGATGCTGTGGCACAGGGCTAACATGACCCTGGGGTAACAAACAGGGAGTAGGCCGGGGGGAGTTACCTCTGTACACGCGTGGTGAGGCGACCCGGGATCCTGCGCCCAGTTCTGGGGCTGGTTTCTATAGAAGATGTTGGGAGCTGGGAAGTGTCACAGCAATGACCAGAGGGCTGGAGGAACGCCGGGGACGAGCGAGACGGCCCTCCAGCAGAGCTGCCAGGTGACTTGCTCAGTGTCTAACACTGGCCCAGCCAGAGACCCGGCACTGAAGGGCTCCTCGGTCTAGCCCAGGCCAGGCAGGACAAGAGCCCAGGGCTGGAAGCGGGAGCCAGAACAAATGCCAGTTCGGCCATCCCATGTTTAACGCGCCAGGGTCACTGACCCTTGGCACAACCAGCAGGGGCTGTGGCGGTTCACCGTCTCCTGGTGGTCAGCCCCAGCCTGGCGACTGTCTGGAGCATGCGTAGTCACCCATCCTGGGCTGGTCCAGGGGCCAG
>NC_133774.1:1542190-1571475 GCF_003597395.2 Chelonoidis abingdonii
AGGAGGTTAGTTATCGATGACAGGAACAGAGAACGTTCATAGTCGTAAAACAGAGCTTGTAGATACAAGAACGAGAATCCGAGAAACCGCCGAGAAATGCCTCAAGTGCCGGGTGTCCCCATTTTGCGTCGGCCAGGCAGTCTCCTGAGCCAGACCCCACACATATATTATGCACCGCATGCACCTTCACTCCTGGTCCGCCATGGCATGCAATCCGTACAGGACTAACCGACCTTCAGCCCTATTATACTCTCATGGCATCACTACTTGCTCAGTAACTCTCCGTCTTACTCACATCTTTCCTCTCCCGCGGGACTGACACCAGGTGGGCATCCGTTCACTCCATTCGTGCTAAAACCTTTTGTCTCCCAAAACACTTCCCTTCTTCAGTTTGGCAGGCGCTTTGCAGAGGAGGGCGCCACTAGGCCATCAGTTGCTGGAGAGGGAGACCGCACCATACGAACTCTTAGTTGCCTAACCAGACCAAGAGTGCATATTTGAGAATGAGGGGCACTGGCCCTTCCCTCGTCCAGCAAAATCTCACACACCCTTATCCCACCAACCGAAGGCATAACATAGAATAGAACTGCATAGGGGACACTGAAGCACCATCACAGTTAGTTGCTAATCAGAGCAAATTACCATTAAGAACAACTTCAGTGAAATAAAGCCCAAGTGTCCCCAGTTTCCTCGCTGCGTTCACCCGCGTTTAATTAACCTGTGATGTGTTTCGCGAACTTGGCATTTTCTCTGGTTTGCTTTCCTCTCGGACTTCTTGTATGCTATATTTGCATTATTCACAAGTCGCCTATTAAAGCATTGGAACATTTTATTATGACTCTTCTGCCAGGCAATGGCCTTTTTGGGAACCAATGCACTCCTTCCAGTCACTTCCTGGCCCGGTGTCTAGCCTTGACCCATTAAGCAACCCCCATGCTCCTTAAATTGTATATTTGGATGACTCTTATCTAATATGTCCTGTCGGGCTATGGACTTTCCCAGAACCTGGTTATATAAACTCGCCGCAGAGGTATAGACTTGCGTTCGAATAATACAACCACCTATGCATCCTCCAGACCAAGATTAGAGCCGAGGAGCTTCTAGTGCACTGTGGGGTCTATGCTCTTCGGTGGAGCCTAGTACAAAAACATTGGATACCTTTATCTAATGGTACTAGACACTTGGAGCACGTCAACTGACTATTTTGAGTCCATGTTTGGCGACACAGCTATCTATATTTTGATCGCGCCTTCATTTTGCCTGCTCTATGCCCCTAAATAAACCTGCATGCAAATCTCATCGCCCCAAGTCTGAGGGGCGTCTCGCTTTGCTCCCCTGGCATTTTTGTTGCTTAATTTCAAATCCTTTAGTCATATTCTCTACGTTATATGAGTATTTATTGATAACTGATGCATCATATTTCCCGGCTTATTACCAAAACCCAATGCTCATTTTAACTCCTCATGGCACTTACTTTACTATGTAATTATAAACAGACAGAACTAGTATGAAAAATTAACCAACTTCCCCTTTTTCTTGATGTTTCCGCTCAAAAACCATCTACCCCGGTGTATCCATTGCAAAGGAGCTAATAGTATACTGAAGAAAAGTGAATATTATCCACATGCACCTATTAGGCCCTGCCAGATCTCCTATTCCTAGCGCTCCACACTAAGTCTTCTCGATCTGGATTTATTTAATTTTTTTCCAACTCCCCCACAAGAAATGACTTGCTTTTATACAGGTGGTTCCTGGCCCTCGCCCCCCATCCTGAAGTTTTTTCATATATTTATTGGATTTTTTTTTTTATTGGGCATCTTTTTCTTTTTCTGATTTTTTTGCCTTTTTCTTCTTGTTTTGACCATGGGCCAAAGAGCCAACTCCAACGCCTTGCCTTTAGGAAAATGAACTCCCTTTCTCGCTCGCCCCTATTCTTCCCAGGAGTCCCCATGGGAGTGACAGGATGGTGAGTTTTCACTCGTGTCTTCAAATAAAATTGGACGGCCCGTAACACAACAATATTTTAAGGGTGAAGGATCAGACTGCGCACAGGCTCCCGCGAACCGCTGCTCTGTCGTGCCAGAGGCACTAGAACGAGGCCAAGAGACGGTGGCAGAAGTTCCTCAAAGGGAGTTTGTATAATCATAGGAGGCCCTGTTAGTCAGGTACCTTGCCCAAGCTTGCTCCCCCGCAGGACCCTGGGCTGGGGGGGTAGGGTTAAGGGGAATCAAGATTGGTTCCCACAAAACACTATTCATATGGTCTGGATACAGGATATTACTTGAATCTCGCAGGCCACTAAACTCACCTTCTGCTATGCTCTGCACCTTGCCTCCTACTGCCCTCTCACTCTCCCGGTTGGGCCGGCCAGAAATGTTCTCGATACCTATCGGATATAATGTCCGGTGACGGGTGAGCTCCACTCGTCTCTTCGTGCTGCAATTATTAGCGGCGGCTGCATGAGCAGGCGGGGCAATAAAGTCAGAGGCGACATTACCGTTAAACAGTGGAGTTTGTTCCGCCAATGCGCTGCGACTGTAATGTACCCTATGTGCAGGCCTGGATCAGGGGACGACAAGGACAGACAGAGATTAGGCTTTTTCCTTTACTAGGCATATTTAGGGCCACGTCAACAGTCTATACAACTTTTAAAGCAATGGGCATGATTTTATTGTACAGAAAATCATCCTTGCAGGGTTATTCCCTGAGAATTTAAATTTACGTTTCTCTTTTTTCAACAACACTTGTTCTGCATTTTCATAATAGCTTAGAGTTCTCAGGTCTTTCTTATGTGCTCAATTATATATGCTGGCCTTCCTGAATTCTTATTCTGAAAATCTGAACTTTCTGAGATCGAGGGGCGTTTTCTTGTTCCTTCTTCAACTACGTGTGGTACCTCACTACCAGACAAAGATTTAGATAAGATTCAGACTGTCAGGATAGTACAACTATTTTTCCATCGTCAAGCGAGAGTGACACGATTGTATTTCCATTACGACATGTGTCTTTATGGCTCTAGATTTCTCCTGGGTTTCGTTATCTTCTTTCCAGGGATTCTCACTTTCATTCACTTAACTTTAGGTTATGATGATAGATATATCTGTGTAATCACTGGTGTAAAATCTCAATGTGCTTAGCATAGATGATAGTCTTCCTGAGTCTTTCAGTGACTTGAGGAACAATAGACGAGGGTATAGCTACTTTCCTTTGTCATGTATTTTCGAACTATAAGATTGAGGACATTTCTGTCTCATGACCAACTTATTCTCATTCCCACGAACGTATCTCATTATCTAGAGTTATCATATCTTTAGAATCACGCTCGTTTTCTTTTTCACTTACAAGCACAAATTAATAATATCAAATTACTTTAATACTCCAGAATAAAGCCAGCCCTCTTTGTTGAATTATCCTAAATGGGACCCACATTATTTATCCTAGACGATCTATTTTCATCTCTTCTTATATTTTCCAAAGTTTATACACACTTCATGTTCCTATGTCATCACCATTATATTAAGATGCAGTCACTGTTATGATGTTTCTGTCGGTTAGATGGGCTTTTAGGTATACCGCATATAAATATGAATGTATACCTGCATGAGCACTGACTTCTAGCTAAATGCTCTGCACAAGGAGATGGCAAAATAAACATTGTTCTGAATTGTGACTCTATGCTGCTAGATTTAATTTAGCAATGTTTCCTACTTTAGAAAATAGACTAATCAATAGGTTTTCTCTAGGCATTTGAATGGATTCAAAAGTTGTTGGTTAACAAGGAATTCATACCTTTATATTTTAGCACATTATTGTATATATATTTTTTTAAATGTAATCTATGTGTTATTTGGTTGGTGGTGAGTAATTGTATTGAGCTTCTAAATGGACAGCTCCATTCTTTCTCCATATCCTGCTATATTATATTCATACAACAGAGGATCGAGACTTTTTTTTTTAAAGCACTTTAGAAGATTTTGGCAAATAGAAAGAAGTGACAGCAGTCTGATTTTCATTTACTTAGAAAGTTCTTCTGTGTATCACACCAGGTATTACAATATTATATATCTTCGGGCCAAGACAACAAATGCACCAAACTGGTTTGGATGGCCTCAATGACCAACCAGGTTAGATGGATGTTAGCGAGTCAGTAGCGTCGTTTTTAATGCGACCTTTGAGTGTTCGATGTAAGGCCTCGGGGGAACAATACGTGCTCCAGGAGTCCAGCTGGAGGTAAGAGTGCCCTGACGTGGAACCCCCTTGCCGGTGGTGCGCCCTTGCCCTGATCCAGGCCTGCATACTAACAGCGCCCATCCTGTCTGGCCCCTGCAGCGCCCGCAGCAGAGATCTCGCAATAAGTAGGAGACTTCACCTACATTTGTGAGAACCTCCTAGACTTTGGGAGGTGTTGAGCATGTGTGGACTAAGGTGCAGATCAGAGCAAAGTGAATGTGTTGATTACAGGCTGTCCCCACCAACCCCCAGCCCAGGGGTCTCCTGAATTGGGGAGCAATGCTTAGGGCAGGTATCCCAGCTGGCGCCGTATACCTCACTCCCTCTTTGCAGGCCAATCCTCTGGACCCGTCCCCAGCGCGCTCCTCATGGCTATTCATGAGTGTCAGGCGGTAATGCCCTTGGTTATGGAGCTATGGCCCAGGCTTAGGAAACGTGCCGGGGCAGATACGCACTCACGGCTCGGCTTGGGGAGCAGGGACCCAGCAGCCGGCATGCGGACAGGGCTCGGGCTGTATCACGGGGTGTGGAGAGCAAGTGACCCTTTATTTTCAGACAGGGAGGAGTTAGCAGAGAATCTAAGGGATTTCTGGGTAGCCGCTTACGTTATTAGGAGGAAATGTCCAACGAGGCAAACATAGACCAAGTATGGTTGTAATCGCACCGAAGTAATACCATGCCAGGGAGCAAGACGAGAAACGCACTTCACAAGTCAGCAACGAAACTGGCCAGGTGAAGGGTTGCTCAGTGTGCGTAACTGGACCTAGCGACAGACGACCCAAGCACTGCAAGGTGCATTCCTCGGTCTTAGTCACAGCAAGCGCAGCGAACGGAAGAGAGCGTCAGGCGTGGGGTTTGGAGGTAGCTGGTCAAGAGCCCGAACAGACATTGCCATTCATTCGGAACCATCCATGTTTAAACGGTGTGACGAATGGGCTGTTCGATATATGTTCCGCATACTGAACACTTTGTCGTTGGTGCCTTCAGTGTCCCCTATGTTGCTCAGGTTCGATTAAGTTACGTCGAGTGTGTGCTCAAGGGTGTGTGATTGCTGAGGCCAGGAGGAAAGGGAGCCCAATGTTGCCCCTAAATGCAGGGCAACTCATGTCTCCCTAGCAACTGATGGACCTGGGGCTCTCCTCCTCTGTCTAAGGTGCCAAACTCGAAAGTTCGTTTGGAGGACAAGAGGGATCAGGTGACCTGGCCCTGATCGATAGAATTAATGGGCTTCTGATGCAAGAGAGGTAAGGGCTGAAAGGAGGTTTTAAGTCTGGAGGCTTGCACTGGGGGACAAAGATATGAACTTTGCAAGCGTGGGGGTTCTGGCTCAGGTGGCCGCTCAGAATGATGGACCCGGCCGAGGTGGGTACTGGTTCGCTAGAATCTAAGCAGCATTCTGGTTTTAGACTCTGTACCGCTGTCCATCGAATAAAACATCTGAATTTTCTGGCTGGAGAGTCAACGTACTGTACTGCAATAGTGGGGGTCAGGTTACCCTTGTGTTCTTTCCAGGACCCGCCTATTCTGGACTCGCTGTGGGAAGGACTAGGCACGAGCGAGGTGCAGAGGTGATATGGAGTGCTGAATGCTCCAAGGGTGAGTAGACTCCCAAGGGACTGGGGCAGTGTGTATAGACGTGTGAGACTTTTCTTTTACTCTGTAACAAGTGTGCTGCTCCATAGGCAATGGCCTGATGGTCTTGAAGGGATCATTCACAGCTGAATCTGACTGTATAGAGGAAGAGAGGAGCTCCCAAAGTCCGGACTGGCTTAGTGAGTAGGCATTCACAGAGCATACGTGGCCCCGCCGGGCAAACGTATACTGACGGGGACTCCGGACAACTTTCTCTCCTCTCTCTTCGAGACCCAAAGATCCCCCGAACTCTGGCCAGTACACATAGCCCTAAGGTGACCTGGAGTTGCAGAGCCACCAACGTCCCATGGATGCCCTTTCATCTCCTCCACATTCCTTGAGGGTGAGGGTTTACACACGAGGGGCTGAGGTCCAGACTTATTGATGACCCTCTCTCTTGGGCTTTGAGTGTGGTGCTTTGATGCCACTCTCTGGTGCCGCTTATGTGGAGAAGGGTATTTAGAGGTGCTGAGGACCTGTACCCGCCTTTTGCCACCCAAATGACTCCTGGGGTTTTGGTATAAACTGGTCAAGGGTCTGGTCCCAGCACTCTGCGGCTGCGATTCGGCTGACTTGGGTCCTTGGCTTAAGAGCCCACCCTTCTTGGCCTTGGCCCGTCTGGGCTGGGCATCGCTCCCCATCTTGTGGCCCAGACACAACACCTCTCCCATCCACCATCTTTATACTTTCCAGGCTATGGTGTCAGATTACATTCTAGTGGTCGGCTAATGACCTCCTTTGAAGGTCCGATCCTCGCCCCTCTTATCAACCTGGCTGACAGGCACATGTCGGGTGACAAGGTCTGGCTAACAGTATGTACATCGTTACTCACGTGTGTATGCCTGGCGCTCAAGTTCCCTCTTGATTCCCCCCTCTTCCGCCTTGTCTCATGAGAAGTGCATCAACCCAGCACCTAAGGCATGAGCCGTCGGCATCGGCACGCGCTTGTGAATGGCTAATTAAGCTTCTAGAGTAGGCCCTCATAAAACGCCATTCCTGCCTCCCTTGGGATCAGCCCCACGTGAGGCCTGCAATGGCTTGTAAGACGGCGTGTAATCCCTCTAAAGCCAGCATGTCCTTCGTAGCCATCTATCATCTCGACATAGTGATACTGGTGAGGCATTGCAGGTATTCCAGGTGACTTAGTCGAATATGGAGGGCAACACTGATGGAGATTAGATTGCACCGACTACCGGAACCCTCAAGTAGAGATCTTCGACCAGAGGAGTCTTTGTTACCGGACCATTCTCGGCTTATCTCAAATCCTTCCCTTGGTCTAGGATCCCGCTGGTTGTTCATCACTCTTTTACACTGGGCACATTGGTTCCAGCAGCTCGAGAGGGAGAACGCCTGTGGTGGCTATGGTGCGGCGGGGAAGCGCCAACAGACCACCAGATGGTCATCCTGATTTCCCTCAGTTCTACTTTCGGCGTCCTTGGGGAGGTCCAATGCCCCGTGTACGAGCGCATCCTGCTATTTATCTGGCGTCGGCTACTGCAACATCTGTACTGCAGCCTTCCCCAAGCAGAGCGCTCCTCGCAGGGCAATGTATGCTCAGCTCAAAGTGATATCCATCAGCATAATCTGATCTCAGTGGTAGGATTTCCCTCATAGACTCGAGAGACTACCTTTGCACTGCCTTGGGATTCACGCCTAGCATGCTGTTGAGAGGCAGAGAGAGGAGAAGGTACTCATTATTTAGAGAAACAACACTGCTTCCCATTGCTCCATATTGTCTTGTTTGGCTACTGCAGTGTCAGTTTCTCACTCTTGATTTAGGGTGTGTTCAAATCGGGCTTCCCGCTGGCTGGATTTACCCCGCCCTAACTAGAAAGCTCTATCTTGTTGGTCCTGTGAAGCCTTCCTCGCGCTGCTTACTATCGAAATTGTCCCAAGTGCATGAAGATCCATTTGCAGACCCAGAGACAAACCTGTAGCTCTGTCTGCAGATGGACCATGCCTAGCCTGCGCGTGTCCCTCCCGCATCTGCGAGTGCTATAAGGTCTGGTTCTCTGTTATCCTCTCACTTATCTTTTAGATGTCTAAGACGCTGACCACTGTGAGATGACTCAGTAATAGGTCGAGCAACAGGCTCATGTGCGAATGCTCTGCTCATAATCTTGTAACACGCAAATGCTATATCTCATAGTAGCGCGCTCGTGTGTAGACTCTCTCTAACCTCCTCTCGGGGATGTATATAGGACTCAAGGTGCTGAAGAGGCAGACAAATGATCCGGAAAGGATCCAAGAGAGAGAGTGGGCGTAAATGCAGTCTCTCCTCCTCACTTCTCTCTCTCTCTCTCATTGAGGCTTCTGCTTAAGAGCAGAGAGAGACTTGCTAAGTGTACTCATCTTGTCTGAACCAACTCATTATGGCGGAGGTAAGGACTTTCTCCACTGAGTTCTAGCGGAGAGCCCAATCCAACTACAGTGTCTCTGCCCAAATTGAGTCCTTTGAGTATTATTTACATTTTACATTTTATGCACCATTTACGCAATTAGTAAAAAACAAACCACATGCCCTTTGGTCTAAGAGGTGATGTCCTGCGACGATGAGAGAGTTATATTACAATCATAATAGCCTCTCACGTGCGCTCTCGGTGGTTTCGGCAAAAAAAATTTCACTGACAAAATATAGTGGGTAATGAAGACAATAATAGGTGCCCCTGAATTGAGATGATAAAGCCCCAACACAAATGTCACGAAATAGTAACCTCGCCTCTGCTCAAGGGGATCAGTCACCCTCTCATAACTATCGCGTCTCCATCGTAGTGATCATCTGTGAGATCATAACCCTAGAGATGATCTCAGACCTCGATCGATATCCTTCTGCGTCTGCACAGGGCGTATAAATACACGTTCTAGGCAGTGCGAGGGCTTTCTACCCAGAGGACTTTCTCGCAGGTCCCACTAAGTTCATACGTGCGATACTGCGAGACTTCGCCGAACACACACAGTATTCTCATGTATCTAAAGTGGGCCTCTGCCCTTACTTGGCAAGCGAATTAGATTTCTTCCATTGCGACCCCTTGCCTATGGCAGCCCGCTCTGATGTCTCTCCTATCCACCATCACCAGTCCGGTGCTGCTGCTGCTTCTGTCCTGCAGCTTTTCTGCTTACTGGCAGTCTCTTGCTCTCTCTCATGGTCCTTCGCTCTCTCAGCTCTGCTTCCAAATCCCACTCGTCTCGATCCTGCATGGGGAACCCAATCGTGTGAGATCCTAGTCTGGTTGGTGGCACAGACTTCAATGGAAGTGCACTTAGCGCTGCTGCTCCAGCTGCTGCCCAGATCTCTACGGTGATAAGTCACCCTTATCTGAGGTCTCTCAGGTGAATCTGCCTTCATGAGCTGGTCTTCCTCTCAACTGCACTGATGTAACTGGTGCCATTGGTGAGACCTTCCCCTTGCGTAACTCTCTCTTTGTGCGACGAGGGATCGACAATGTCCTTCATTAAAGAGAGATGATTACTGGCCATCAATCTTACCCACACGTATCCCAATGTGGCTCTGCGCTTCATGGCCTATGCTCTCTTGGCTCTCCTCCCATAGGTCTCAGAGAGAAGAACACTGTGCCTGTGTCCAAGCTCCTTCATCAGAGCTGTATCACTCAACTCCCTTTACAGATTGTCAGAGCTGTGCAAGAGTCCTCTGCCCGGACTGTCCTCCTGCAATCCAGGGGAACGCCTGACTACTGCAAAAATCTTCTCTTTCCAGGGTCGAGCGGCAAGCTCCTCCCCCCTTTTAGACTGCTCGCTGCGTTCCTCAGGGGACCCTGTTACTCAAACAGTCCTTCTCCTGGTTTAACACAACTTCCAGAGGTTAACTGGCCCCTGAAACCGTTCCTCTTCTTCAGTTCTTCAGCATCGCTCTGGTCTCTCATTTATCCTCCTTTGTTTTTAGCTTGCTCCCCAGTCCTTACTGAGAAGCGCCAGTCCACGGGGTGCCGTATATCCCACCACTGCACCTATGTTGTACGACGGTCGCCGGGCGATGCTCTTGGAACTGCTCCACAAGCCAGTCCGGACTTTGGAGCCTCCTCTCTCCCTTGGAGCAGACATTGTTTCAGGGCAAGGAAGCTCACACCGTTCTTCACCTCCTGGTCTTACCTTGAGCATCTCAGATCATCTCTGCCCCTCGTGTGCTTCCCACAGCGAGCCCCCGAGCGGGGTCCTGGGAAGCCACAGGTCTGCACCCCCACTCTTCAGTCAGACGTGACTCTCAGCCAGAAAAACAGAGGTTTATTGATGACAGGAACAGGGTCTAAACAGAGCTTGTAGTACAGCAACCGACCCTCGGCCGGTCCATTCTGGGGGGCAGTGAGCCAGACCCCCAGTCTGCACTTCACTCCTTGTCCCCAGCCAGCTCCAGACTAACCTCTCCATGCCTTCCTCTTATACGACTTCCGCTCCTTTCCCGGGCCAGGTATAATTGATCCCTTTGCTCATCCAACACTTTCAGTCTCATGGACCTTTTGCAGAGAGGGGCCCAAGGCCATTCAGTGCTGGGACGAAGCTGCCGGCTTTAGTGGGCACTGCGCCTTCCTCTTTGTAATCACACACCCTTATCCCACCACGAGGATATACTTAAGACTGCATAGTAGGGTACACTGAGATTTGGCACAACAGTTTCAGAGGCACTATAAATAGACGTCCCAGTTCGTCACACGGCAGGCGCACTGACCTTTGCACAAACGCAAGCAGGGTGGCATTCACCGTCTTCCTGGTGGCTTCAGCCCCAGCCTGGCGACTGTCTGGAGCATCATTAGATCAGGCCCCCATTCCCTGGGCCGGTCTCAGGGGGCCAGGTGTGAGCCCATGACCTGGGCTCCAACTCTAGGACCCCCTGCTGTGCTGGCTCAGCCCCCCAGAGGGGTCTTTATCCAGGTGGCTGTGCCTTCAGGGATACCCCCCTTAGCATGGCCCCCAAGCCTTCAGCTGAGCTCTGCAGGGTTTGGGCCCCGGGGGTTCTGGGGACGAGAGCCGCTCACCATCACACCCTGCAGCAGTGCCTATGGGAACTGATCCCGGCCAGGGAAGCACTGGAGCCACCATGGCTGACTAGGGCTCTGCCCCCAGGCACAGGTTAGCACAGCCTGTCCCACTCCCCGCCCCACTGCAGCAGCCCCACTGCCAGAGGGCTGGAGGAGCAGTGCAGGATGAGGGGAGCCAATCTGTGGGGCTGAGGGGACAATTTGCAGGAATCTCCACAAAGGGTTTGGCTTGGCAGTAACGCGAGGAGCCTGTGGGCCCATCTCCTGTAAGACGTTAGCTTCAGCAGTGAGTGTACAGCTTGAGGCCTATGAACAGTGCAGCGGAAACCCCAGGTACTGGGGAGCTGAAAATAAAGGATTTAAGGGGAAATTCTGACCACAGGGACAACCCACCACCACAGCGTCATGGCAATGAACTGGCGTTATCTGTTTGCACAGTCAGAACGAGCTCTCCCCTGACACCGGGAGGTGAGCTGTGGGAAAGGACTTCAGGGACTGATCTCGTTTGCATGGGCCCACCCACCCCACCTAGCATGAAGGGACTGCTGGCCCAAATGGTCACTTTGGCTGCTGTGGGATCCCCAGTCTCTGTGTTATTGGGGCAGGAGTAATAAAGTGTTGTTATCCTGGTTCTGTGAATCAAGGACAGTAGAACCGTTCTTGGTATTTTATGACAGAGGGACTCACCCTCAACTAAGTAGCGCTCCCTAGGCAAGAGACATGGGTTCCACAGGCACATAGGTTTCTGATGCTAGTGTGGCTCCCCCAAGATGTAGTGGAGCTAATTTAGACTCCAATAAGAGGGTTCTTACCACCTGGAGAGCTGACATCACTGGTCCCTTGGTTTAAGTGTTAGACTTATCCTGGGCTCATGCTTCTGATGTTAGAAGCTTCTCTAGGTGCATGAGCAGTGGAGCTTCCCTGCTGACAGCTGAAACCACTGAGAGCTGTTACCTATGGGGGGCCTGGAGTCATACTGGTGTGTGGCTGGCAAAGAGGTCTGGGTGGCTGGTGGAGAGGGATGGTTAGTGGGGCAGTGTGGCTGGCAGAGAGGACACAGAGCAGCTTGGCAATCGGCTGTTGAGGGCCTGAGCAGGGGAGCGTGTAAGGTGTTCCATACCTTCCCCCCGGGCTGGGAGGCGAACCCTGCAGGTGAACTTCTGAAATCTGAGGCTGCATTGACCAAGGACAGAAGCTGTGGGAGGGGTGACAGTTGGGTTGCTGGACTTAAGACCCTGAGGGGAAGAGGACACTGCCCAACTTACTTGGGGGGTGGGTCTTTTGCTCATGGTTTGTGTTATGAATCCTGTTCGCAGTGTTTCCCCAGCATAATGCTGCATTGCTTGTTTATTTATTTCTAAAAGATTTTTGCTACACTCAGAATCTGTGCTTGTGAGACAGGAAGTTTTGCCTTCCAGAGGCGCCTGGGGGGTGGTGGTGGTATGTAATTGTCCCAGGTCACTCGGTGGGGGTTCGAGCCGGTTTTGCATTGTGTTATTGAAATGTAACCCCTGGATACTGAACCCGAACCATGTTGCTGCCCACTCAGACGGGCAGAAAGGTAACACATATAACAGGTACATGAGCTACACCCGCAGACACCTGCACACGAGCGGCCTGGTAGCGAATTGCCGTATATGATAATAAGGGCTGTGTCCTGTGTCCCTGCTGGCTGCAGAGCCCCTGTGTAACAGCCCTGGGGCCTGGAGCCCTACAGAGCTGCTGCGGCCAACGCTCGCTGGAGCTTCCTTTGGGGGGCCCCGGCTGGAGCTGTCTCCCCTGCCGCTCGCCCGGCTCTGAGTGGAGCTGTGAGCGCCCAGTGTAGCCAGCCAGGCCTCAGGCCCAGTGCCTGCTGCAGGCTGGCCTGGCCACAGAGCGGAAATCCAGCGGCTGGTGGGGCGTGCGTGGGGAGAGCCCACACGAGGGGCAGGGAGCCGCTCACAGGGGCTCAGACCCCCACACAGCCCCCTCTGACACGGCTCCCTTCAGGCTCTGAGCGAGGGAGAACAGACCTCATGGGCAGGGGCAAGCGCTAGAGCGAACCGTGTCCCCAGGAGGCTGGGCCAGGCCCCAGGCGGGGGGCGATACCTGGCCTGGGCCAGAGGACGGCCTTGGGGGCGCTGCTGGGGCTCTGCTGTCTGTGGGGTTCACGCCTGGCTGGCTCAGGGATCAGGTGAGAACGACCCAGCGCCTGCGGTTGGCCCAGACGTGCCCAGGGGCGCTCCCCTGCACTCCAGCAGCTGGGCTGGCCATGCCCCACTGGGCAGGGTGTCCCCTTTCCTGGTGGGGATGGGCACTGAGTGGGGGAGCGAGGAAGCCCCAGCTGGGCTGGCAGAAGCACGGGGCAAAGCCTGGGTTCGTGGCCCATGGCACAGGCAGGGCTCCGACGCTTCCCCTTCCCCCGGCTGCCAGCCACGCACTGTGGGGGAACTGGAGTTGGTAGCCTAAGCCTGGGTTGTGTCCCTGCGGGCCCCAGGGCACTGAGAGCTCTCCCCTGGCTCCCACTGCCCTCCTGGGGGGCCGAGCCCCATTGCCTGGGTACCCTGAGGGGGGAGCTGGCCGTGGGGTTGAGTTCCCAGGCCCGTTGCCCTCCCGGGGGAGAGGGGGAGGAGCTGGTGCCCAGGGCTCCCCTCGTTAACGCAGCCGGTTCTCTCCCGCAGAGGCCGGGTGGAGCACGCGGTACCTGCCCCTCGGCCTGCTGGGGATCTGCCTCTTCCTCCTGGCCACCACCATCGGCCTGGGGGTTCGCTGTGAGTAGGGGACCCGGGCTGTGGGCACCCGCCAACGAAACCTGGCCAGGGGAGAGAGGGAAGGGGCTGCATGTGGGGAGTGATGATATGGGGGGCTGGGGACCCCAGGGAAAGTGAGGGGGGCTCAGGGCGCGGTGGCGGAGGAGTTAAACCCGAGCAAAGGAGAGTTCAGGCTGCAGCTCAAGAAACCTCCCCAGCAGCAACACGGATCCAGCTGGGGAGCCACGGGAGGGGCTGTGCCGGGGCAGGTGGGGGGCCCTATTACCAGGAAGATATGGGGGGGCTGTCCTGGGGCAGATGGGGGGGGTTTGTTACCGGGGAGATGTGGGGGGGCTGTCCTGGGGCAGATGGGGGGGGGTTGTTACCAGGGAGATGTGGGGGGGCTGTCCTGGGGCAGATGGGGGGGGGTTGTTACCAGGGAGATGTGGGGGGGCTGTCCTGGGGCAGATGGGGGGGGTTTGTTACCGGGGAGATGTGGGGGGGCTGTCCTGGGGCAGATGGGGGGGGTTTGTTACCGGGGAGATGTGGGGGGGCTGTCCTGGGGCGGGAGGGGCCCTGTTACTAGGGAGCCATGGAGGGCCCTCTCTGGGAATCCTCTCTGGGGAGGGGCCGATGGGGGGAGGGGTGTGGTCCTGTTGCTTGAGCCCCCTACCTGCCGCCCGCCTGGCACCCACCCACCGGCACAGACGTTGCTGGGGCCAGTCAGCACACTGGGGGTTCCCGGCTCTACTGGCCAAAGGGCTGTACGGCACGGCCAGCTCCCTGGCAGGGCCAGGAAAGACTGCTGGGGCTGGCACTCGGCTGGCCCTGGCCTGGCTGCCTGCAGGGCGCTGTGCCCAGCCCCTCGCGGTGGGTTTGGAAGTTCCCCGCTGGCTGTAGCACCCACTCGCCTCCCGGCTGTTTGAACAGCCCCGGCCCAGTGTTCCTGAGTCTCCGTCGTCGCTGCTGGAGGCTCTGGCATTACGGGGCTGTTCTCCACGGTTGGGAGGGTCCCCGTTCCCCTGGGGCCCTGCAGGGGTGGATGCGTGAGCCCAGTTCTCGAGTTGCCCTCCTGGCCCAGCCCTGCCCTGCTGGCACCTGCTGGCACGTGCCCGTTGGCCTATGCTGGAGCTCGTGCGTCCCTGCGTCCGGCCCAGGCTCATGCTGTCTGTCCCCTGCAGACTGGCAGGTTTCCCAGCATCTGCAGCAGGCGTCCCAAGCGCATGAGGCAGAGAGCAGCCGCCTCTCCCAGCAAGTCAGCTCCAAGAGGGCGACCCTGGCGCAGACGGCGAGGGAGCTGGAGCAGGCCAGGCAGGAGCTGGGGCAGGCCAGGCAGGAGCTGGGGCAGGCCAGGGAGGAGCTGGAGCGGATGCAGCTGGAGATGAACGGCACCCAGGAAAAGTTGCTACAGCGGGAGGCTGTGTTGGAGGGAACGAAGGAGGAGCTGGCGAGGGTACAGGAAGAGAAGAGAGAAATTAAAGAGAAGCTGAACCAGACGAAGAGTGCCCTGTCCAGCATCCGCCCCTGCGAGCAGACAGGTACTGCCTTCCCGGGGCGGGGGTCAGTGGGGTGCCCCATGCTCCGGCAGGGACAGCTGAGCCCTAGGGGGGAAGGGAGGGAGCACCCAGCTCCAGGGCCCTGCTGCAGCAAGCGGCTCTGGTCATTCAGGAGGGGCAGCTCTTCCCCCAGGTCTGGGGAGTGTGTGTGTGTTGGGGGGCAGTCCTGGAGACGAGACAGGAAACCCCAGTGGTGGGCACTGGCCGGTTCCATGGAATAAGAGTTGGGAAGTGAACTCGCTGTCCTGGCCCAGTTCCAACCAGCTCCCCTAAATGCCCCTGCAGTTCCAGCTGTTAAAGACGCTGCATCCCACCCCAGAGGTGGCTGCATTTCAGGGGTGCATGAAGCAAGGCCTACATGTGACTGGTTTAACGGTTTATGTGTAGAACCAAGCTAGGGCCTTGGAGATAAGGTGCCGGCTAAATACAAACTATGAACATGATCATTAGTCAGCCGAGATACCATGATGCAGCCTGGCGAAGAGCTAACACCTGGACTAACTGAATTCGGAGTGGGAGTGCTGCTTCTCCACCACTGAGCTCTGCTTGCACCCCCTGCTCTCCCTGCCGCCCGCCCCGATCTGCTGGTGCTCCTCAGACCCGACCCGCAGCCCCACAATCCAGGGCCAGGCCTCGCTTCAGGCCTCTCTCCCACGTGTTCAGAACATGGGGACCAGCGCACAACGGGCCCGTTTGCCTTTGGGATTTTTTGCAGCAGACACTCACACACAGGGCAAGTTGAGTCACATTTTGTGCCCGTGCGTTCTCAGTGCTTCGCCCACCCCAGGCAAATAAACTAACCCAGGCCTTAAAAAATGAGATCAGCTTCCCTGAGGATGGTACTGGCAGGCGAGCTGGGCGACCCTCCAGCCGCGGCCCTGTACCCTCACCAAGGGCAGAATCCCAGCCCAGAGGACGACGCACCATCGCAGACAGCCACCGGCCTCCCACACGGGCAGAGCAGGCACGGGAAGGAGGCGGCTTCCAGGTGACAAGGACAGCGAGTCGCTGTCTGCTCACACTGAACAAGGAGCTCTGTCAGAATGAGGGAAACGGCTCAGTCTGTCTGTGCATCATTGCCCAGCCTGTGCCTGCTGCCTGCCCCCCCTCCGGCCAGAGCTGTAACGGAGCAGTGCCCACGTCCTCCCGGTGGCTGAACCCCTGGGGCAGAGGAGAGCGAAAGGCCAGGGAGACGGGACTTATTTACCCCACCAGTGAAATGCTCCCCACAGAACCACAGCGGAGTCAGCTGAGGCTGACGGTCGTGGTACTGGAGGGTTCACACCTTTGGAAGGGCGAATCAGGGGCTGCAGGACACATTGGGAAGGCTGGGGGCTCCCCTGAACCCCATGAACAGTTACACTTGTATCTGAGCCCTGGCCTCAGCTCCCAGCCTGCCCCAAACCCTCAAGAACTCCCCCTTCACACACACACACCCACAGCTCGGAGCCTCCTGGGGCAGCCGTGAGTCTGGGGGAGTGGGAGCCCCTGGGGAGGGACCAGGCCTTCTTTGTACAGCCCAGGTTTGAGCTCGTTAGCTTCACTCAGGGCCAGGACAGTGTCTGAGCTTCTCACCCTGTCTTCCCTCCAGACTGCTGCCCAGCAGACTGGGTGTTGTACAGAGGAAATAGCATGTTTCAGTACTCGAGGAGAAGGTATTAGGAGAGAAAGCAGAAAGGTGTGAACGAAATCATTGCTCAGCTTCTTATTGCCAATCCTGGGACACGGAAGAACGCCGGTACGGTACATGCACGCGTGTTGACCGCAGCCGAACACTGAGTAAAGGGGGGACCCATGTGGGGGGTCGGGGTGTTGGCAACAGGCGGGGCTCAGAAGCAGAGCAATGGCAATGATCCAGGGCTGGAGGAGCTGACAGCTCACCACCTCCGCTGAGCAGCGCCCCACACTGCCCTATCTGACAGATTTGAAGAACTCCCCTTCCTGGCCTCTAACAGTCCTTGCCAGCTGTAACGCGTTCCTGCCTTGCTCTCCTGATTTTTGTCCTAAGTGCTCGCACTGTTCCCCGTGTGCTACCCCTGGTGCCGTGCCCTGCCTCCAGTCCCTGTATTCATCCTGTGGGGTTTGTAGAGAGCTAAAAATCTCCTTGTGCAGCCACGTTGGCCTCCTGCGTTCCTCTTCTCTCTCCTTTCGTGGAATGGCCCTATATTACAGCTTTGGAACTGCCAACCCCCTTCGACTCCTTCTCTTCCTTCCACGGGTCCCTGCTGTTTCTCTGAGTCCGTAGAATTCCCCTTTCTGAAGCCCAGTGTCCTGGTTTTGCTGGTTTGTGTTCTCCTTTCTTAGGATCTTGATCCCATCAGATCATGTCACTTCCTCCAAGCTCCGCCACCTTCACCTTCCAACTGATTCATCCCTGTTGGTAACACCAGATCCAAATGGACACCCCCTGTCACGGAGTCCGGGCGATGCTCTGGAACTGCTCCCCACAAAGCAGTCAGGACTTGGGACCTCTCTCCTTGAGCACGTCTGCAGAGCAAGAAGCTCACAGCTTCACCTCTGGTTGCCTTGGAGCATTCAGCATCCTCTTGCCCCTCCGGTGTGTCCCACGGGTCCCCAGCGGGGTCCTGGGGAAGCCACAGGGTCTGCACCCCCACTTCCAGTCAGACGTGACTCTCAGCCAGCCAGTAAAACGGTTTATTGATGACAGGAACAGGTCTACAGAGCTTGTGTACGCGAACGGACCCTGCCGGGTCATTCTGGGGCAGTGAGCCAGACCCCTGCCTGCACTTCACTCCTCGTCCCGCCAGCTCCAGACTTGAACCCCCTCCAGCCCTCTCCCAATGTGAGATGGAGCTGGTTCCACCGGTTCATGGGCCGTTTGTAATTTTAGAACGCTTTTAGAACCTGTTGTAAGGGCTTTTAAATTTACAAAGCTCCGGCAGCTCCTGCCCTGCCCTGCTCTGGCGCAGTCACCTGGCTCCAGCTCTGCCTCTGCCTCCTCTTCTGAGCTCCCCCCCAGGCTTCCCGCATACGCTGTAGTGTGGGAAGCCTGGAGGGCTGAGAAGAAGCGCAGCTTCCTGCAGGTGAGCTGGGTCTGACGGGGGCTAGAAGGGGGCTTTAGGCGCGCGTGTCTCTGGCCCTACCCTGACCGGTCAGGGACCGGGGCTCTGGCGGCACTGGCTCCGATCCCAATCCGGCCGGGCGGCGTCCGCTCAGGCAGGGGATTTTGGATAAGGGATGTTGGGGGTCAGTTCAGGTTGCGGAGCTCTGAAGGCAGTCAGAGGGTAGGGAACAGGGGAATTGAAATGGGGACAATAGTCTGGGGAGTCAGGAAGGAGACCACGGGTTGGATGGGCGTGGATGGGAGGCAGTCAGGGCTGGGGTTCCAGGGGCAGTCGGGGCAGAGATGGGGTGGTTGGATAGGGCAGGTGCTATTAGGAATAAGAGGAGGGGTTGGATGTGGTGGCAGGGGGCAGTTAGGGAACAGGAAAGGGGGGTGGATGAGGCAGGGGTCCTGGGAGTGGGGTATCAACGAACGTGGGACGTTGGATGGGGCACGAGTCCCGGGAGGAGGGAGGAGACGACCCCCTCGTGGGGTGAGGAGGAGGGAACCGGTTGTTAATATTTTGGGAGCTCATCACTGCCTCCTCCTCTGCTCCGTTCCTTTCCCGGGCCAGGAGGTCACCTGACCTCTTTGTTCTCCCACACCTTTAGCATCCCCTTGCAGGGGGGAAGGACCCCAGCCATTAGTTGCCAGGCGACAGAGTGCCAGCTATTTATGCACACTGGCCCTTTGCTCTGCAACAATCTCACCCCCTAAAGACTTAAGAAATGCATAGGGGAAACTGAGGTACTCAGACAATATTCATAGGATATATTAAGAACAGTCCCACTTCATCACACCCCCTAGTTGTTTGCTCAACTCTTCCTGAATAAGAAAGCTGTCCCCTACACATGCTAAGAACTTGCAGGATGTGTTCCGTGTTGCTGTAATAGTCTTTGAACAGATACCAGGGAGGTTAAAATCCCCCATTCACACTAGCTCATGTGTGTTAGCTAATCCTGTTACCTGCTTGTAGAATTTGTCCATTTCCTCCTCCTGATGTGGTGTCTCTAACAGACGACCCCCCATCCATAACATCCCTGCTGTTCTTTTCCCTTGTGATCCGCACCCGGGGACTATCAGTAGTTCTGCCGCGCACGTCGCCTCGCAGCAAGTGTGCCCGTTCCCGACGTACAGCAAACACCTCCTCCTTTGTCCCCAGACCTGTCCTTCGGGAACAAGCTGTAGCCCTCAGTGCTGGTACTCCAGTCATGGGAGCTGTCCCACTACGTCGCTGTAATGCCAATTAAGTCATCATTTTCTTCATATACCATGACCTCTAGTCAGGGCTGGATGAACTCTGCTGTGGGCCCAGGGCTACTAGATTTGATGGGGCCCCTGCATGCAAGTCTTTTTCCTGGGAGGGAGTTTGGTGCAGGAGGGGGCCGGGGCAGGGATTGGGGTGCAGGGTCTTGGAGGGAGTTTGGGTGCAGGAAGGGGATTCTGACCTGGGGCAGGGGGTTGGAGTACAGGAGGGGGTGAAGGGTCTTGGAGGGAGTTTGGGTGTAGGAGGGGGATTCTGATGTGGGGCAGGAGGTTGGGGTGCAGGAGGGGGTGTGACGTTTAGGCTCCGGCCGGGAGGCACTTACCACAGGCGGTTTCCAGCCGGTGGTGCAGCAGGACTCAGGTGGGCTACCCTTACTTCTGCGCTGCTCCTGGGAGCGGTGCTGCCTTCAGAACTGGGCAGCGGGAGAGCGGTGGCTGCTGACTGGAAGCCCAGCTCCGAAGGCAGAGCTGCCGGCAGCAGCAGTGCAGAAGTCAGGATGGCATGGGATGGTATTGCCACCCTTACTTCTGCGCTGCTGCCTGCAGAGCTGGGCCCTTGGTCAGCAGCTGCCACTCTCCGGCTGCCCAGCTCTGAAAACAGCAGCGCAGAAATAAGGGTGGCAATACTGTGACCCCCCCCCCGCAACTCCCTTTTGGGTCAGGACCCCTAGTCTGAGAAACTCTGGTCTTCCCTGTGAAATTTGTATAGTGTAGAGTAAAAGCCCACAAAACACCAGATCTCATGATCTGTGGCACATTTTTCATGGCCCCGTGAATTTGATAGGGCCTGCAGTGGGCTGATGACTCAACCTCTGAAAAGTAAGTATATATATAAGGGGGCCTTTTTGTTTGGACTAAAATTCCATCTGCCTCCTTTCTGCACCTTTTCCCATCACATTTGTTGTCCTAGGAGTATCATGACATCCTAGGAACCGTCACTCACTTGTCACGGCTGAGCTCCCATGTCGGGGAAACTCATGGGCCCGGCAGGGAAAGTACCCAGGGCCTCTCATTTCTGGTGGACTGGGGTGAGTGGGATCCAGTACAATGGATAACCAATAGCAGGCTGTGCTGGGAGGATGCTGTTAGCTGCCCCACACCTGGCTAACTGGGTAGCCCCACTTCTGGAGCAATGTGATGGTGCTCATGGGAACACCCTTTTCTCCACCAGCTAATCCTTTCCCTGCAGTGCTCTTCTTCTTCACAGCTGTCACTTGAAAGCAGGAGTGCCATTACGTAACTCTTTTCTTCCTAGAATTTTCTAAAACATACTGATGTGCAGTATTGGATTGGACTCAGGGGAGACAGGCCTATAGGATCATCGTGGAAGTGGGTTGATGGCTCGCCCTTTGAAAAGTAAGTACAATATTTATTTCTTCAGATAGATGCTCCATTTGCTAACCACTGGCACCATCCAAAAGAAACAGGCTCATTAGTAACTGTAGCTAAAGCCTCTGACTAAAGTGCGCTGGAAGGGTTAGTGGCTTCCCCGTAATGGAACCAACCAGCCTGCAGTTCCTCATGTGGACGCTTTGCCAGAGGGGAATATTTAAAGCAACTCCCTGTGCTCGAAAGCTGCCAAATAACGAGTTTAAAGCAGTTTCAAGTCCTCTGAGTAAATTCTTTACCCGTAGTGCCCAAGAGTAAGTGAGGTGATTTACTGGGAGCCAAGGGGAAAACCACAGAACAAATGAGTGTAAGGCCAGGTCTACACTGCGACTTTAAATCGGTTTAATGGCCGATATACCGATTTAACGCTGTATCCGTTCAGACGACGTCGTCATTAATATCGAGTTAAACGGCTCCTTAAATCGATTTCGGAACTCTCCACCGAGAGTATATGCGCTATATTCGATAGTATAACTCGGATTAGGGTTCATAGTGGACCGGAAATCACGTATTGGGCCTCCTGCGCGGATCCAGGTACAGCACTGGATTCTGGACAGCATCTGAACTCGATTGCACGTGAGATAAACAGGAAAGTCCCGCGAACATGTTGATTTAATTTCCGCTTGCCAGCTGGAGCTCTGATCAGCACAGTGGCGATGCAATTTAAATCGAAAAAGACTACAGCAATAGACGTACTGAGATATAGGTCTATCTGTATGGGGAGACAAATCTGTTATCAGCTCCGTTACAGAAACACAATGCAAGTGTTTGAATAAAAACTCCAGGATACACAGCGCTGTGTGACAAGCGTATACGGGAAGCCAGAGACTCAAATAGACGCTCATTGAAGGGAGGGGGGTCTGAGGATCCAGCTATCCCACAGTCACAGAGTCTCTGAAATTATTTGCATTCTTGGCTGAGTCCAATGTCTGTAGTTCAACACGTGTCTGGCGTTTCAGGAACAGCTCCTCAGTTTATTTCCCCCACCACACGTGAAAAAAAAAAAGAAAGATTGCTGTCTTATGGCGTTTGCTCAATGCACGTCCGCGAAAGCGCCAAAGGTTGTCTGCTGCCATTCACAAAGGGAGGGGTGAGGCTGTACCAGCACACCCGGCAGTGTTTTCCCCATCAGGCACTTGTGCTCTCAACACGGAAGTGATACTATGGATAGTGAAGAAACTACCACAGTGCACGCTCCTGAAATGATGTAGTTTGGACCATGGACGCAACATCGATTTCGGATCCACTGTGGACGCGCTAAACCGATTTATTAGATCTCTTTTTAATATCTGTTAAGCTAATTCGAAATATCGCAGTGAGACGTACCCTAAGACACAGATCCAATGTCAGACCGACTGAGCAGCGCTGGCAGGGACATGAGAGGAGACATTTTTAATGTCTCTGACCCAAGCTGGGAATCGGGTAACAAGCCAGAGAGAATTGGAATTCTCACTGATGAGAAGAATTCGGTATAATGTCATCACCGAGGCCAGGGATGACACAGACGGGATGTTATACTCACTGATTGCAGCCTCTGTAGGGAGTTTGGGGCATCTGCACTGCAGGCAGCACACTGTTCTAGAGGCGGTGCTAACTCAGAAGTGCAGGATCGTGCTATGCTGAACTGCTAACAAAGCTCAGCGGTGTACTGGTGGTCTGTTACACACAAACAACCAGAGAACAAACTGGGATACTCACTAACTCTTGTCTGTGACATGGAAAGAAAAAACTGTTTATGGGGAACATTCAGTCTGGAGAAGTGCGGGAGGTCTCCTGCAAGCACTAGTTAAACTCATTTAAGTTTCTAAACATTAGTGATAATATTCTAACACAAGGGTTTTAATGGCAAGCAGGTTTAATACAAACAAAGAAGTAATTTTTCACACGACACTTCAATTCCCACCTCCTAGGGACCCATTCCAGTGCTTCACACCTCCTAGGGAAATAGTGTTTCCTAATATCCACCTAAAACCTCCCCACTCAACTTGAGACCATTGCCTCTTTCTGTCACTCTGCACCAACGGAGAAAGCGAGCTCCATATCTTGGAACCCCCTTCAGGATAGTTGAAGGCTGCTATCAAATCCCCTCACTCTTCTCTTCTGCAGACATAGACAAGCCCAGTCCTGGCAGCTTACAAAGGGTATTCACCATGAAAGCTCATGCTCAATACATCTTAGTCTATAAGGTGCACAAGACCTCTCTCTTGCTTTTCAGTCCCTCACTCTCTCATACAGTCATGTCTCCAGCCCAATTATTCTGTTGCCCCACTGGACTCTTTCAATTTTCCAATCCTTCTGTAGTGTGGCCCAAAACCAGACACAGTATCCAGATGAGGCCTCACAATGTCGAATAGGGGGAATGATCACGTCCCTCAGTCTGCTGCATGCTCCCTACTTAGCAGCCAAAATGCGGTTATCCTTCTTGCAACAAGGCACACTGGCGACTCATATCCTGTTTCTTGTCCACTGTAACCTAGGTCTTTTGCTAGCAGACTGTGCCATAGCCATTGTCCTAGTCAGTAGCAGTGCATGGGATTCTTCTGTCCTAAGTGCAGGACTCTGCACTTGTCCTTTGAACTCATCAATTCTTTTGGCAATCCTCTAATTTGTTAGGTCTCTCGTATCTGTCCTACCTCCAGTGATTACACTCCTCCCATTAGTGTGTCTGCAAACTGCTGAGGTGCAGTCACATCCTCCAATCATTAATGAAGATATTGAACAAAATGGCCCCAGACTGACCCTTGGCACCTGCTGAAACAGTGCCAATAGATAAGACCATTTATCACACCATGAATACACATCACTGCTTTCCCTCATCCACAGACCCAGTTATCCTCATAGAAACGATTAAGGTTAGTCAGCATGACTGCCCTTGGTGAATCCATGCTGACTGTTCCTGATCACTTTCCTCTCCTCTAAGTGCTTCAGAACTGATTCCTTGAGGACCTGCTCTGTGATTTTTCCAGGGACTGAGGTGAGGCTGACTGGCCTGTAGTCCCCTGGATCCTCCTCTCTCCCTTACATTAGCCTTTTTCCAGTCATCTGGGACCTCCTCTGATGGCCTGGAGTTTTCAAAGATAATGGTCAATGGCTCTGCAATCACATCCACCAACTCCTTTAGCACCCTCGGATGCAGCGCATCCGGCCCCATAGATTTCTGCTCATCCAGCTTTTCTAAATAGTTCTGAATATCTGTGGGGGTGTGATCAAAATTTTTCCATTCAAATTTCTTTTGATGGAAAATGACAGTTCAATGACGCCAAGCCATGGAGACACCACCACCTCCCACGGTGAGCTGTCCTAGTGCTTAATTACCCTCACAGCTAGGAAACAGCATTTTATTTCAGGGTTGAATTTTTCCAGCTCTAACTTCCAGCCATTGGATCTTGTTATGGCTTTGTCTGCTAGCCTGGAAAGCGCCTAGGTGTCAGCTCTTTTTCATGTGTCAGAACCTAGACACCGAGACGATGTCACCTCTCAACCTTGTCTTTGATAAGCGGATTAGATTGGGCTCCTCAAACCTCACATCATACATCTTGTTTTCCATCCTCTGGATCATTTTTGTGGCCCTCCTCTGAACCTTGTCTGGTATTGCCACATCCTTCTTGAGGTGCGGACACCGGGATTGGACACAGTATTCTAGGATCAGGCTGACCAGGCTGTGTACAGTGGCAAGATCACTTCCCTATTTCTACTGGAAAGTCCTTTTTTATACATTCATGGAGTATGTTAGCCCTTTTTGCCACAGCCTTGCACTCACTCCTCATGTTGAGGCCACACAAAGTCCTGCTTCCCAAAACAAAGTCTCATATCCATAGGCGCCGCCTCCATGGGTGCTCCAGCCCCAGAGCACCCATGAGGAAAAATTAGTGGGTGCTCTATACCCACCAGCAGCTAAGCTCCTTTCAGTTGAAGGCAACCCCCTCAATCAGGACAGGCTCAGGACAGTTCGGCTGCCCTTTATTCATACAATAAAGGTAACATGGATAACAATGTTTCATTCCCCCAGTATTCAGGAGTGAAGTGATTTGTATCCCAACACCAGCCAACGTTGATCACTTTGGGCAACATGGCTCTGTCTGCTGGATACCGACGCAGAGTGGGAGTGTTCATGTAAATACAGTCTGGTCCTGAAGCCTTTTTCCTTCCCAGCTAGCTGTCCGGGGAGAGCTCCTTTGGACCCTGCTTACTCCTATACTGCAAGTTTTTAAATCAAAATATCATGTGGTACTAAGGCAAATGCCATGGAGAAATCCAATCACTCTGTACCTTTTGTGATGAAGTGGGGCTATTCTTAATGTTTTCTCTGAATACTGTGGGAGGGCCTCAGTTTCTGGCTGACCCTCTGTCTCCTGGCAGCTGATGGCCTGGGCCCCTCCTCTGCAAAGGTGCAAGCTGAAGGTGTTGGAGTCAAAGAGGTCAGGTGACCTCCTGGCCCGGGAAAGGGGCTGAGCAGAGAGAAGGGGTTGGAGGGGGTGGTTAGTCTGGAGCTAGCTGAGGGCAGACATGGGGGTCTGGCTCACTGCCCCCCAGAATGGACCCGGCCAAGGGGTCCAGTTCGCTGTATCAACAAGCTCTGTTTTAGACCCTGTTCCTGTCTTCGAATAAACCTCTGTTTTACTGGCTGGCTGAGAGTCATGTCTGACTGCGAAGTGGGGGTGCAGGACCCTGTGGCTTCCCCAGGACCCCGCTGGGGCGGGCTTGCTGTGGGAAGCGCATGGAGGGGCAGAGGATGCTGAATGCTCCAAGGAGAGACCCAGGAGGTGAAGCCGTGTGAGCTTCTTGCCCTGAACAAGTCTGCTTCAAGGGAGAGGAGGCTCCCCAAAGTCCTGACTGGCTTGGTGGGGAGCAGTTCCAGAGCATCGCCCGGGGACTCCATGATGCCTTTATCACACCGTACCTTTAGCAACCCAACCTGTAATCCTGTGAAAAAGGCTTGACAAGCCCTACCTTCCATGAAACCATGCCGACTGACTGGCATCCATCATATTTTTAGCCTCTATCAAAAAAGAAGTAGAGTTCCAAATGAACCATTCTATTATTCTGCCCAGGATCGACATGAGGTGAACGGGTCTGTAGTTCCCTGTGGCCTTCCTTTTACCCCTTTTAAATACTGGAACTACAGCAGGAGGCCTCCAGTCCTTTGGAACTGGCGTTTTCCAGGACTTGTTATAAATTAGCCTTAGTGGTTCTGAGAGCTCCTTGGCCAGTTTCTTTGAGAGCCTGGTGTGTAAGCTATTGATTTGAAAGTTTACGTGTTAGTTTGAATGTAGAGGGGTTTACTCACCGCTGGTGCCCCCTTCACAGCTGGGCAAGGAGTGGCTGGCTCACTGCTTCTCACACCCCCTGTTGACAACTACTGTGGTGGTCTCTTTCTTCCCATGACTCAGCCCTCCGGCTGGATCACATTTAGCCTCACCTCTTCTGGGGTAACAAAGTCCCACAGAAACAACTATACGCTCCCTCCGCCCAGTCTGTCGCCCTCCATTCTGGGCCTGATGGTCCATATGGTCCATAGACCCTTTTCCCGGGGCTTCGAGTCATCCACCCCCCTTCTCAGGGACCTTCACACCACCTTCCCCGTGGCTAGCGGAGGAACCCAGGCCTGCCCCCTACACTGGGCTCCAGTCCAGGAACCTAGGCCAGGCAGTCAGGGGTCACCCCACCAGACTCCTTGCTGCCACCTCCCTGCACTTCCTCCTCGTCCTGCAAGAGCCTGGCTGTTCCCTCAGGTCTCCTCACTCCCTGCTCCCCGGTGAGGGACTGCGGAGCTCCCCCTGCAGCCCTCCCACTGCAAACACCCTCTGTGTCTACCTTTGCGGCCCCCCCCACCAGCTGGGTTCCTCACTGCCTGGCCATGGCCCATCCTCCCGGTGTACCCAGGTGGGTTAACTGGCCTCTCAGGCCCACGTCAGCCTTTTCAGCACTGGTGGAGTAGGCACCTCATCACACATCCCCATCTTCCATTGGGTTTTTAAACATGTTTTGTTGCTGCTGTCACAGCTCCATTTAAGGAGGATGTTTTTTGACCGGAGTAACTTCCTGTTTGTGAAATCATGGCATTTGGGACATCCGGTGGGATGGCCTTGAACACTTCCAGTTCTTGTAACGCTACTGTGCTGGGGCAAGTCCATCCTGCCACAGCCACCCAACTGGAAACACATGTGCCCAGTCAGCCGTGCCAACAATTGCTTTAAGCATTGGGAAGTTGGGCCTTTAACTGGACAGTGACTGTCACGGAGTCACCGGGCGATGCTCTGGAACAGCTCCCCACAAAGCCAGGCAGGACTTTGGGGAGCCTCCTCTCCCTTGGAGCAGACTTGTTCAGGGCAAGAAGCTCACACGTCTTCACCTCCTGGGTCTCTCCTTGGAGCATTCAGCATCCTCTGCCCCTCCGTGTGCTTCCCACAGCGGGGGGGAGGGGTGAGCCAACCCCCACGTCTTGCACTTTCACTCGCCTCCCCAGCCAGCTCCAGACTAAACAACCCCCTCCAGCCCCTCTTCTCTGCTCAGCCCCCTTTCCTGGGCCAGGAGGTACACCTGACCTCTTTGTTCTCCCACACCTTTAGATCCCCTTGCAGGGGGGAAGGCCTGGCCTTAGTTCCAGGAGACAAGAGGGTCGGCCAGAAACTGAAGATGCCCCTCCCCCCAATATTCAGAGGAAACATTAAACACGGTCCCCCTTTTCGTAAAACAGTCCCCATGTTTAAACCAAGTGATCTTTTTCTAAAGAGCTTCTGCTCTGGGAATTATTTCGGGGAAGTTCCCAGGCCCCTGGGCCCATGCAGGGGTATCGGGACTGGTCCTAGGGCCTGTTGCCGTGCGAGGGGTTAGGACTAGTGACCATACTGGTCCCTTCTGGCCCTGGACTTCCATGAAAGGTGGAGTATGGAGCGGCAGATTGAGTCAACAGCACGCTGGAGAGAACAGGGTACACAGGGAGACAAGACCGGAGCCCAGGCCCCGTGAAGGGGGGCAGAGGGGCAGGAGCGGGCTGAAGGGAGCCTGGAAGGAGCGCAGCAGGCAGGGGGAGATTTGTTGAATGCCCGGGGGCGGGGGGGGCAGGATTCCCAAGGCCAGAAGCTCAAGCTGCTGAAGCCACAGCAGCCAGGGCGAGGAAACCTTTACAGTGAAAGTTTTCGGTTTGGGCTGAGTGAGTTTTGGTCTACTGCAGGTCTCAGCGGGCAGCTTGAGGGAGGATTTCTGGACTGCCGGGTCCTAATCTGGACTTGTGTGTCCTGTGGATGTGGGCTACGCCACCTACATCCAGAGCAGATTTCTGATAGCAGGCGTTGTGTGTATGTGACAATGCGTCTGGCGGGACCCCCAACATGAGAGGGCCAATTCCGGGACCAATTGGCTTAAAACGGGCAGTTACAGCCCTAGGCTGGGTTTTCCATCTCTTAAGGCAAACCAAACCAGCCAGACAAAGAGACTTCAGTCTTACCCCACTGGCTAACACAAGTCACACAAGCAATTTCAGTAGACATTTCCAGTCTTCCCACTATCATCACCAGTCCCACTCGTCCTGATGTGTATATTGACTGGGTCGGGGCTTGTCCTTTGGGATCGAGAGAACCTTTTTCCTTTTACTGGTGTGTTGGTTTTCATAACCATCATCCCCAGGACGGTTTGGCACTGGTGGTGATACTGGAGACTGGAGTGTCTAAGGAAATTGCCGTGTGTGACTTGCGGTTAGCCAGTGAGGGTTGAAACCGAAGCTCATTTTTGTCTTGGCTGGTTTGGTTTGGCCTTAGAGGTGGAAAACCAGCCTATGGGCTGTGACGCCTGTTTGAGCAATTGGTCCTGAATTTTGGACTCTCAGTTGGGTTGCCCCAGAACCGCATCATCACACCAGGTCAATTATGCAAATCAGATCTTGCCCAAAATCACCTGTGCCGATCTTTGAATTCTAATACCTAAATGTTTATTCATTAAAAGGAAAAAAGATAGAGTGAGATCTAGAAGTTGGTTAAATGGAATCAATTACATCCCAGAATGGCAAAGTTCTTAGTTCAGGCTTGTAGCAGTGGATGGAGAAACTGCAGGTTCAAAATCAAGTCTCTGGATACATCCCCCGTGGGATGGGGTCATTCAGTCTGTTCAGAGCTTCAGTTTTAGCAAAGTCCCCTCCCAGAGTAAGAAGCAGGATGAAGACAACATGAGATGCGGCATTAGCCTTATTATAGTCTTTTCCAGGTTTTGATTAACAACCCTCTTTTGTCTCTTACTGTGCGAAAGTTACTGCAAAATGGAGTCTGGAGTCAAAACTCCACCAAGATGTCCCTTGGGGCCAGCTGCCTGTTCCAAGTCAAGATAAAGAGAGGGTTGGGCGTGGGCTAGCAACTCCACCCCGTAAAAAATCAACCTGCTACAGAAACGCCAAAACAATATAGACAACAGAGACTTTTACCCTGGAAAAAGAAGG
>NC_133774.1:1571800-1575047 GCF_003597395.2 Chelonoidis abingdonii
AGGGGTCCCATTCTCTGTACCTACAAGCTCTGTTTAGACTGTGTTGGCTGTCATCGAATAAACCTCTGTTTAACTGGCTGGTGGTGGCATCCAGGACAATGGCTACAAAGGGAGGGGTAGTAATTAGTCCCTGGGGGTTAAAAGGCTCTCCCAAACCACTGAGGAGAGATAACCAGGGGAAATAGGTTCAGCTGGAACAGGAGTTACCAGGGATAAATTAGGTTTCAGCTGGCCCAACTGCTGGAGACCTTTTAAAACCCTCCCTGGCATGGAAGCAAGGTGGGAAGAAGCAGGGAAGCTGCCTAGCAAGTTTAGGTGCAGCAAGGCTCTGAAACCCTTCCAGAAGGAAGGCCTGTACTCTGTCCCAGAATGGGAGAAAAACGGCAGCACAAGGACTGACATGAGGGGAAGGATCAGCCAGAAACCCCTGTGCAAACCTGGAAGGAATTTGCTTTGCCCAAGCCAGTGTCTCCAAGGTTAAAAAGGACCTGAGCCTGCTAAGCAGAAGCAGATACTTTGCCACATTGGCTAAGAGTCACGTCTTTGACTGCGAGTAGGGGTGCAGGACTCCAGTAGCTTCCCCAGGAAACCCCTCTATGGACTCGCTGTGGAAGCGCACATGGCGAAGAGGATGAGGTCTCGCAATCTGGCACATGGAGAGACCTGCACACCAGTGCACCCGGTGAGACAAGGCCTAGTAGAGGATTCTTTTGGGCACGCTCTGCCTCATGAGACAAGTCCTGCTCCAAGGGAGAAGGAGGTCCCAAAGTCCTTCCTGCTTTGTGGGGGCTGTTCCAGAGCATCGCCCGGTGACTCCGTGACTAGTCACTGTCCAGTTAAAGGCCCAACTTCCGCAATGCTTAAAAGCAATTGTTGGCACGGCTGACCTGGGGCACATGTGTTTCCAGTTGGGTGGATGTGGCAGGATGGACCTTGCCCCAGCACAGTAGGCGTTACAAGAACTGGAAGTGTTCAAGGCGCATCCACCGATTGGTCCAATGCCATGATTTCACAAACAGGAAGTTACTTCCGGTCAAAAAACATCCTCCTTAAATGGAGCTGTGAACAGCAGCAACCAAAACATGTTTAAAAACCCAATGGAAGATTGGGGATGTGTGATGAGGTGCCATACTTCCACCAGTGCTGAAAAGGCTGACGTGGGCTGAGAGGCCAGTTAACCCACCTGGGTAACACCGGAGATGGGCCATGGCCAGGCAGTGAGAACCCAGCTGGTGGGGGGGGCCGCAAGGGTAGACCTCCCGCCGGGGGGGGGGGGGGGTGAGCCAGACCCCCACGTCTGCACTTCACGCCGCCTCCCCAGCCAGCTCCAGACTAACAACCCCCTCCAGCCCCTCTTCTCTGCTCAGCCCCTTTCCTGGGCCAGGAGGTCACCTGACCTCTTTGTTCTCCCACACCTTTAGCATCCCCTTGCAGGGGGGAAGGGCCTGGCCATTAGTTGCCAGGAGACAGAGGGTCGGCCAGGAACTGAAGTGCCCCTCCCCCCAATATTCAGAGGAAACATTAAAACAGTCCCCCTTCGTCACAGTCCCCATGTTTAAACCAAGGTGGGATCTTTTTCTAAGAGTTCTGCTCTGGGAATTATTTGGGGAAAGTTCCCAGGCCCTGGGCCATGCAGGGGTCGGACTGGTCCTAGGGCCTGTGCCGTGCAGGGGTTAGACTAGGTGATCATACTGGTCCCTTCTGGCCCTGGACTCCATGAAGGTGAGTATGGAGCGGCAGAGTTGAGTCACAGCACAGCTGGGAGAAGAACAGGGTACACAGGGAGACAAGCCCGGAGCCAAGCCCCGTGAGGGGGCAGAGGGGCAGGAGCGGCTGAAGGGAGCCTGGAAGGAGCAGCAGCAGGGCAGGGGGAGATGTGAATGCCCGGGGGCGGGGGGGCAGGATTCCAAGGCAGAAGCTCAGCTGTGACCACAGCAGCCAGGGCGAGGAAACCTTTACAGTGAAAGTTTTGGTGCTGAGTGAGTTTGGTCTCCTGCAGGTCTCAGCGGCAGCTGAGGAGGATTTTCTGGACTGCCGGGTTCCTAAGCCTGGGACTTGTGTGTCTTTGTGGATGTGGGCTACGCACCTACAGCCAGAGCAGATTTCTGATAGCAGGCGGTGTGACAATGCGGTTCTGGCGGGACCCAACTGAGAGGGCCAATTCCGGACCAATTGCTTAAACAGGGCAGTTACAGCCCTAGGCTGGGGTTTTTCCATCTCTAAGGCAAACCAAACCAGCCAGACAAAGAGGACTTCAGTCTTACCCCACTGGCTAACCACAAGTCACACAAGCAATTTCAGTAGACATTCCAGTCTCCCACTATCATCACCAGTCCCACTCGTCCTGATGTGTATATTGACCTGGGTCTGGGGCTTGGTCCTTTGGGATCGAGAGAACCTTTTTCTTTTACTGGGGTGTTGGTTTTCATAACCATTCATCCCCAGGACGGTTTGGCACTGGTGGTGATACTGGAGACTGGAGTGTCTAAGGAAATTGCCGTGTGTGACTTGCGGTTAGCCAGTGAGGGTTGAAACCGAAGCTCATTTTTGTCTTGGCTGGTTTGGTTTGGCCTTAGAGGTGGAAAACCAGCCTATGGGCTGTGACGCCTGTTTGAGCAATTGGTCCTGAATTTTGGACTCTCAGTTGGGTTGCCCCAGAACCGCATCATCACACCAGGTCAATTATGCAAATCAGATCTTGCCCAAAATCACCTGTGCCGATCTTTGAATTCTAATACCTAAATGTTTATTCATTAAAAGGAAAAAAGATAGAGTGAGATCTAGAAGTTGGTTAAATGGAATCAATTACATCCCAGAATGGCAAAGTTCTTAGTTCAGGCTTGTAGCAGTGGATGGAGAAACTGCAGGTTCAAAATCAAGTCTCTGGATACATCCCCCGTGGGATGGGGTCATTCAGTCTGTTCAGAGCTTCAGTTTTAGCAAAGTCCCCTCCCAGAGTAAGAAGCAGGATGAAGACAACATGAGATGCGGCATTAGCCTTATTATAGTCTTTTCCAGGTTTTGATTAACAACCCTCTTTTGTCTCTTACTGTGCGAAAGTTACTGCAAAATGGAGTCTGGAGTCAAAACTCCACCAAGATGTCCCTTGGGGCCAGCTGCCTGTTCCAAGTCAAGATAAAGAGAGGGTTGGGCGTGGGCTAGCAACTCCACCCCGTAAAAAATCAACCTGCTACAGAAACGCCAAAACAATATAGACAACAGAGACTTTTACCCTGGAAAAAGAAGG
>NC_133774.1:1578004-1624411 GCF_003597395.2 Chelonoidis abingdonii
GGAACCCCCAAGGCAAGCGGAAAAGAGGCTGTCCAAGAAACACCTGGCGACGCGACCTTCAGGCTGATAGCAAAAAAATGGGCTATACCTGGAACCAACTAGAACAAATGGCCCAGGATAGAGGACTCTGGAGATCTGTGGTTGGTGGCCCATACCCCGATTGGGGTGATGGGCATGAGTGAGTGAGTGTGGAGTCTGGAGTCACATGGGCAAGTCCCTGCATACTTTGCTGAGTTGCAAGGTGTATCTACCTTCTCCCCGTGGCTTAATTGTGTAGCTGATGGTCCTTAATGGGCCATCGAGCAGGCTAGGCAGAGCTAACGCCAACTTGTCTGGGATTTCATCCAGAAGCATAGCATAAGTTTGAGATACAGACAGTATAGAGCCAATATTCATAACTTCAGTTACAAAGAGATACCTACATATAAAGTGATACATACATATAGACACCAAAATTTTAACGAGCTACCCCTAACCTGGTCTTAGACACCTTATATGACTCCCTTTGCATAAGATTTGGTGCCACTATGTTCTATATGGTCCCAGATTATATCAAATAACGTCACAACACCAACACAAAATTTATGCAGGAAGGGATGACGAACACATCACTGACTGCATCCTAAGAGCTCCCTACTCTGGACAGTGCATCAGCTACAATATTCTCCTTCCCCCTTAAGTGGATTAGATCCATTTCATACTCTTGAAGGGCTAAACTCCAACACAGCAACCTGGAGTTGGTACCCTTGGCCTTGTGCAGCCAGACCAGAGAGGCCTGATCACTCAACACAGTGAATTTTTGGTTGCACAAATAGGGATTAAGCTGCTCGACAGCCCAGACAATGGCATAACGTCCCTTCTCAATAGGAGCGTAATTTTGCTCAGTGGGGGACAATTTCTTGCTTAGGTACGCCAGGGATATCTCTTACCCCCCGCCCCCTCTTGCATTAGCATTGCCCCCAGCCCAATATTGGAAGCATCGATACACAGCAAAAAAGGCTTTTCAAAATGTGGGCTGGCCAAAACAGGCTCTTTGGCCAAAACCTCTTTATGCTTTGAAATCCCTGCTCACAGGCCTCTGTCCATTGCACTTGGTCTGGTTTTTCCTTTTTCGTCAGGTCTGTGATGGGAGCTACAGTGTCACTGAATCCCTGTACAAACCTCCTGTAATAGTTGACCAGAGCAATGAATGATTGGACCTGCCTCTTAGTTCTAGGGGTAGACCAGTTCTTAATGGCCTCACCTTTAAAGGCTCAGGGAGCAGTCGCCCATTGCCCACCTTGTCCCCCAGGTAGGTCACCTCAGCAGCTCCCATTCTGCATTCAGAAACCTTAACAAACAGTTAGATTGGCTTCCCTGAGCCGGTGCAGCACAATCCCTATGTGGTTAAGGTGATCTCACCACGAACTGCTGAAGATGGCCAGATCGTCTGTATGGGCCCTGGCAAAAGATTCTAATCCCCGTAGGACCTTGTTTATAAGTCTCATGAAAGTAGCTCCAGAATTTTGCATCCCAAAGGGCAACACTTTGAACTCATACAGGCCAGATTCCACTGTGAAAGCGGATTTTCCTTGTGCCTCAGCATCTAGGGGTATGTGCCAGTACTCTCTAGTCAGATCCAGGGTGCTTATAAACTCCCCCCTGCCCCAGTGTGTCTAATAGATCCTCTGTTCTGGGTGTGGGGTAAGGGTCAGGCTGAGTTATAGCATTTAGCTTCCTATAATCCACACAAAACCTCATGGTCTTATCCCTTTTTGGCACCATCACAATGGGAGCGGCCCAGGGGCTCATGGATCTGGTGATTACTCCCATTGCCAACATGCTTTCCACCTCTTCCTGGATCTGCCTTTGCATCTCTCCCTTGGCCCTGTAAGCTCTGCTAGGGGCTGGAGGCGGACCCACCGTCTGAATGGAGTGTGTCATCCTATCCGTGAGCCCTGGCCTGTTGGAGAATGTTCGCTTGTGGTGTTTTAACATTAGCAACTCCTTCCTTTGAGGGGGGGCTAAACCCTTCCCCGTCTCAATGCTCTCAAGAGATGTCTCCTCCTGGCTTTCAGCAACCATGTCAGTCAAAGGGATGGACACTGCCTCTTCCTCAGCACTACAGATCATGTTCACATTTACCTCCCTTGCATGCTAGGCCTTCATTCTGTTCACATGCACTGTCTGCACACTTCCCTGGCCATGGGGTTTCCTCACATCATAGGTAACCTCATTAAACCTTTCCACCACCTCCACGGGTCCAGTCCAAACATCCTTCATCTTGTTCTTCCAGACAGGATCCAGCACCAACACCCTGTCCCCTATTTCAAATGCTCTCTCCTGAGCATCTCTGTCATACCAGGCTTTCTGAGTATCCTGGCTCTCTTCCAGATTCTGCTGAACCAACGTCATCATCTCCTGAAAACTCTCCTTAAACTGAGCCACATACTCAGCCACTGGCTGCTCTGCCCCCTCAGCATTACCTTCTCACGAGTCACAAACCAAATCCAGGGACCCCAGACCTGCCTGCCATAGAGCAATTCAAAGGGAGCAAACCCTGTAGACTCTTGGAGCACAATAGATACAGCAGCATAACACCACAGTCATTCTGGCGTCTATCCACAGACATTTTCAACATCGACTTCAGGGTTCCATTGAACCTTTCCACTAGGCCATTGGTCTGGGGGTGGTAGGGAGCAGCTTTCAGGTGCCTCACCCCACATAATCCCACAACTGCTTGAAAACCACAGTCATAAAGTTAGACCCACAGTCAGACAATATTTCCTTGGGAAAACCCAGTCTGCTAAAAATAGAGAACGAGCTTACTGCTACTGTCTCTGCCTCAATATTAGCCAAAGCTACAACCTCAGGATATCTGGTAGCAAAATCTATGAACACCAGGATGTATTTCTTCCCATTTCTGGGAAGAAATATCCACAGCCACTCTGGCAAATCCTCCCCTATAACAGGCAGAGGCTGGAGAGGCACCCTTGCTAGGCCCCCTTAACCCCTTACGCTTCTGGCACAGTTCACAGCTCCTGCAGTAATCTCTCACCGACCCAAAAAGGTGAGACCAGTAGAAATTTTGCTCTAGCTTGTCACATGTTTTGCCTATATCCAGATGTCCTGCAAATGGACCATCATGAGCCAACTTCAACAATTAATTGCAGTAACTCTCAGGTACCATAAGCTGTTTGCAACCTGCTGCTTGGGAATTCTTCCTTCTCCTCGGCAGCTCCCTATACAACAGGCCACCCTGCATGAAAAACCTGCATCTCTCTTCACTGGCTGGAAGCTGACTCTGAGCATCATTCCTGGCTCTCTCTAATGATACATCACTCTGCTGAGCCACAATGAGTTTACTCTGGGTTTTGTTCAAATTCAGAACCATCTCTGATATTTCAGACAAACCCTCGCCATCTTGAGAGACACTCTTTGTCTGTTCGCCGTCCCCCTCACTGCCATCAGTCCGGGTATCTGCCACAGACCCCAACTCTCTCTGTGACCTGGTCACCACATTCACTTGGCCAGACGCCCCCAGTATGTTATTTCCTACCAAAACATCAGCCGGAATCAAATCCCGGACAGCAGCCTTCACAATTCCTTTAAAGCCATCCCACTCAAGGTGGATTCTAGCCATCGGCAGGTCCACTGAGTACTCAGTGCCACTATCATCACATATTCCCCTGGCAGCATGTCCTCTGGCTTCACCAGATGTCCCTTGACTATAGTTACATCTGAGCCAGTGTCTTGCCATCCCATGCATTCAGCACCACTGATCTTTGCCTGCATAATAAACATCTCACTCCCTTGCCATGCCTCAGTCCTGACATAACTGGTGAGCTCATCACCTCCCCCCAGACCACTGGAGATGATGGGGTTGGCATTACCCACTGCTCTGCTTGCACCTGGACTTGAGGGGCGCTGTTGTGGCTTGGTTTAGCCTGGGTGCTCAGGGTAATGGAGTTGGCATTTACTGCTGGCTTTGGGCTGCCTTTCAGTGTCAGGCAATCGGGTCTTATGTGGCCAATCACACCACAGTGATAGCACGTAACCTGTTCCGTCCTGGGATGCAAGTTCCTACCCTCCAGGCCCCCTTTAGAAGAGTCAGGGCCAGGTTTATCTTTAAATCTTTCCCTCCTCTTGAACTGGGGAGAATGGTGGTTATTTTTCCCTGGGGGTTTACACCCTTCTCGAGCCCTGTTTTGGGTATGGGCATCCGCAATCTCTGCAGCCCGTAGGACTGGCTCAGGGTCCCTATCACACACAGCTGCTCTCACGTGGTCAGGCACAATGTTTAAGAACTGTTCCAAAGTTATTAAATCCAGCAGTTTTTCAAAACTCCCATGTGCCTTTGCTCCCATCACCCACTTCTTAACAAAACCCATCAGCTTATGAGCACATTCTAGAAAATTACAATCATCAGACATTTTAAACTCTCTAAATTTAACTCTGTAAGATTCAGGAGTAACCTTGAACGGCCTTAACACAGGATCTTTAAACTGCTCATAAATTAAGGCTTCTTGTTCCCCCAATTCATTAAATACTTTCCTGGCTTTCCCAGTCAGTCAGGTCAGCAGGACGGGCATTCACTGATCATCGGAGATCCGGTACAGATGGCAGAGGCGTTTAAAGGTAGACAAAAACTCCTCTATAGCCTTAGTATCGTTGTAGATGGGACACATCCTTTCCCAGTTTTTCTCGTGGTGGTGGGTGTGACGTTATTGATATAAACTGGGACCATATAGAACATGGGTTGCAACCAAGGTTCTGTAGTGGCACCAAATCCTATGTAAAGGGGGTCATATATGGTGTCTAAGACCAGGTTACGGGTTACTGGTTATGATTATGCTGTCTGTGTGCATGTGTCATTTTGTAGTTGAATTTCATGAATATGGTGTGTGCTGTCTGTAGTTCAAATTGGTTTGCTGCAGTTTCTGGGAAACACCCAGACAAGCTGGTTTGTCAGCTCAGCTACCTGTGATGCCCATTAGGACCATTCACCTACACAATTGACCCATTTGAGAGGAGACGGATACGCCTTGTGACTCAGCAAGGTGTGCAGAAACTGGGCCCATATGACCTGCAAAACTCCATTTGCTGTAACTTTCCACAGTGGACAAGGAGTGTCTTTACACCTGGAAAAGGTCTATTATAAGGCAGAGGCCTCATTCTCCCATTTTGTCTTCAATCCTGCTTCTTACCTCTGGAGCGGACCTTGCTACAAGCTGAAGCTCTGCACAAGGGACTGATGACCATCCCAGCGCGGGGATGTACTCCAGAGACTTGATTTAAAACCTGCATTTTTACTTCACACTGCTACAAGCCTGAACTTAAGACTTTGCCATTACATGGATGTAATGATTCAGTTTTAACCAATTCTAGGCTCTCACCTCTATCTTTTTCCTTTTATTGAATAAAACTTTAGATTTTAGATTCTAAAGGATTGGCACCAGTGTGATTGTGGTTAACATCTGATGTGTATATTACAACCCCCCTACTTAAACTACATCCTGAGTCCTGAACCCCCCGATCTGGATTCCACCTCGTGAGGGTCACCCTGTCCCCATACCCGGCTGCTTGCTCTAATCATAACTATGTGTAAACCCATTTTAGAATGAGCAACTGTATCCTCACTGCCTCCCTACTATACTTTGACCCCACCCACCGTAACCCCGCATTGGGACATACAGGACTGTATTACTATATGCTCTCCTGGCTAACCCAAAACCAATACCAGCATCCCCCATACTCTGTATGTTGCCCCCGATGACTAATAACTGACATGCCAAACTCTGTGTATCATCCTTATTTAAATATTCTCTAATAAACATATTGAATTACCTGGTGCTGGGGCTTGGTCCTTTGGGCATGGAGAGAACTTTTTTCTTTTACTGGGGTGTTGGTTTTCATAACCATTCATCCTCCGGAACGAGTGGGACTGGTGGTGATACTGGGAGACTGGAGTGCGTTAAGGAAATTGCTTGCTGTGACTTGCGGTTAGCCAGTGGGGTGAAACTGAAAGTCATTTTTGTCTGGCTGGTTTGGTTCCTTAAGGGTGGAAAAACCCCAGCCTTGGCTGTTGACTGCCCTGTTTTAAGCAATTGGTTCCTAATTTTTGCACTCTCTAAGTTGGGTCCCACCAGAACCAACGATTGTCACACTGCCTTTCCAAGCAATCACAAGATTTGCTAGTTTCTGTTCAATGCTCAGTTGCATTATTAGCTGCTCTTTCATTTAAATCTCTTCTGCAGTGTCTGTTAGTATTTCAGGTGAGGGCTTGCTCCTGCCTTCCTGATCACTGACCATTAACAAGCTCTCTTCAGTTTCTTGATTTGTAGCTTTCTTTCTAAAGGCTTATTCCCTTTTCTGAACACAAATCTTCCAGCGGCTTTTTTGTCAAAGACCTCATATGCTCTTTGCTCACCATTGCAACTGCTCTTCAACCAACCAAACTCTCAATCCCAAATTTTCAAATTTGGATGCGTGGGTTCTGACCAAAGCTTAATTGACCTGGCTTCTTGATCCTAGCATGACTTTTACACCACTGTGCGTGCGGTTTTTGCGGATCCAACTGAGAGTGGCCAATTCAGGGACCAATTGCTCAAACAGGGCAGTTACAGCCCTAGGCTGCGGGTTTTTCCACCTCTAAGGCAAACCAAACCAGCCAGACAAAAGAGGACTTCTGGTCTCACCCACTGGCAGCCACAAGTCACACAAGCAATTTCCTTAGACCACTCCAGTCTCCCGGTTATCACCACCATAGCTCCACACGTCCTGGGGATGCAATCGTTATGAAAAAACCAAACCCCAGTAAAAGAAAAAGGTTCTCTCGATCCAAAGGACAAAGCCCCAACCCAGGTCAATATACACATCAGATCTTACCCACAAATCACGCTCGGTGCCAATCCTGTAGAATCTAAAATCTTTAAAGGTTTATTCATAAAAGGAAAAAGATAGAGATGAGAGCTAGAATTGGTAAATGGAATCCAATTACAATCCAGTAATGGCAAAGTTCTTAGTTCAGGCTATGTAGCAGTGTAGAGTTAAACTGCAGTGCAAATTCAAGTCTTCTGGAGTACATCCCCCACTGGGACGGGTATCAGTCCTTGTTCAGAGCTTCAGTTGTTAGCAAAGTCCCTGCCAGAGGTTCGGAAGCAGGATGAAGACAGATAGATTGAGAATCAGCCTTTTATAGGGCTTTTCCAGGTATAAGAACCTTTTTGTTCTTACTGTGGAAAAATTCAGCAAAATGAAGTCTGGAGTCACATGGGCCAGTCCCTGCACTTTGCTGAGTCACAAGGCGTATCTGCCTCCTCTCAATGGGTCAGCTGTGTAGCTGATGGTCCTTAATGGGCCATCAAGCAGGCTAGGCAGAGCTAACACCAACTTGACTGGGGTGTCTCCCAGAAGCACAGCAGAAGTTTGAAATACAGACAGTACAGAGCCAATATTCATAACTTCAACTACAAAATGACACATGCACACAGATAGCATAGTCATAACCAGCAACTCATAACCTGGTCTTAGACACCTTATATGTCCCCCTTTACATAAGATTTGGTGTCACTACAGGACCTTGGTTGCAAACCATGTTCTATAAGGTCCCAGTTTATATCAGTAACATCACAATGAGGCACTTAAAAAACAAAGGAAGAAAACTGGGAGGGGAATTAAGCAATGGACCAGCTGTCCCAGGCACGCGGTGGAGTCTCCAGCCCAGGGGGTTTCAGCGCCGAGTGCGTGTTGCTTTGCAAAGCTCCAGTCCCGCTGAAGCTGAAGTTCCTGGGTTGGCTGCAGGTGTCACTGGGTGAAGTGGGTCTGGCCTGGAAATCGATGGAGCGCTGGCATTAGTGCACCCACTGGAACGCCAGGGTGGCACAGCTGACAGCCAGTGCAGTGTGGGACATGCCGTCTCAGTAATGCCCCTTTTCTTTCCAGAGATTGGAGTTACAGATATGAGAGGTGTGGAACAATAAGAGGTGGTGTCATAAGCAGTGACACATGCTATTCTTATCAGAAGAAGCCATGGATCTGTGAGAGGGCATCCAGCCAACCCAGCTCACACAGGCTGTGGGTTCCTTGGAGTCCCTGAAGAGACAACCAATGAGAGCCCTACAGGACCCTCCTGTAAGTCAGGACACAGTCGCTGCAGTAGGGACGTCCCGGGAGAGATGCAGGTTTGCAGGGCAGTGCTGGGGGAGCAGGGCATACAGGGGCTTGGGAGCAGGGGGTTTGGAGGGCGGTGCTGGGGGGTCAGGGGAGTGGTGGGTTTGCAGGGCGGTGCTGGGGGAGCAGGGCACACAGGGATGGGCAGGTTGCACGGTGGTGCTGGGGGGCAGGGCACATGGGGGGCATGGGAGTGGGGGGTTTGCAGGGTGGTGCTGAGGGGGTCAGGGGAGTGGTGGGTTTGCTGTGCGGTGCTTGGAGACAGAGCACACGGGGGCATGGGGGTTTGCAGGGCAGTGCTGGGGGGAAGGGCACATGGGAGCAGGGGAGCAGAGAGGTTACATGGTGGTGCTGGGGGGGGCAGGGCACACAAGGGAGGGGAGCGGAGGGTTGTGGGGCAGTGCTGGGGGGAAGGGCACACGGAGGAGGGGCGTGGAGGGTTGCAGGGTGGTGTGAGGGGGCAAGACACACGGAGTGCAGGGACATATGGGGTTTCCAGGGTGGTGCTGGGCGGAAGGGCACATGGGGGGTGGGGGGGTTGCGGGTCAGAGCTGGTCGAGCAGGGCACATGGGTTAGCTGTGGGTGTCGTGGGTTGTGCTGGGGTAACAGGCCGTGGGGGCCCCCTGACAGCGCCGTCCCCCTCCTCACTGGTGCAGATCCCGGCTCCGGACAACTGAGAACGTGTGAGAACGAAAGCTCCAGCCAGGCTCCCCCGCGGGCTCCAGGGCACCAGTCGGGGAGATTCGCGTCGCCCTCGGCCTGCCCCAAATCAGCTGGCGCTGGGGCCCCAACTCACCCCCTTCCCCTGGCAGCGGAGAGCCACAGGGTCAGCCCCCACCCCCAAGCTGTAGGAGGGGCACAGGCCAGACCTAGCTGGCACTGCCATTCCAGCTGTCTGGGTCTCAGGACCGGCCCAGCGCAGGTGGGGGACTGACCCTCCGGCCCAGCTCACCCTGTTTGTTCCCTTACAGCTCCCGCTGCTCCAGGCTCGGCTCCTGCGCCGCCTTCGTGCCCTGCTCCCAGTGCCGAGGATGCAGCACCTGAGGGCCGGCCCCACCAGCACCACCCGCTCCACACTCAGCCTTGCCCCCTGCTCCGGCCTGGAGCCCAGCCCCCCCGGCAGGTGCCAGCTTGCCTGCTGGGCAGGGCTGTGGGCATCACGGCCAGGAAAAGAGCTACCTGCCCTCAGTGGACAGCCAGCCCCCTTCCTGCACGTGGGGCTGGGTCCCATGGGGGCGAGCGGCCCCGCCAAGCGTGGGCTCCCTGGCAGCTCCACCTGCCCCGCTGCACTAAATGCCCCAGTGGGGCGGGCTCTGGGGAGGGCGCAGGGAGCTGCCCTCTGCCCCCCAGACCCTCCTGCAGCCCCATGGCTGTGGGCGTTGGCCCCATGAAGGGCAAGCAGCCTGCCCCTTTCTAACGGTGTCGGGCTCCCAGGCGGGCCAGTTGCTGGTGCGGGGTGATTTCTGCTGCTCACAGCCGGGTGTGGCTGGGATCGGGGCGCTGCCCGGCAGCTGGGAGCAGCAGAGCAGTGAGGCAGGGCACCCACGGCCTGGGGCCAGGGCCTGCTGTGCACGGGGGGGTGAGAGCCACCCCCCTCTTCCGCACCCAGCGTTTGATAGGTCAGCGGGTCAGGGCAACACGGCACCCCTGGTCCTGCCCCTGGGCGTCAGAGACAGAACCCCCCCTCCCATGCCCCTGGGCTTCAGAGACAGAACATGGCACCCCCACTCCTGCCCCCAGGCTTCAGAGACAGAACACCCCCCTGCCCCGCCCCCCTGAGCTTCAGAGACACAACACATCCCATGCCCGTCCTTCTCCGCTCCCCTGGGGGTCAAAGACTTAACACGCCCCCCACCCCCACCCCCCAGTTTTCAGAGACAGAACACGGCACCCCCAGTCCTGCCCCCAGGCGTCAGAGACAGAACACGGCACCCCCTCTCCCCACCCCGGGCAGTGCAGGGCTGAGCGCGGCCAGAGGCTGGCGGCGAGCAGAGGGCGTGGGACGGGGCCGGTGCTGAGGGCAGGGGGGCAGGGCAGGCCCAGGAGTTTGGCTTGCGCTGGGGTGTGGTTTATGACCAAGGAGGGTCACTGAGCGGCAAGCCCGGGGGGTGGTAGCTGGCCGCGTGCCTGGGGCCAGGCTGGTGTGGGAGCCGTGCTGCGGTGGGGCTGGGCTGAGCGGAAGGGGCAGCGCAGGGCCAAGGGGCAGACAGGGCAGTGCTCATGCCCCATCCCGAGATGCTGGGGCCAGGCTGGAGACAGGGTGGCCCCAGCATGCTCCCAGCACAGGACCAGCTCCATCCCTCCCACCAGTGGATCCCCCTGGGCCCAGCGGGAGGGCGGCAGGGACCAGCCCCCTCCACAGCGACACCTCCCTTTGCACCTCCTACCTGCCCCACTGCCCGAGTGCCTGCCCCCCACCACCTCCTCCGCCCCACGCTGCAACCAGGGGCCCCATGGGGCTAGAACAGCCTTCAGTGCTGACACGCTCCCCAGCCCCAGGGCCCTGAGCAGTCCTGAGGGCAGAGATGGGGAAACCGAGGCACAGCACCAAGGGGTCTCACTTGAGGTGGGCTCTCCTGACTCGCGCTCCCAGGCCCGGCTGTGTCCCTGTCCTGTGACCAGCCAGCTCAGCCTCCCCCCCACCCCACGGCGCACACACAGGGGACGCTGAGACGTCGCTTTCATTGGAACAACCTTAAATAAGCCGCATATATTACTAGCAATTATTATCAGAATAAAAAACAAGAGTTTGCATTCACCAGTGCATCGTATACGTTGGTATGGGGTGGGGGGGGGGGGGAGGCGGGTGCTGTCCCAGGGCCAGGGAGCTTGCCGCCACAGCTTTGTGGGGGGGGGGGGGGCGGAGGGCGGGCGCACACCCCAGCACCAATATTGCATAAGATCTCCCCATCTGGCCACTTCCACAGCTGCCACGGTAGGGCAGGGCCTGACACAGAGAAGTTGATGATGGGGGGGGGTATTTATCCCCACTCACCAGTGACTGGCATCCAGTCTGGTCCATGCCAGCAGGGCACAGATCCTGCCCCCCCACCCCGGACATGCGCGTTCCATGGGGGAGGGCGTCACGCTGTCACCTCAGCTCAGCATCCAGCTCACCCATTACCCGGCCCCTTACCCGGAGATGGAGAGAGGGGAGCCCTCCAGTGCACACTGCGGCCCCCCAGCACCCACCATGCCCCCCCCGGCTTGTATTCCCATCGCCTCTGACTGCGGGGGCCGTGGAGCAGACGCGCCAGGACAGGCGGCTAGGGAGGAGCCCCAGGCCCCAGAATGACCCCCTGACTACGCCACTCCTCTCCCCATAGCTGCGGGCAGGTAGGGCAGGATGGAAGGTCCACCTGCCCCCACGTGCCTTCCCAGAGACTCCCGGGTGGCACCGTGCCCTGCTGGTCCATCAGCGCTGCACCTCAGTGGCTGCTCACTGGAGCCCCCAGCTGTCAGGGGGGTGCAGAGCCCCCCCACCCAGCCCCGTCCCCACGGTGCGGCCATGTTATTGCATGTCAGCCCAGCTCGACTCACCGGCCCCTGGTGCCACTGCAGGGAGCCAGCCCCGCTCAGAGCTGGCACCACCTCGCCGCTGGGTCCGTGCCCGGCCTGGAGCTCCTCGCACGAGCCCCACCTCCCCGTCCACCGGTCACACTGGGCCAGCCAGGACGTGAGTCCAGGTTGTGCGTGGCCTTGGCAATGGCTGATGGTTTCACCAACAAGGTGAATGGCCCTAGGGGCAGCCGCATCACCAGGGCAGAACTGGGTCCCAGCCCGTGGGAAAGGTGTGGGGATTTCAGGGCTCCTGGCTCCAGCCCCTGCTCAGCGCAGGCCGTGGGGGGGAGCCGGAGCCGCGCGGGGGGTCGTGTCCATCATCCCATCTGCCCAGCACTAGGACTGTGCCTCTGGCAGCTTGAGGCTGGGCTCAGGCGGGCGTTTGTCCTGGCAGAGGAGGCTCTTGGCCTCGCAGGCAAGGTGCTGGTAGCGGGGCGGGCTGGGTGCGGGCCGATGGCAGACAGAGGCAAAGCTGAAGCTGAAGGGGCCCAGGCAGCAGCCGGGGCAGGCCAGCACCTCGTCCTGCTCCAGCCCGGCGCTGGAAGTGTGCCGGGGCAGCGCGCTCGAGTGCTCCGTCCACTCCAAGGCCCCCGTGCAGGGGATGCTGAGCTCCGAGAAGCCGCGCTCCAGGCCGTGGCCCCAGCCAGACGGGGCGCTCACCACCACGCTGTTGTTCTTGAGGGGCAAGCCATTGGGGGGCCCCGGCGGCCAGGGCTGGGCACCCGACGCCGACGTGCTGATGAAGGTGCTGTGAGTGAGCGGTGGGGTGGGCGCCGGCGCCGGCTCCGGCTCCGGCTCGGGGCTGTCAGGGCTGCAGTCCATCTGCTCCACCGCAGGGGGGCTGGGAAGGGGTGAGCGCCCTGCCACCTCCCCCGCTGCCCCCCAGCTCCAAATTGAGAAGGGGTTGTGAGGCTGGGGGCCCTCCCCACATGCTGGGGACTCCTCCCGGCAGCAGGCGCGGGCCGGTTCCCCCACCAGAGCCGGGCTCCCCCGGCGGGCCAGCTCGGGGGACGCGGGCAGCGAGCGGCACTTGCGTGTCAGCACCAGGGGGGCGGAGAAGTCGCACTGCGCCTCCACCACGGGCTCGGGCGTGATGGGTGTGCCCAGCTGGTAGGGGGCGGGCGGCGGCAGGGCAAAGGTCAGCGAGATGACCGACTTGCTGGGCGTGTCGAAGAGCTTGATCTTCCCACCCTTCAGGTCCTCACGCTGGGAAAAGGGGTTGAGACGCGGCGGCAGCTCCTTGGGGCGGGCGCCTGTGTCGGGCTCCTGGGGCGGCAGCAGGGCTGGGGACCTGGTTGGGAACATGTCCGAGCGGCTGCGGGCGAGGCGGGGGTCGGGCTGGAGGTGCGGCCAGCTCAGATCACGCGGCAGTGGTTGCTCAGGGAGCGCGGACTCGCTCGCTCCCTCACCTGGCACAACACAGGCAGGGGGTTAGCAGCCCCCAGGCTGGGCTGGGTCCACGGCCTCCAGCCCCCCGCGCCCATCTGGAGAGCACCTGGCACAATGAACAGCCAGGGGCTCTGGGCACCGGGTGGGAGAAACCCCTGGGCACCCTGCTGCCAGGCCATCTGCCTCCCGCCAGCCCCATCACCCTCCCTTGCACCCCGCAGAGTGGGGCTGGCATTTCCACCTGACCCCACCCCAGGGCTGTGGGGCATCCCCATTAGTTCAGTGGGGTGAAACGGGTCACATACCCCTCCCGCGGGGGGAGAGCCAGCAGGCCACCCATGGACCCCTTTGCTGCAGTGCTATCCAGGGGACAACCTCAGCATCCGCAGAGCCCAGCTCTGGCCACATGGGGGCAGCACATGCCCTAGAGGTCCCTTCAGCACCCGCAGTGCCCAGCCCAGCGCCAAGTGAGCCCCCGGGGGTGCCCTGGGAAGTGGGGGTGGAGGAGGCAGCAGGACAGACAGGCCCAGGGCGGGGCAGTCACGGTACCATTCAGCGTGGCCGGGGTCCCGGGCAAGGGCACACTCTCCTCATCACTCTGCGGGTCGACGCCGGTGCCCCCTACTCCCAGCTGGTGCTGCATGATGCCCTCCAGGTGCTGCGTGATCTCCACAAAGGCGGGTCGGGCCGTCGGCTCCATCTGGGTGGGGGAGTTGCCACGTCACCGATGGCCACGGGGCACCAACTCTCACCCGCCTGCCCGGCTTCACCAGGGCCCCCCAGCCCATGGGACTCGGGAGGGATTGCTGGGCAGGAGACGGGGGCAGAGCCCCCCTGGAGCAGGGGACAGCTCGGTTGTGCTGCCCCCGTCCTGCATGCTGGGGGCGAGGGAGGGGAGAACAGGCACGGATCCCGGTGGCTCTGTGGTGCCAGGAGCCCCCATTCGGGGACAGGCTGGCAGGGGGGCAGGCCTTGGCACCAGGAATCAATCACCCGGCTGCCCCGTGTCTCGGTGTCTGGTGCGGGGGGCAGGCCCAGGAACCCTGCCCGGGGGAGGGAAGGGAAGAGGGGGACACGTACCCTGCAGCAGTGGAAGGCCAGCTGGAGAAAGGCTGCAGGACAGTCGTCCCCCACCATGTTGCAGAAAGCGGCGATGTCCAGCCCAAAATCCTGCCCGGTGAGACAACGGGAGGTCAGCGACCGAGCCTGAATCACAGGGCCCAGGCCAGGCGTCCTGCCCCCCTCCCTGGAGCCCCTGCATCCCTCTGCATCGAGCTCCTGCCCCAGACAGCACCCCACGGGGATCCCAGCCACAGGTGCTGCCGACCACTGGGGGCAGGAAGTGCCCCAAAGCCCTGCCCCACACAGGAGCCGTCGAGCAGGGCCCCGTGGCTCCGGGGGGGGTCACAGGCCTCTGCACCCGTCACGCGCACCCCTGCCAAGCTCCGCCTGGCACCCGGCCCACACCTAATCCCGAGGACAGGCCCTCGCCCCCCGGCAGCAGGTGGCCCGGTGAGCGTTACCTCGGTGCGGGGCAGGTAGTCCGGGTCGGCGGGGACCCGTGCGATGGTCTCGCACAGGATGATGCCGTAGGCAAAGACGTCGGCCTGCGGGGAGGAGCGGGAGGGGAGAGTGTGTCAGTGGCGCGGAGGGGAACCCAACGGCCCTTCCGCCGGGCATGCACGAGCCAGGACACCCCCACGGCTCCCGCCGGGGCCACAGCCCAGCTGGACAGCGCAGCACATCACAGGGCGCTATGGGGGGCGAGGTGGGGTGCTAGCTGTGGGGGGCTCCCAGCTACCCCAGTCCCGGCCTCTCCCCACAGGGGGTGCTATGAGGGGCAGGGTGGGGTGCTGTTTGTGGGGGGGCTGCAGGCTACCCCAGTCCTGGCCTCTCCCAGCAGGGGGCGCTACAGGGGGCGGGGTGGGGTACTGGCTGCAGGGGGCTCCCAGCTACCCCAGTTCCGGCTTCTCCCCACAGGGGGTGCTATGGGGGGCAGGGTGGGGTGCTGGTTGTGGGGGGGCTGCTGGCTACCCTAGTCCCGGCCTCTCCCAGCAGGGGGCGCTACAGGGGGCAGGGTGGGGCGCTGGCTGGGGGGCTCCCAGCTACCCCAGTTCCGGCCTCTCCCCACAGGGGGTGCTATGGGGGGCAGGGTGGGGCGCTGGCTGGGGGGCTCCCGGCTACCCCAGTCCCAGCCTCTCCCAGCAGGAGGATGTGGGGGGCGGGCACTGGCTGGGGGAGTGACAGGTTCAGGACACTCTAGGAAATGCTGGAAGGGGAGTGTCAGTGACCACACAGCCCCCTGGCCCCCCCCACCCTAAACACCCCCCCGTAATTCCTATTCCCAGACCGCTCCCCCCTGCCAGCCCCCTTGCCCCCATGCCTCAGATCTTGCCCCCCAGCTCTAATACTCCCCGCACCCCCTGTCCCATCACTCCCTTTAACCCTCGGGCCCCCTACCCCCATGCCGCAGACCTCCCCCAGCCCTGATCACGTCCCATTCTCCATGTCCACTGCTGCCCTACCATTCCCCCACATTGCTCCCCACACACTTTGCGGCCCTTCGCAACCCACCTAAACACCTAGACAAACAAGTAGGAAGGGGAGTGACTTTTTATGTGGAGCCCCACTGCCTCCAGCACTATCCACCACTCCTTGCCCACCTGGTGCCGGACCGGACCCACCATCCACACACACATCCCCCTGCCCCAGGCTGCCACTGCCCCTGGAAATGGCCAAGCCCAAGTAGTGGCAAACGCAATCAGCCCCCGGATGCCAGCGCAGCAGTTACCTTCTCGTTTACAGCCCCACGCAGCACCTCCGGGGCCATCCAGTACGGCGAGCCCACCACGGCCAGGGGCTCCTTCTGAGCGTCCTCACTGGGGGGCAAAGCCGCAGGTTAGCCCCGCCCCCTCCCCAGCCGGGCAACCCCAACCCTGCGGGGCCCTGCCCGAAGCCAGGGCAGCCCAGCCCCCTCCCATCTCCTGTCCCAGCCGGGACAATCCCCATCACCCCCGTCCCTGGCCTGCACAGGGCAACCTCCATTTCCCATGGTCCCTGCCCGCAGCCCAAGTCGCTCATAGCCCTCCAAAGTCCTCCCATTCCCCCTCCCAGACAGGGCGACCCAGCCCACCCAGACTACCCAAATCTCCTCCCCAGCCACTCTGACGTCAGGAGGGGTGGGTGCCGCCCTGCCTTGGGTGTGGAAGGGTCCAGAGGGACTGCTGGCCCTTCGCCTAGGCCTGTTGGGTGACGTGTCCCCACTTTGGGGTGGGGCAGGTCCCCACTCACCTGAGTGCGGCAATCTTGCTCCGCCAGGCCAACTCCCACCCATGCCGTGTAGGCCGTTGTCTCTCACTCTTCACCAGGCAGTTCTGAGAACCAGAGGAGAGGAGACGTCACGCCACCCGCCCCGCCTGGCACCTGCCCATGGCGCATTGCACCCCCACAAGCAATTTGAAGAGGGCTGCGGGCAGGGCCCATTTCTCACCTGCGTCCCGGCGCAGCTTGCCGAGCGAGCACCCAAGGGAGCACAGGGGATCAGTATGTACGCAGTTTGGGGATTTGGTCCTTGTTTCACATTAATAGCGTGTGCGCCTAGTCACCCGAGTGTTGTCTTATGTCTTCACAAGGTCGCAGAGGTTGCTTGACCGCCAGGGCCACGGTTGCTGCTGCAGTGGCCAGACTGCCTGAGCAGTCGTGAACCACCCCAGCGGGAATGGCCTGGAGACGGCTTCGGACGAAACCAGACCTAACATGGTGATAGAACGGGGCCCGAAGCCAATGTGAGCGCAGCCGGTTCTGGTGCCAGTGGCAGACAATGGCTGAGAAGAGAGGTACCCAGTAGACCTGCCAGCGGTTCCGGCCAGAGGGGTGCAAGGGCGGGAAGAGTCGGAAGACCAGACGTCCGCGACCTGCTAAAGAAGCGGTAGCGACTTTCGTTTGTGGACGGAAAAAGGTGCACAGAGAGCTGTGGGGTGAACAGGCCGGCGTTTTAGGCTGGGAGGGGAGTCTTGAAGCCGGAGGCAAGCCTGGGAGCGGCCAGAGCCCCTGTGAGCGGAGTCTCTAACTTCTCTCCTGAGGCCATGAGAGATTCCTGCGCTGGGTGACAGACGCCTACAGTATAAACCCGTCCTGTCTTACAACTGGCTGAGAGTCGCTCCGGTAATGAGATCCCTGGGGTGTGCACTTGCTCCGTTAGGGAGAGGAGGCCCTGGGGGTCCGGGAGCAAGGGATTGCCCCGAGGGGGCGCCCAACAAGAGGCTCGCAGAGAAGTGCGATTCCATGGGAGTAGGAGGGACCCCGTGGGGCTGGCAGCCTGTATGACAAACGAGCCTTCACAGTCTGTGCCGTCAGGCAGCCCGCGCGGCAGAGTGAGCTCGGCTCAGCACCCTGCCAGCCCTGGTGCGTCCATGGGGCCGGGCAATATGTGGTGGGCTGGCTCCCCTGAGCACCCTGTGCCGTGGGGCGGTGCGAGCAAGCACACCATGGGGCTGGGGGAAGCATGGAGGGGTCTGTCAGCTGGAGGAAGGGGCACTGCCCACCTTGAGCGGTGAGGTCACGTGGAAGATGCCCTTGGGTACGTGCAGGTTAGCAGCAGCCGCGGGCGATGTCCAGGGCCAGCCGGTTTACCGCGCACAGCAGCCCAGGAGAGTGGACCGGCTGTCCAGCCAGGCTGCTCCAGGTTCCCCGCGTTGTTACTGCAGGGAGAGGGGACAGGCAGCAGGTCGTGCGCCCGCATTCCCCGTGGGGGCCGGTCCCGCCTTGCTCCCTGCCGCCCACCTCCCCCACTGGGCTGGGTCCCTTCATCCTCTGCCCTGCCCGCCTCCGCCCATGGGCCAGCCCCCCGCCTTGCCCACTGCCCTGCCACCTCCCCCATCGGGCCGGTCCCCCATCTTCTGCCCTGCCCGCCTCCTCACGCCTCCCCCATGGGACTCATCCCCCATCTCTCTGCCCTGCCTGCCTCCCCACTGCTCCCCATCGGGCCGGTCCCACCCACCTCCTCCTGTCTTGCCTGCTTCCACTGCCTTCCCCATGGACCCATTCCCTGCCCTATGGCAGGCTGGCCCGCTCCACTTCTTTCAGGATGGGCGCTGTCTCCCATGGAGGACCCATTCCCTGTCCCTCTGCCCTGCCCGCCTCCCCACTGCCTTCCCCATGGGACCCATTCCCTGTCCCTCTGCCCTGCCTGCCTCCCCACTGCCTCCCCCATGGGATCCGTCCCCTGTCCCTCTGCCCTGCCTGCCTCCCCATTGCCTCCCCCATGGGCCCCTTCCCCTGTCCCTCTGCCCTACCCGCCTCCCCAACCCCACCGCCCATCAGGCCGGTCCCCCATCCTCCTGCTCTGCCTGCCTCCCCACTGCCTCCCCCACGGGACCCGTCCCCTGTCCCTCTGCCCTGCCCGCCTCCCCACTGCCTCCCCCATGGGACCTGTCCCCTGTCCCTCTGCCCTGCCCGCCTCCCCACTGCCTCCCCCACGGGACCCGTCCCCTGTCCCTCTGCCCTGCCTGCCTCTCCACTGCCTCCCACACGGGACCCGTCCCCTGTCCCTCTGCCCTGCCCGCCTCCCCACTGCCTCCCCCATGTGACCCGTCCCCTGTCCCTCTGCCCTGCCTGCCTCCCCACTGCCTCCCACACGGGACCCGTCCCCTATCCCTCTGCCCTGCCTGCCTCCCCACTGCCTCCCACACGGGACCCATTCCCCATCCCTCTGCCCTGCCCGCCTCCCCACTAGCCGAAGCCCAGGTGCCCCTGCCAGGGCAAGCACAACTGCATGGGCCACAGCGCAGCACCTCTAGGGCCCCCTGGGCGACCCCCTCGTACCTCCGTGAGCGCGTGCAGCTGCCCCTGGTGCACACAGACCCCCATGAACCTGAGAGACAGAGGGGAGCGAGTTAGACCAGCAGCACCGGGGACCTGCCCCCTGGATGGGCCAGATCCCCCCGCGGAGAGAGAGAATCCAGGTGGAGAAGGGACCGGCGCCCTCTGCCCAGCACATGCCAATCCGGGGAGGGACCTCACCCCCCAGCCAGAGCCGGCTTCCCCACACCCTGGGCAGAAGCACACGGGCAGAGCCAGGGCCTCCGTGAGGGCCACAGAGCCAGCCCCAGCAGCCAGACCGGGCCGGGCCGGGCCAGGAGGGGTCCCGCTTGGTTGGGAGCAGGAGTCGCAGACGCCGGCTGCCTAGGGGCCATCTGGTGGCAGGGGCTTTGGGGGGTCACTGCAGCCCCTCACCTGAGGATGTTGGGGTGCGAGAGGCGGTTCATGAGCTGCACCTCCCGCAGCATGTTCCCCCGGTTGCTCATCAGCTTGTTCATCTTCAGCACCATGATCTGGCCGGACTGGCGGTGCCGCACCTGGGGAGCAGAGAACAAGGAGCAATGGGCTCAAGCTGCATGGGGGAGGTCTAGGCTGGATATCAGGCAACACTATTTCCCTAGGAGGGTGGTGAAGCACTGGAATGGGTTCCCTAAGGAGGTGGTGGAATCTCCTTCCTTAGAGGTTTTTAAGGTCAGGCTTGGCAAAGTCCTGGCTGGGAGGATTTAGTTGGGGTTGGTCCTGCTTTGAGCAGGGGGTGGGATTAGACACCTCCTGAGGTCCCTTCCAACCCTGATATTCTGTGATTGTAAAGGTGGGACACAGCATGGCCTAGTGGGCAGAGCACAGGACTGGGAGCCAGGACCCTGAGTGCTGAGATGGACCTGCTGGGTCCCAAGCTGCCAGGAGCCTCAGTTTCCCCATGTGAAGAGGAGAGGAAGGTCTGAAGCACCCTGCGGATGGCCAGTTCTGGGCACATCAGTGCCACTGTATTAACAAGGCCCCTTAGCAGAGGCTCAACGGCCCCTGGGGCCCGGCAAGGCCCCCGGGGGAAGGAGCCGGGAGCTCAGCACTCAGAGACTGACCAGAACCACTGTCCCAAAGCACAGTGTAGGCCCCGAGCCTGCAGACTCAGCACCAGGCCCTGGCGGAGCCAGGAGTCCTGCCTGGGTGAGCCACAGGGAGCGGGGACTTGGCGCCCAGCCCTGCCAGCTGCAGCAGCGCGGTATATTTAGCCCGCTCTGAGCGGAGGCCACCACGTGATCCTCGTTACTGGAGCTGCTCCGGGGATGCCAGACGGGAGGTGGCTGCCAGGGTCCATCCTCCCAGCACAGAGCCCCCCGTCTCTCGCACACAGACCCCCACTGCCACACACACACGGCTGGCACACATGCACATGGAGCCCCTGTCTCTCACACACAGACTCTGCTGTGCACACACACGGCTGGCGCACATGCATGTACACACACACACAGCCCCCATCTCTTGCACAGAGACCCTGCTGCACACACATGGCTGGCACATGTATGCACACAGAACCCCCATCTCTCACACAGAGACCTCACCCCTCACACACACATGGAACCTGCCACATGCACACACAGCTGGCACACACATGCACATGGAGCCCCTACTGTCATGCACGTGGAACCCGTCTCTCTCGCACACAGACCTTGCTGCACTTACACACACATGGATGACACACACCCATACACGGAGCCCCATCTCTCACACACAGACCCTGCCCCATGCACACACAGCTGACACACACATGCACACAGAGCCCCCACATGCACACACAGCTGATACACACATGCACACACAGATGACACACACATGCACACAGAGCCCCCACCACATGCACACATAGCTGACACACACACACACACACGGAGCCCCCAGTGCATGGCTCACAGATGCACCCACACAGAGCCTCCGTCTTTCGTAAACAGACCCCCACTGCCACACACACACAGCTGACACACGCACACACAGACTCCCACCGCACGCACACATGGCTCACGCTCACACACACACACAGAGTCCCCACCTGCCACGCCTACACGGCTGACACACACACACACGCACAGAGCCCCCTCTGCCACACAGGCTGAGACTCTGCCCTGGGGGTTCCAGTTCCCTGGGGGGGTCCCTGGCTCTGGGGGGTGCTGGGAAGAACAACGGGCCTCGTCCCATTTCCGGAGAGCAGTGCAGAGCTCCCCTCTGCCCCCAGCAGCTGACGGAGGAGCCCCTGCCCCAGGAGCCGCAGGCGGGCTCAGACATTCCTCAGCGCTGCTGTCAGCTCCCCTCTCCTGCCCTTTTTAGTCATTGCTGCTGAGTCGCTGGGCTGTGCCAGGCCCGGCCCGCCCCCAGCCAGGCTGCCCCCCTGCCGGGCTCTAGGCAGAGTCTGCCTCCCCCAGTCAGTACCGCAGGGCATGGGAGCTGGCTGGGGGGCAGATGCAGACAGGCCCTGGGCAGTTCCCAAGGGAGGGGCAGGAAGGGGGCAGGACCCTCGCAGCACACGGCTTTCCACCTCCCTTGCTGTCCTGAGCAGTTGTGTGGTGTGGCAGTGAGCGAGCTGCCAGGTCTGCCCCAGAGGTGGCTGCATGCCAGTGCTGGGCAAGGGTGCCTCACATACAGTGTGTGCATACTTTGGGTAAATGGGGCCACACCATGAACCTGCCTCCTCCCACTGCCTGCCCAGCTCCCTCCCAGGCTGCGGGGGGCTGGGAGTTGCCGTGCCTGGCCCAGGTGGGGCACCAGGAAGCAGACTAAGTGCCCCTTTCCCCCAGCCGCTGAGCGGGACAGACGTCTGTGGCTATGCTCATGGTGCATGGGGCCTAGGGTAGGTGCACCCTCCCCACGGCACCCTGTGCTCATCCCCACGGCTTTGGGGGGGCAGATTCAGGCTACACCCCCAAAGCACACACACGCCCAGGCTGGCGCCCCGTGTCCCAAGGCTGGGTGTCTCCTCTGGGCCCCCATGGCCTCGCCTGCCTCTCCATTCATCTCTCCCGCAGGCCCTGCATTATTCAGCAGCCCCTCAGCCTGGGTGCTCGTGTTTCACCAGTGACTCCCTGGGGCGATGCCCCCTCCACTGCTCCCTGCTTAGCACCCACTCGCCCACCCTCCTCTGGAGCCCCCTGGCCCCAGGGGAGTGGCCAGACAGAGACCCAGGCCTGGCCCAAGGGGATTTCGCCAGCTCAGAGCACCAGGCCTGGCCCCTCCCAGGGCTTGCCCTGCTGTGTGCACCAGAGCTCCCCCGTGGAGCCCCTGCTGCTGAGACCTCGCAGCTGGTGAGGTCCCTCTGGAGCCCTAGTCTGGGTCGCTTCCAGCCAGTTCCGTAAGGACCTGATTCATTGCACCCCGACAGCAGGTGACACTCCCCCCACCCGCCCCGTGTCCCCTGTGCTGGGTCAGGGGCAGCGTTAACCCTTTTGTGCCCACTGAGTAACAATACAAAGTAGAGAGGGAAACTGAGGCACACATCAGCTTCATAAAAACACTGAAGAAAATTTTCACTTCTTCACATCTCTTTCCCCACAGCACAACCTTGGACGAAAGACCCCGGGTGCACCACTGCCCCCCCGCACAGTCACACCATGTCCTGAGGTCACAAAGGGATCTCACTCAACTATGTGACTGCACAACAAAATGGCAGATGAAATTCAATGTTGATAAATGGAAAGAAATGCACATTGGAAACATAATCCCAGCGATACATACAAAATGATGGGGTCTAAATTAGCTGTTACCACTTTAGAAAAATCTTGGAGTCATTGTGGAGAGTTCTTGGAAAACACCCAGTCAATGTGCAGCGGCAGCAAAAAAGCGAACAGAATGTTGGGAATCATTAGAAAAGGGAGCGATAATAAGACAGAAAATATCTTATTGTCTCTATATAAATCCCTGGTATGTGCACACCTTGAATACTGTGTGCAGATGTGGTCGCCGCATCTCAAAAAAGATGTATTGGAATTGGAAAAGGTTCAGAAAAGGGCAACAAAAATGATTAGTGGTGTGGAGCAGCAGCCATATGAGGGAGAGGTTAATAAGACTGGAACTTTCCAGCTTGGAAAAGAGGCGACTAAGGGGAGATACGATTGAGTCTATAAAATCATGACTAGTGTGGAGGAAGTGAATAAGGAAGTGTTATTTACTCCTTCTCATAACACAAGAACTAGGGCTCACCCAATGAAATGAATAGGAAGCAGGTTTAAAACAAACAACAGGAAGTATTTCAATGCACAGTCATCCTGTGGAACTCCTCGCCAGGGGATGTTGTGAAGGCCAAAATATAACTCAAAGTATAAGTATAATTCAAAAAAGAACTGGATCTGTTCCTGGAGGACAGGTCCATCAATGGCTATTAGCCAGGATGGTCAGGGACACAATCCCCTGCTCTGGGTGTCCCTAAACCTCTGACTGCCAGAAGCTGGGATTGGGCGGCAGGGGATGGAGCACTCGATAAATCCCCCTGTTCTGTTCATTCCCTCTGGGACACCTGGCAGAAACAGGACGCTGGGCTAGATAGTGTCTGGCTCTGACCCCAGCCATGTCTGGCAGCCATTCTGCCCTGCCCGGCTCTCCCCACGCTGAGCTGGGCTCCCAGCTACCACAGAACCCAGCTCTGCTGAGCTGTGCCAGTGAGGACAGGCCATGAGCTGCTCCCTTGGTCACAGCATCAGGCAGCTACCCCTGAGCCTGTGTGACTCACAGCTCCAGTGTGGAGCTGGGCGGGGGCATTCCTATGCCCCCGCAGGCCCAGGTCAGCTGCAGACAGGAAGGTGCCCTGAGCTTCATCGCCATTCCCTAGTGTTGCAAGCGACCCGTCTTCTCCCTGCCAACCAAGCTGTTTGCATTTCCAGGCATCTCCACTCCCGGCCTGCTGGCTTGCTGGGTTCAACCCCTGGCGAGGACTGAAACAGGGACTGAATTTTGTCTTAGAGTGATCCAGTCATTCCCCAAACAGACGCCACAGCTGGTGCCCTGGAGAACCCCAACGACCAGCCACCCCGATCCCTCCTGTGTCTGCCCAAGGATCAGAGCCATAGGCACGATGAGGGGCTTCATCCCTGGGACCTTCACCCAGGTACCACAGCGCCTCAGCATTCGATGGGGTTGCACCACACAGGGTGTAACAAGGGGTCATAGAATCATAGACTCTCAGGGTTGGAAGGGACCTCAGGAGGTACCTAATCCAACTCCCTGCTCAAAGCAGGACCAACCCCAGCTAAATCATCCCAGCCAGGGCTTTGTCAAGCCGGGCCTTAAAAACCTCTAAGGAAGGAGATTCCACCACCTCCCTAGTAACCCATTCCAGTGCTTCACCACCCTCCTAGTGAAAAAGTGTTTTCTAATATCCAACCTAGACCTCCCCCACTTCAACTTGTTTTGTCATCTACCACCACTGAAAACAGTCTAGATCCATCCTCTTTGGAACCTCCTTTCAGGTAGCTGAAAGCAGCTATCAAATCCCCCCTCATTCTTCTCTTCTGTTGACTAAATAAGCCCAGTTCCCTCAGCCTTTCCTAACACGTCATGTGCCCCAGCCCACTAATCATTTTCATTGTTCTCCGCTGGACTCTCTCCAATTTGTCCACATCTTTTCTGTAGTGGGAGGTCCAAAGTTGGATGCAATACTCCAGATGTGGCCTCACCAGTGCCGAATAGAGGGGAATAATCACTTACCTTGATCTGCTGGCAATGCTCCTACTAATATAGCCTAATATGCCATTGGCTTTCTTGGCAACAAGGGCACACTGCTGACTCATATCCAGCTTCTTGTCCACTGTAACCCCCAGGTCCTTTTCTGCAGAACTGCTGCCTAGCCACTCGTTCCCCAGTCTGTAGCAGTGTAGGGGATTCTTCCGTCCTAAGCGCAGTGCTCTGCACTTGTCCTTGTCGAAGCTCATCAGGTTTCTTTTGGCCCAATCTTCCAATTTGTCTAGGTCCCTCTGTATCCTATCCCTACCCTCCAGCGTATCTACCTCTCCTCCCAGTTTAGTGTCATCCATGAACTTGTTGCAATCCATCCCATCATCCAGATAATTAATAAAGATGTTGAACAAAACTGGCCCTGGGACCGACCCTTGGGGCACTCCACTTGAAACCGGCTGCCAACTAGACATGGAGCCATTGATCACTATCCGTTGAGCCCGACGATCTAACCAGCTTTCTATCCACCTTATAGTCCATTCATCCAGCCCATACTTCTTTAATTTGCTGGCAAGAATACCATGGGAGACCGTATCAAAAGCTTTGCTAAAGTCAAGATCTATCACATCCACTGCTTTCCCCTCATCCACAGAGCCAGTTATCTCCTCATAGAAGGCCATCAGGTTGGTCAGGCGTGACTTGCCCTTGGTGAATCCATGTTCATTGTTCTGATCACCTTCCTCTCCTCCAAGTGCTCCATGATTTTGCTGGGGCCTGAAGTGAGGCTGACTAGTCTGATGTTCCCAGAGTTCGCTTTCTTCCCATTCTAAAATATGGGCACTATATTTGACTTTTTCCAGTCATCTGGGACCTCCCCCGATTGCCATGAGTTTTCAAAGATAATGGCCAATGGCTCTGCAATCACATCTGCTAATTCCCTCACCACCCTGGGATGCATTAGATCCGACCCCATGGACTTGTGCATGTCCAGCTTTTCTAAATAGTCCTTAGCCTGTTCTTTCACCACTGAGGGCTGCTCACCTCCTCCCCACACTGTGCTGCCCAGTGCAGCAGGCTGGGAGCTGACCTTGTCTGTGAAGACAGAGGCAAAAAGAGCATTGAGTACTTCAGCTTTTTCCACATCCTCTGTCACTAGGTTGTCTCGCTGTTCCACACTCTCCACCCCGACAATGTCTCCCCATTAACCACCCCCTTCCACTCCCACTGGGGCTCAGATGTGCCTGAGCCCAGGAGAGTCCAACAGGGCATGTGGGACCCCATCTGCCACCAACCCTGTGCCCCCAAGGAGCTGGCTGGGTGGCTGCTTCCCTCCGAACGCTCAGTCGCATCTGTCACTCTCTGAGCCTGACCTACAGGCTGCCTTGGCTGGGCAGCGGATGAGTTAGCCTCTCCATGGCCATCTGCTCTCCTCATCAGACTCCCAGGTGTTCCTCGACTGCTTTCCACAGCCCACACTTCACTTCCACCTCACACCCCCAGCTGGGAAGATGCCGCCCGGAGCCCTGTGGAGACGGGAAGTCCACATCCTTCCAAGGCGTTCGTCTCTAGGTGATTTGCTGTTGTCTTCTCAGCTCCCCACTGCTGTGGGGATTAAGGTGCAGACAGCTCGGTAACACTCGCACCTGTGTCTCAGCCTGCCCTGACAATGCACAGACCTTTTCTCCCTCTGGGTAACAATGCAGCACATAGGGGAAACCGAGGCACGTGCAGGCTTCATAAAAATATTACAAAAATCTCCCCCTTTGTCACAATGTCACTCCCTGGGGCTTTTATACACCCCAAAACCTTTTCCTACGAGCCTCAGATGTGAGTTCACACGTCAGCAGCAGCAGCGTTTCAGACCGTTCATGGTGCCTAGTATCAACTCCACCCACTTGGCTGTGCGCCTCGATAGCTCTGGGGCCAAGCAAGGGGTGAGCCATGGATCCGGTCCACAGGGCCAGCCAGAGTCAGATCACAGGCCTCCCCATAGGCAGCGAGGTAGGACTCGATAGCCTCTTCCTTTCAACTGAGACAACCTTTGGGATCTAGGCTGCCTGCAGAACTGGCATCCGCAGGGCCTTTCCCCACTTACCCTGCTGCTCCTGCACATCTCCATCTCCAGTGCATGTTTCCACTGCTTCCCATGGGCTGCTAGTCTCCGTTGCTCTAACTGAAGCTCCTTCACTTTCAGCTCCAGCTCCCAGCGCTTCAGATCTATTGATGGGATTCCAGGAGACCCTGCTGGACAGGAACCGGGGCTTGAGGATCCCCGGCTGCTGCCGCCGTTGCTCTCGGACCCTCTTGGAACCCACGTGGGTCTGGACTCTGCTCCTTGCACCGATCACCCTTCTCCAGCCCGTCGAATGTCCCAACATTTAACCATCGCACACGTTCGCAAGGTGCTTCCTCAGGAGGTGGTTACACACCATTTTCTTGCTGTTGCCTTTGACTAACCTTGTTACCACTGTTGCATGTCACTTACTGCAAAATACTACGGGTGCATTCAGCATCCCACTTCTCCCACCACCTGTCCCAGACCCACGGGCTCGATCCTACACTCCTAGCTCTCCAACGGTCTCTAGGAGGAACCCTTCAGTGTGTCAGATCCCTTAGAGGTCTCACTCCTCAGGGTCAGCCATGCGACCTCATCACTCCTGAGACTGGGCCTCTGGACCTGCAGCCCCCCTGCTTCACCCTGTGAGCTCTGCCCAGCAAGTCCCACAGAGACAGACCCTGACGGAGACCTGTCCACTCTGCAGAGATTAATGCACCTCGCCCAGCATCTGCAGTGACACTCACCCAGCGCTGCCAGAACAGTCAGGTCTGTCAGTCACCTGGACACAGCACAGGGAGCCCTTAGGGTAGCCCAGAGAACTGATGGTTGGAGCATCGTCCGGTCTGGCCAACCCAGAGCCCAGCCACGCTGTAGTGACTCCATGTTCAGGCTCTGGATCTCTCGCCACCTGATCGCCTTGGCCAGTTCCCAGGTGAGAGCCCAGATTCCTCCCAGCAGCCAACCCCCATCCCCAACCTCAAACCTCGGTGCTATGTTCTGAGCTCTGCTTCCCTATGGAGAGAGGGGAAATCCTCCCCCTCCGGGTCCTGGGGGCCAGTGTCACTGCCCTGGTGACCAGGATCCCCACTGTCTGTGGGGACCTCCACTGTGCGGTGCAGCCTCAGCCAGGCCTTTTCAATGGCCCCTCCAGCTCAGTGGGCTCAGCACCAGTCAGAGTGTGTCTCGGAGCCTGCCTGAGAGCAAACAGCCCCTTCTGCCCCCAGCTCATCGGTCTGGCCAAGCAGGGCCGTTCCCATGTTCGTCTGAAGGCCGGGATGAGGGTCTGTTGCACCAACAGGGACTCATAGACTCATAGACTCTTAGGTCAGAAGGGACCAATATGATCATCTAGTCTGACCTCCTGCACAAAGCAGGCCACAGAATCCCACCCATCCACTTTTATAACAACCCCAAACCCATGACTGAGTTATTGAAGTCCTCAAAATTGTGGTTTGAAGACCTCAAGCTGCAGAGAATCCACCAGCAAGCGACCCATGCCCCACGCTGCAGAGGAAGGCGAAAAACCTCCAGGGCCCCTGCCAATCCGCCCTGGAGGAAAATTCCTTCCTGACCCCAAATATGGCGATCAGCTAAACCCTGAGCACGTGGACAAGACTCACCTCAACCCAGTAAGAGCAGGACTGGGCAGAGCAGGTGTGTAACAGTAAAGGAGAGTGCTTTCCCCCAGGCTACAGAGCCTGGGACTAAGCCAAACTGATTAGAGAATGAATCCTACCTCAGAGGGACCATGTATTGGTCCCGAAAGAACCAGACTTCAGCGGTGATAAAGTCCAGCTGGGCTATGAACTGGAATGAGAACTAGATAGGATTGGCATTCTTCCGTGCCGCAGATGTAGCTAAGTGATAATCATTCTGCAGCTTTTCTCTTAGTCAGGATACATATTGCTGATGAGTTTACACCAAAGCACAGGTCTGTGGGTAATCTTGATTCTCACCTGAACATCAAGAGATACGGGGTGACTCCCGTAGCNTAGATGTCCAGCCCCGTGTTCTTATCTGGGATCTCAATTCATTGGCGAAGGTGATTTAATCCCCTCAGGGTCCGTTAACGATTCTGGCCCTGCCAACCTGACAGGGGGATAGGCCTGGACATGACGGGGCAGAGACAATCTGGATGCAGAAAGACACCTGGGGTTGCGGGCACAGGCACTTTACACAGGAGAGCGACAGAGGGCGGGGACGGGGCTATGGCCCAGCTGCCCCCTTCCCGGTATCCAGGGCACAGCAGTCGGAGGGAGCCCGTGGGCACAGCCTGGCACCCTGCAGGGTCTGGGCAGTTAGGCCGGAGCTGGAAGTGCCATCAAGCACTGAGCACATTCCCCCTGCAGCACTCCTGGCAGAGGTGCCCACAGGCACTGTCCTGCAGGGAGGGAACGACCCCGCGCTGGACAGGTGCAGCAGAAAGGCACAAGCAGAGCTGCCCTGGCACACAAGCACCAGCTAAGGCCCACCAGCAGCTAAGGCCCATCAGCACGAGAGGCAGGAGCAGGCCCAGTCAGCACCAGGCCCCGCTGTGCCAGAAGCTGCACGCACAGGCGCGCACAAACCTGTATATACACACGCACACACTCGTATATACACACGCATGCACAAACCCGTATACACACGCATGCACATGCACGGCCAAATCCATATACACATGGACGCACGCGCCCTGGCCCATTGTTCACGGCAGTGAACTCTGGGGGAGTCTGGGCCCCTGCCCATCGGGCTGGGGACTGGGATGCACGCCCAGGTGCCAGGCCTGCGAGAGCCCTGCTCACCGGCAGGGGACGTTCCAGCCCCCCTGCACCACACCAGAAGCAGCAAGGCCCCTGTAGTGCGCAGCCAGCCAAGGTGCCAGCAGGCGAGAGCGGGCAGTGCAGACGGGCCCAGGCTCCCCAATCCCCAGGGGACCCCAGCAGCCGGGGCAGGGAGCAGAATCCCACATGGGTCAGGAAGGGCCCAGGGACAAGCGGGCAGCCTCCTGCCATGGGGGAGGGGGGAGCTCCTCTGGCTCTGATGGCTGGGAAGCCCCCGGCCTCATTCTCTCTAATAAGCCCCCTCCCTTGGTAATTGGCCAGGAGAGATGGAGACTAATGCTGCCTAATCCCCTTGTGCAGGGGCAGGGAGAGGGGAGGCCGGCCCCCAAGCACTGCAGGACTGGGGAAGGGTGGGGCCCTGCACGTGGCAGGGCCCAGATGAGACACTCCCCTTGCACTGGGGGCAGGACCCCGGGGATCCCTGCATATCTCGGGCCAGCCAGCCCAGGGCAGCAGGACAGAGCAGGCGTGTGGGCCCATCTCCAAGGGGTCAGCCAGCCGGGCACAGACCCCTCCCTGCCCCAACTTCCTCCCATGGGCCAGCCCAGCCCTGTCCCATCTCCTGCCAAGGTCACTCACCCCCCAGGTCTGCCCCCTAAACCTTCCCAAATAGCCTCCTCCACACTCTGGGGGCCCACGGGGCAGGGAACAGGCAGGGGAGATCCCAGCTCTGTGTCAATCCCTGCCCCCCAACTCCTTGCAGGTCACTGGATCCGTAATATGATCCCATGGGGGGGGGCAATAGGGGAGGGGGCACAGGGGGGGCGGAGCACACAGCTGCCATGCTCTAATGGCCAGGCGCCGGCCCCAGTGGCAGAGGCAGCAGAGCCCCGGATTTCCACTGATTGGGCAGGGGGCTGCATGGGACAGACAGAGCCTGCACCCCCCACCCCACTTGGCTGCCAGAGGGCTGGGTGAGCCCAGTGTCACGGAGTCCCCGGGCGATGCTCTGGAACTGCTCCCCACTAAGCCAGTCAGGACTTTGGGGAGCCTCCTCTCCCTTGGAGCAGACTTGTTCAGGGCAAGAAGCTCACACGTCTTCACCTCCCTGGGTCTCTCACTTGGAGGCATTTCAGCATCCCTGCCATCGGTGGTGCTTCCCAACGAGCCGAGCCCACCAGGGGGTCCTGGGGAAGCCACAGGTCCTGCCCTCCCAAACTTGCAGTCAGACGTGACTCTCAGCCAGCCAGTAAAACAGATGGTTTATTCGATGAGCGAAGAAACAGGTCAAACACATGAGCTGTAGATACAGCGAACCAGACCCCCTCGGCCGGGGTCCATTCATGGGGGCAGTGGAGCCAGACCCCTTGGGAGTTGCACTTCAGCTCATGTCCCCAGGCAGTCCAGACTAACCTCCCCGCCACCCTGCCTCCTCTGGTTAGCTCGATTTCCCGGGCCAGGAGGTCACTCATGATCCCTTTGTCTCCAACACTATTCAGCTGGCACCTTTGCAGTAGGAGGGCCCAGGCCATCTGAGTTGCTAGAGGGCAGAGGCCCGGCAGGTAGGGGCACTGGCCCCTTCCTCTGTATCAATCACACACCCTTAAATCCAATCCACCTAAGATACTATAAGATCTGCCATAGGGGACACTGGAGGCACCAACACGAGTATACAGAGCAAACATAGGACAATTCCAGTCGTGCACTTGCCACAACCCAGAACAAGGCAACCCCAGCCAGCTGAAGAGCAGCATCACCCAAAAATCTGCTTGCAATTGGCCCATCTCGGCCAAAATGCCTCCCTGCAGGCGACGCAACCCACATAACGCACGCCCCCTATAAGTGCAATATTTCAGGATAATTCACTCCACAAGCCATCATAAATCTTCTGTGCTGGGATCGGTAAAACCTCATGGAAGTACAATGAAAACCCGGCTCAGTCTAAAACCCTAACATAACCAGTGTGTGTGGTGGGGGGGGGGGGGGCAGGGTACACTCTCCAACAGCAACTACAGTGTGTGTGTGTGGTGATGGTCTGGGCAGGGACACCTCCACAGAAATTACCAGTGTGTGTGTGTGTGCTCTGGGCAGGGACACCTCCAAAAATAACCCACGTTGTGTGTGTGTGCGTGTCGGCCACCTGGGCAGGACACCACCACAAAATACCATGTGTGGTGTGGTGTGTCTGTGGCAGGGACACTCGGACCCCACAGAAATACCATGTGGTGTGTGTGTGTGTGGTTGGCGCAGCTGGCAGGGACACCACCACAGAAATACCACTGCCTAGCCGCGTCTGGGCAAGGGACACCCCACAGAAATACCATGTGTGGTGTGTGTGTTTGGGCAGGGACACCCCATAGAAATACCACTTGTGTGTGTGTGTGTGTGTGTCTGGGATAAGGGAAACCCCCCAGAAAATACAGTGGTGTGGTGTGGCTGGGCAGGGACACTCCCAGGAAATATGCAATGTCGTGCGTGTGTGCATGGGCCAGGGAAACCCCCAGAAATTACTACTTGTGTGTGTGTGTGTGCCCTAGGCAGGGACACCTACGAAATACCGAGTGATGTGTGGTAATGTCGTCCGGGCGGGACACCACATGAAAATACCATGTTGTGTGGGCCTGGCAGGGACACCCCACAGAAATACGTGTGTGTGTGTGTGTGCTGGGCAGGGAAACCGACCACAGAAATACCATTGTGTGTGTGTGTGTGTGCAGGCGGCCGGGCGCCGGGCAGGGGACAAACCCCACAGAATACATGTGTTGTGTGGGATCTGGGCAGGGACACCCCATAGAAATTACCAGTGCGTGTGTGTGTCCTGGGACACGGACACCCCACAGAAATACCAGTGTGTGTGTTGTGTGCCTGGCAATGTGTGATCACGCCAGGCACAGAAAATACATTAGCATACAATGTGTAGTGGTTCCTGTGAGAAGACGCCTCACGCAGCACACGGTTAATTCTAGCCGCAGTGTGTAGCTAGTGTGATGGTGACCTGGTATTGTCTTGCACCGGTCTATTGTTTGAGGCATCACGTGTCGCAATATTGAATTATTTCCGAGTATGCTAGTGATTAGGTGTTCTGGCGGCCAGGGATACCGGATCAACATAGGCGAAATATATCTGTAGGAGCGTGAGTCGGCTTGCTTGATTGCGCGCACCAGGTACAAGTCAGGCATTGCGCGATCAAGACCTGCAACATAGTGCGCATAACGGGTTGTGCTTGGTTGTCCTGTGGGGGGCTAGTCCGATAAGAACTGGACACTCCACAGCAAATATTATCGCGGAATTCGGATCAGGTATGTGATGGTAGGTGTGCTGGCGTCACTAGATCGGACCGCACCACGGAGTCGGAAAACTTAGTGTGAGTGTGTAGAAGGACTGGCAGACTGAGAAGGCAATCGGTCTGTCTCAACAGATAGAGACGAGTAGGTAGTTGGTGCTAGTGCGCACGTATACTCTGAGTAGTGGCTCTAATAATGATACACCACCAAGCAGATACATATGGGAGAGAGGCAGGCGTGGAGGTGTGTCGCTAAGTTAGGAGCTAGGAGCTACTATTGAAGGCTCACACCCAGATGAACTATGGGTAATCCACCTAGGTGTGGTCTAGTGAATGTCGAGATAGGAACGTGAGAGGGCATTTCGACTTACGAGCACTGGAACTAGCTAGTAACACATACAACACTCTAGCGCGTGACATTACGAACTAGAGAGATACCACCGCGTGAACGATCACGTGGTGGTCGAAGGTCCTTCTAGCGAACCGGCATTTCCGAGGAGATCAGTCGGGGCTATCACAGGGAGCTGTATTGATTTATCGAGTGGAGCGACTGAGAGATCAAACATAGACTATTGAAGAGGTGTATGCGTATGCATGACGGCACGCCATGCTATTTGTACGCAATCTGGTGGAGACATCGCTGTCACACACAGAATATATCCAACTGAGCTGCAGGATTGCGGGGGGCATAGACTATAGTAGGGGGAAGACACACACCCACCTACTTGAACTGAGAGCCATGTAGTCGTGTGGTCGTGCAGACGATGGCTAGGACGATCAATCCATTGGCCAGACGTGTCAGGTCCAACTGTTGCCATGCTGGGAGAATTATTCAGTGGGGAGTGAGATGTGTTGGTGATACAGCCTGGTACCGAGTAAACGCAATGATTGGGCGAGAGACACAATTGAGGAACCGGAGAGTGTAAGCCGGGTTTCTGCAAGCATGGGTCGCTGGGGATGAGAACACTCTGCTATATTTAACTAGAAAGCTCACACATGGAGTTCTGCTGTAACTTGAAGTACTCTAAAATCACGTAAGGTTCTCACTACAGAATACACCTCAGATGCCAGGAGGTGTGTAATGGGACGTAGTCAGCGCTAGGAGAAGAGCGAGGGGACGAAGGGTCCTCATGCGGAAATGTCACAATCACATTGCCACGGAAGACGAATACAGGGGGTGAACAGTATTATGGGAGGTCACGCATGAAAGTCATGGCTCGACTGAACTCCAGTGCCCACAACATCGCTCCTACATCATACAATCACTAGTGCGTCCGTCCAACTCACACCCGTCACAGAATAGCACACACAAGCGAGACTACTCGGAGGAGGGGCGGGTATCGACACGCAGGCGAGCGCTACCACGCGATCTCCGGTGAGGAGAGATATTGCGGGGCATGTTGGATGACGCGAGGGTGATGGACAGAGCGAAGAGCGCGTAGTGACTCGAGAGAGGAGGGACGACGCGTTCTGCAGGAGTTGCAAGGAACATGAAGCCGCGAATAGAAAAGGTTATTGGACCGTCAGAGGAGCAGTCAGCGGATCTCACACTCGATAGGCAGAGTCTCAAGAAGAGCGGGATTGGGTATGGGTGAGTAGCTGTGTGGAGAGGAGTGCACGATAAGCGAGCCTAACAGGGTTGCATAACGAATCTGAGGAAAAGTGGTAGGAGAATCAGAAGAAGCGGGTATAATAGGCGCGAGGGAATGGTTCACGGGAGAGTGAGAGTAGCACAGGAGGGAGGAAGGGCTCTGTCGGCGGACGATTCGGGGCTTCTATGGCACACTGAGGTCGGTCGGATGCGTGTGCTCTGCGCGCCTAGGACGGCATAGAGACAGCTCACGACAGCGTAAGCAGGTGGGAGTTTTTGGCGACGAGAATGAGGTCAAGAAAAGCACCTGAGAAGAAACATAATAGTCATGGGGCGGTCGGCTACTGGGGAATCGACGTGATCCTCGGGGTGTGGCTGCGGAAAGGGATATAACAACAAAGGAAAGGGAGGCGAAACGAGGGTTGACGGTGCGGTGGGGGTGAAAGCTGTGGCTGAGGGTATGGGACACTACAGGGGTGTGGGGACAGAGGTAGCGCCAGGAAGCATGAGGGGATGGGGACGTCACGGCCCACGAGGACAGGGCTAGGCGGATCGCAGCGACCAGGGGGCAAGGAGGCATGACGACACGCCCCTAGCCCCTTACTCTCACGGTCGCGGGGACGACCAAGGCACAGGGCTAGCGTGGAAACTGGACAGACCCCCCATTTCTCGACTAAGCCGTTGTCCCTCGCCAATCCATGGAGAGGGAGCGCAGGACCCAAGTGCCACCACACTGCACCGACACGCGTAATACACCCTCGCCAATCATGATGCATTTCTCTTCCCAGGGTGGCCCCCTCTGTCACTGGGTGACGATAGAGGTGGCAACGTGTACGTGTTGGGGCGAATCCGGGCGCAATGCTCAGTCCCCCGGTGGATGGGCTGCAAGGGGTGAGGCGGCTACGACATTGGTAAACTGTCACTCTCTGCTTTATATGTGTCACCCGGCTGAGAGAGCGGGATGGAGCGGCAGCTGCTGGGTGGGGCAGAGGGTGCACGCGAGGTAGAGAACGAGAAGACAAGAGGGAGGTGGATTGATGTGCTGGCGCCTGGAGGGATCGAAGCACCGCAGTGTAGAGGGAAAGGGGTCGTAGATTGGAAAGGGGCAAGGGAATCTCAAAGGCAGCCTAGCTTGTGGACCCTGGCACTAGAGCAACCGCTGAGAAGCGCGCGGCCATAAAAGGACTACCATGGTCGGAGCAGGAGCTCGATCAGCAGCAAGGCACGCACGTGGAAAGCTTCGCATGGTTACAGCAGGTCAGAGGCACTTCTGCTGTTTTACTGCCTGGGGAGTCCAGAGAGGTCGAACTGTTGCGGAGGGGGCCCACAGGAAAGGAAGGATGCGAGGGAGCCAGACCTGACGCGAGTACACCACAGACCTCCGAGAATTCGGCAGCGCGGTGGAGATACTGCACCCCGTGGACGCGCTTCCGCATAGTTGATGGGGAGCAGAAAACGGAGGGGTATTAACGCCCTGGGAGTTGTGCCCAGTGAGAAGGACTTTGCAGTAGACAGGCCCCCGGGATTGCATGCGAGCCGGTCCCAGGGGCGGAGGAGTCTCAGCTCGACCCGGCAGAGAGTGGTTGACCTGCAAGAAGGCTGTGGCCACCTGGGGTCCCCCGGAAACCGTGGGAGCGGCGAGCACCCCGGCCTGTGAGTGGCGCAGCAGGAAGATGTACGCCAAGCGGCGCAAGTAGTGACCTCTGGAGCGTGCAAGCAGAGGGGCTGCGAACAGGAGACTGACGAAGGACCAGCTGAATTGCCCAGCTGGAGGAGGGGAGACCGGAGCCCCTATCTCTGAGGGACAGCCAGGCAGATGCAGAGCAGTCACCAGTGCTTCCCGGGATTCAGACGGCGGATGAGGGCTTCCTGAACCCCCCACTTCCCTAGCCCTAAGGATAGGGCGGGGAGAGCCCAGCACATGCTGCAAACGCACCGTGACCCCCCGGCCGGCAGGGAGTCCCGGCACGAAAGCTCACCCCCCAGCAGGATCCTCCGGGCAGACGCTCGACAGCTGTGGATCAGCCGTGGCTGGATAGAGAAAGGAAGTGAGACGGGAAGGAGCTCGAGTTAAAGAGGCAAAGCTGGAGAGAAGGTGAACCACGTAAACATGCGCTGAGGAGAAGTGAACCGCGTAAACATGAGCTGGAGAAATAAGGAGAAACAGCGTAAAACACGAGCTGGAGGAGTAAGGTGAAACAGCGTAGAACATGGGAGAGCCAGCACAGCGCTGAGCTGGAGGAGAGGAGAACCAGCGTAAACATGAGCTGAGGAGAAGAAAACAGCGTAAACATGAGCTGGAGCTGGCCCGCTGAGGACCCGTGAGGCACCGGCTGCCGGTGAGTGAGGGACCCAAGCCTACACCGAACTTTGATAACGCTTGCTGCCTCCTGGCGTAAGGAGGGGGGAGGACATTAGAACCTTCCTGACGGCCTTTGAGAAAGCCATGCGAGCTGCACGGGTTGCCCTGCAGACAGGATCTCATTTCTCACCCATTACTGGCCTCCACGGCCGTGGAGGTGTACAGCGACTGAAAGGGGCGGAGGTGGGGGACTAACAATGTTCAAACAGCCTGCTCAGCGAGTTGGCTGACTCCTGAGAAGTACCGAAAAGGTTGCCCCCCCGGAGTCAGGCGTAAAACCCGAGATACATACCTACCAACTGGTCAACCGGCGCAGGGGTACCCGCAATGACAGGGGGCCCAAACTAAAGAGGACCTCTGAGACCTGGTCCATACTGGGAGCACCTGTACCGAGCATGACCGTCGACTTGAGGCTGTGGTTGAGGGGACCAGAAAGCCGAGAACCCGCAGCACGCAGCCAAACTTGGCGACCAATTTGTTGGACATCGGGCAGGGGAGGCAGGGAGGAGTCTCGAAGGAGCACCCTTCCCTCAGCGCAGAAGAGAGTCATCATGGGACCTCCCAGCGGGGCCTATGGAGAACCCCAAAAGGGGAACATCCAGTGTCGAGTCCCTCCCTGACCATTCCAGGGGGACCGCCCCACAGAACATCGGCTGCTATCACAAAACGTGGCCGACAGTACCCGAATCTCCAACGAGCCACAAATACGGGCCCAGTGCCCAAGCTCAGGGACAGACCAAGAGACCAACCCCGCCAAGAGGGGACTGGGTAAAACCAATCGAAAGATGGGCTTACCTCCCGGGAAAGGGGTGCTTGGCAACATACCACCCATGAAGAGGGAGGAGGTCCCCAGTCACCCTCTGGGGGCTGGAACGCCAGCCCTCTGGGTTCTATGTTTAGCCAGGTGGGCGCGGGGCGCCCCTCCGGAAAGAGTGACATTGTTTCCGCTGGAGGTAGATGGGAGGGAGGTCACTGGTACTGGGACACGGGGGCAGAGTTGAGCTGCCCGGCCCAGTGGTGGGCTTAGACGGGTGTGCCCGCCCTACGACCTTGAATGGCTCGGCGGGACCCCTTCAAGGTGCCCCATGGCAAGAGTGCATCTGAAGTGGGGCCAAGGAGGGCCACCAATGGATGTGGGGTACACCCATATTGCCCCACAGACGTGTTAATGGGAGGACCCATTGAGGAACTGGCCTAGGTAGTCACTCAAGTGCCCTGGTACGTGACTCGTAGTCAGAGTCTGGCAAATGGGCACTGCCCCCCGACAACGGGGAAGGATTCGGCCCGAGGTTGCAGGACCAATAACTGGGGGGCGGGGAGCGTCAGGGCAGGGCCAGAGAGGCTGCGGCCTCAGACCCAGCCAGCCAAGAGAGAGCCTGTCCCCATCCCTCCCAGCTGCTGAGTTCAGCGGTTGGCAGAACGATCCCCCTGCGGAAGCCCAGGGACTGGCTGAACTTAGTGCGGAAACAGACCTGAGGAAGGTTGCAAGGAGAGGTGTCCTGTGGGAGAAGGGGTTCCTTAGCCGAGAATGGCTCCCCCAGGGAGGTAGAAGCATGGAGAGATCAGAGGCAGCTGGTGGTTCCCAGAGTTCCACAAGCTGCTGTACCTGGCCCCTGAAATTCCCTCGAGGAACATCAGGGAATCCGGCGCACCAGGCAAGGCTGCTACAGAACTTTACTGCCGGGGTCTTACCAGGTCCGAAAAGTACTGCCAATCCTGTGACCCCCTGACAAGGGTGGGGAAGGCCCAGGAAAAGAGAAAGCAGCCTTGAGGCCTTTACCCATCATAGAAGAACCTTTCCCAGAAGGTGCATGGACATATGGGACCTCTCAGGCAAGATGACCCGGTCAGGGAAAAAATACATCCTGGTGGTGGTGGATTGCCCTCGCTACCGAAGGCGGTGCCTTGTCCTCTATCGAAGCAATACAGTGGCAGATGCGCTGCTGACCGATTTTCAGCCGGTGGGTTCCCCAAAGGAGGTCTAACGGATCAGGGGTCAACCTTCATGTCGACCCTGCTCGTCCTTATGGCAGAAAATGTGGGTGCAGCACAAACTGGGCCTCAGCGTATCACCCCAGTCAACGGGCTGGTGAAAGGTTCAACAGGACGCTGAAAAGATGTGCTAAAAAACATTATGAACAGCACCGCAGGAGTTGGGACAAGATACGTACCCTCACCTGCTGTTCGCGTACAGGGAGGGTACCCCAGGAGTTCTACCGGTTTTCGCCTTTCGCAACTGTTTGTATGGAAGGCGAGTAAAGGGCCCCTGGACCTGAATCGAGATGAGATGGATGGGAAGGCACTCCCGAGGGAGAGTCAGTGGTGGAGTAGTCTGACCTTCCGGGAAAGACGGCCGAGCTCATCGGGGCGCCAGGAGAATCTTGGCCCGAGCAGAGAATGCAGAAGGCTGGTATGACCGCACGGCCCAGCCCGGAAGCCTTTCCAGCGGGGACAGGTGATGGTTCTCATCCTGTGCAGGAAAAATACAAACCTCCAGCCGCCTGGGAAGGACCCTTCAGTTATCAAGCAACTGAATGAGGTAACTATGTGGGGAGCTGTCAAGAGCCCGGGCACATCACCGCGGGTGTACATTGTGAACATGATAACCATATATGACAGGGGGAATGTGGTGTTGCCCGTGTGGAGACACTTGGGAGGGGCAGGAGATGACCCTTTTGTGATCTATTCCCTGGACAAAGCGGGTCCCCCCTGGAGGCGCAAATTCCCCTCTCTGATCAGCTGACCAGGGCCAGCATCGCTGAATCAGAGGGGTGCTGCATCTGTACCGTGACAAGGCATGTGTTCCAATCTCTCTCAACAGACGAACATAAACACAGCGAACGACCGGGAGGAGAGCACGAGGAAAGAGAGAATTTTTTGTGTAAAACACGATCAAACCAAAACGAACTGTCGGGAGTATACAATGATGCAGCCACCCTTCGACTGAGGCAGGCTTGTGCTCAGTGGCGGCGGGTGACGCGGTCCTACTGGTCAGCTGACTCAAGAGAGGGGGAAGGGGTAGAAAGAGGCCCGAGGGGAGAGGCTCCAGGGGGGCCTATGACGGGGGACAGCGAGGGGACAGGACGTTTAGTGTTCTACTTAGCTATGGGCCTTATCTTCATTTGGATATTCGCAGCGCAGGAACAGGAGACTCCTGCTTCCCGGGCCAATGAGGAGGTGCATGGACGAAAGCAGAAGTCCAGGCACAAAGGGGCATGCGCAACGGTCGATTCGGGGGCGCAGCCTGACACCCCATGCTCACCATGCCCAGATTGTCACAACAGCAGCTAGGCACAACTCCCTATTTTCGGACACACTTCCCCTGTACATAGTTATGACGTTTCACACGTTCACTGGTACAACAAGAGTACCGCCGGTGGATAAGTGCCCGGATTTGGAGCCCAGCTTCACCAATGCACAATAAGATGACTACGCTCATTCAGTTGCTTGATTAACCTTGAAGGGTCTTACCCAGCGGCTGAGTGCTTGTTTTACTTTCCTCACAGGAGGGTGAATAGAGAACCATCACAACACTTAGTGACTCTACATCGGATGGCAAGGCGGGAATGCGGTGGGCTCACCCCTTGACCCCGGGTTTTCGCGGCCGACCGTGCGCTGTTGCATTACGCCGCAGACCTTCTCTTGCGCCCTTTTTATCCTATGGGCTCGGCAGACCTTTCACCTGGCCAGCCCACTAAGGATGACGGAACGACTCGGCCATCTGTTCTCCCAGGAAGGTGCACGAACTGACATAACTCCACCACTGACCTTCCCCATAAGAGGTGAAGTTGGAGCGCCTTCAACTCGCCTTTTCTCCTCCCGCTACACAGTTCACTCTTCATGAGAAGCCCAGCGTAGTACGGGAGCCGCTCCTTCATGACTGCCTTCCATATGAACAACAGTTATCGAAAGAGCAAAACCCGGTGACCTCCTAATGTGGGGTTATGGACTCCATCCTGTACCGCCAGAACAGCAGTTGAGGGTAAGTATCATTTGTCCCAATGCTTTGCGCCGGTGGCGGTTCATAAATGTTTTTAAGCATCATCCATTCAAGCGTCCGTGAACCTTCCATACTCACCACGCCTCAGTCAGCACGTGGAAGCTGGGGTGGGGATACCTGAGGGGCCCAGTTGTGCTGCAAGCCCCATTTTTCGGTTTTCTTTTTTGTTTTTTCTTTTTCCTCTTTTTTTCTTTTTTTTTTTGTTTGTCTTATTTTTTTTTTTCTATTTGTTTTCCCATTGGCCAAGAGCTCGGAGCAGGGTCGACCATCGCAGATGGAACCCCTGATCCGTAAGACTTCCTGGGGCAACCCTCTACCGCTCTGAAAATCGTACAGAGCTACAGCATTAACTCCTGCCCGCACTCGTGTATCGCTTGCTCGATAGAGCCTGAGCACCCCTAGGCGGACTCTGAATATTAGCTGGCTGCCTACAGGGCAAGAGGCTGCGGTACGGACCCTTGCCGCGGGCAGTAGGAAGACTGAGACTCAGACTGGAGCGACTGAATCATGAGAATTTGCCTGGTGCCTTCTAGGCCTGTAAAGTCATGCCAGTCTTGATAGGCTCACATGATGTCGCGCCAACGATTTGGGCAAGATTTTAAATGTAAAGCACAAAGTAAGCACGATTAAAGGAGACGTAATTCACTCAAATAATGAAACGATAGCACATCCCTGCTCTTTATCTGCGTCATTCGGCGTATAAAGAAAGGTACTAGAGTTCTACAATACACCAGTAGGATATGATGGTTTCAGATTCCAGATTTAAATGAAGACCAAAAGGCTTGTTAAGAATGAAGAAGACGTTATTATTCGGGATAAGAGTAGATCTGATTGAAGGTAGAGATAGCGGAACAAGAAGATAGAGGAGAGAGAGGAACGAGTGCAATAGGAGCAGTATCAGACGAGGTACTGGAATGATTTACAGCTGCCATCTAATTTCTTGAGGTCCCTATTATGGTTCTATGTTGGTGGGCTATACCATCTAGCACTAAATGTGTTCTAGTGTAGTGTGCTATCTATCTATAAAAGATTTAACAAGAATATTTAGTCTTACTAGCACTGACGGCCATTCACTGTGGCTGGGAAACGGGCAGGGAGCAATTGTCAGAGGCTGCAAAGTAAGCAGGCAGTTATCAGTGGAGTTTACATATCGTATCTTTACAACAATAAAAATGAAGTTTGTCCCCAAAACAAGTAGGGTCAGCCTTCACTATAAGAGCTAACTACAGAGTCAAGCTGTTCTAAATCCTTGCATTTCATTAGTTCATTCAGTCACGTGGTGTTGATAATTTAGTGCCATGAAAGCGCCCAGTCTAAGGCCAGTGAAGTATCCACAATCCCCTAAGGCACTTCAAAGATCCATAGAAAGTGATGAGTCCTGCCCTAAGAACTAATAGCTATAAATGACACAGCACACAAGTAAGATGAGCAACCACAAGGGGAAAGATGATGAGAGGTGACGAGGGAGTATGTAAAAGAAAAGTGTTATCGATACAATAAGGAAGGTCAGCTTACTGTCAAGTTAATATAAAGCGGTGTATAGAGAACGAAAGATTTAAATGAAGACTTGATACAATACTTGTAGAGAGTGAATGACATGACTTCACTGAACCTCTTGAGTACATTTTCTAAGTTGCTTAACAAGACAATAGAGCATCCTTGAATATGTCTAACAAAGAGAACTATTGTAACAGATTTAAAAGAATCTCTCCATATTTAAAAATTCATCTATTGATGTAGAGAATATCGTCAAGCACAATGTTTGAAAGTATGTGGCACTGAATTTGTGTCACAGGATTGGGCAGACTGTCGACCTGGGTAAAGAAACACCCACAGGCCAGTAAAGTATCTAGTAACAGCCGTCGCTGTCTGCCCTGAGAGGGGTGGGACAGTCCGCGTCGCGGGACGAATGTTCTCCCTCTCGAGCATGGGCGAGTGACTGCGAGAGGGATGTCATTTCGTCTCCTCTTTGATCTCACTCTAGCGCGGGGGGGCGGTACAGCAGCTTGTGGCGAAACTTTCGGACGCCGACTGGGGGGAGATACCAGCCTCTACGGCTTCGCCTCCTGATCCCCCATAAACTCTAACCCCCCCTGGGAGCCCAACATAATCATCGGTACAGGAAACCTTCTCGACCACACAGACCCTCTTCCTTGCAAACCTCTCTCCAGCGGTCACTAATCAGCCGTCAGCCGCAGTCCCCTGGCTCCGCAAGTGGAGGGATCTTTCCTGCCAACTCCGCCTGGAACGACCCTGACAGAATGCAAGCGCGTGTCGACAATTAGAGTAGGCTGAAAAATCGAGGCGACGCGGATCGGGGACTGAGCTTCACTCAGCATTCCACTCCTGAATCCGCCATCTCGTTTAGGCTGGCTGGAGTCGAGTGCATGCATGCCAAGGCCGCAGCCTCTTCTCGAGTCCCCGCCCCTGCACGTCCGCCCAACAGTATGGTCCTTCCGTTTGAGCACTCGGTTACTTTCATCGGCCGCAATAACCGTCGTTGTCGGGTGGGCAGTGCCCTTTGCAGACTCGACCGCTGACGAGTCACCATGGCCAGGCACTGAATTCGACCTTTATTGAGTGCTTTTATACTACTAGAGGAACCCAGTCCTCAAGGTCCTCCCACGACGTTAACACGTCTGTGGGCAAGTTAATGGGTGTAACGAGCATCTACTCCCACATCCTTGCGGCTCCTTGGCTCCGTCAGCCCGCAGGAATAGTACGTTGCCACGATGGCACTTATCACGTAGGGAGCCGTTCGATTAGCAAAGGTATACTACAGACCCCGCAGGCGCCCACGACGCAAGAGCTTCATAAGGAATAACAAAACCAGATCGTAGATGAAGTCCATATACGATGGACCCGAATTGATGACAGATAAAACTCATGCTGTGTGGACATACAGTGTAAGCATCCCTCGTAAGATGTGTTATATCGCTTATAATATCGATGCACGTTTAGCACCTGTAGCGAAAGCAGCCAGCTTCAGATCTCAGCTCTTGCCATGGGCCACACTGAATGGGTTTCTACTGCCGACGCAGCCACTAGCAAGGTCAGGTAGCTGATGCGGTCGGCACGAGAAGGAATCACCGATCTAAGCCCAACCACCCGTCGGGCCGGGCAAGCGCACCCTGCCCCGTGTCCCCAGTACACCAGTGCCTTCCTCTCCCATGCTACCTCCAGGAAACAATGCACTTCTTAGGGGGTCCGGAGGGGCATCCCCGCGTGCGCGCCACGATAGCCGGAGTAAACAATGACCAAGCAGGCGCTTCCAAGCCCCAGAGAGAGGACCTGGGGACCTCCCTCTCCTCCTTCATAGGTGGTAATGTTCCAGCCCCTTTCCGAGGGTAGCCCACTTCCGATTGGGTTTATAACCGTCAGTCCATCCTCTGCGGGTTGGCCGGCTTCGGTCTCACTCGAGCTTGGGGCACTGGGCCCGTATGTTGGCCTGCTGGCCACAATTGTAGCGAGCCATTCCCGTGGTCCCCCTGGAATGGGTCGGAGGGACCCGTGACCGGGAATGTTCCCCTTGGGGGGGTTCTCCAAGGCCCCGGCATGAAAAGGAAGTGGGAGGTCCCATGAGACTCTCTTTCTCTGCGCATGAGGAAGGCCTGCCTCCCCTTCGAATCTCCTCCCCGCCAATCGGGCTACTGCGCCGACTGTCCAACAAATTCGGCGGCCAAGTTGGCCTGCGTGCTGGGGTTCTCACGGCTTCTCGGTCCTCACCACAGCCCAAGTCAGACGGGCACTTGGGCTCGTACAGGTGCTCCAGTATGACCAGGTCCAGCAGGTCCCTTTAGTTTGGGACCCCCATGCCAACTTGCCGGGCGATAAACCCACCTATAGCCCCGCCCAGGGTTGAAGACCAAGTTTAGTATGTGACTCACGGGTTTTACGCTGACTCCGGAACCTTATTCCTGGTATAAGACAGTGTCTCAGAGTCACCCAAAACTCGCGACAGGGCTGTTTGACAACAGATTTCGTACCTCACACATACAGCTACCAAGCCCGGCGGACATACGTAATATCCGCCCTTCAGTCGGTTCTGTACAATCTCCACGGGGCCGTGGATCCAGTAAGGGGGTGAGGAAACTGAGATCCTCTGCATAAGCAACCCGTGCAAGCTCGCAGGCATCTCTCTATAGGCCAGAAGGTAATCTATGTCCTCCCTCCTTAGAGCCGGGGCAGCAAGCGCTTATCAAATCGGTGAGGCTTGGTCCCTCAGGCTCACCGCTAGCCGGGCCATCTACGGCTCACACACACAGTCCGCATGCCAAGCTCCAGTTCAATGTTTACGCCAGACTGTTCTCGCTTCTCCATCCACCTTGTTTTCGCTTGGTTTTCTCCCTCCTCACTCCCACCACGCTGGTGCTCGGCCGTCTCCCTCCGATGTTACCAGACGAATGGTTCACACTTCTCCTCAGCTCGTGTTACGGCTGTTTCTCCTTCTCCTCCAGCCTCAGGTGACGACGCGTTCTTACTCCTTCTCCCCAAGCTCATGTCTACGCGGTTTCACGCTCTTCTCCCCAGCTCTGCCGATTCTCTTAACCCGTTTCGAGCTCCCTCCCTGCTGAACGTCCTTCATCTTCAAGCCACACGCTGCTATTTTTCCACAAGCGCGACGCGCGGGAACTATCTCCTGCGGAGGGGAGCTTCGATGCCGGGATCAACCACTGCCCGGCCGGGGGGAGTCACGGGCTGCTCACCAGTCGCTGGATAGGGGTGGGCCTCCCGGGCTTGCCTCTACGGGCTAGGAAAAAAGTGGGGTCTCAGAAGCCCCTCATTGGCCGCACGTCTGACCACTACCCCGGGGGACAGGCAACGTGACTGGCGCTGTCATTGCCTGGACTGCTTCCCTCAGAGATATGGCTGCTCCGGTCTCTACCTCCTCCCAGCTGTGTTCAATCAGCTGGTCCTCGTGCATCCCCTGGGCAGGGCCCTCTGCGCACATCACGACGCTCCAGCAGTCACACCTCGTGGCCGCTGGCGTACATCTCCCTGCTGCCAACTTATCACCGCTCACAGCCGGGGTTCGCGCGCTGCCTCGCGAGTCACGGTTTCCGGGGACCCCTAGTGCAGCCAGCCCTTATCAGGTGCACACCGTCTCTGCCAGGGAACCGAGCTGCAGACTCACTTTCCGCCTCCGCGGGACCCGCGGATCGCATGCAAATCCCCCGGGAACCCTGTTTACTAGCAAAGTTCCTTCTTCACTGGGCACAGGCCTGAAGACTACTCCCAAGGGGTAATCACCTCTTCGTTTTACTGCTCCCACATCACTTACCTGCAGAAGAGCCGCCACCGGGGTGCAGTTCTCCCCCGCTGCCCCAAGTTGTCACGGAGTCTGGCCCCTCACCCCTCTTCCTGGGACCCACATGACTTATCAGCCAGTAAAACAGAAGTTTATTGACAAGTCAGGAAACACAGGTTACAGCAGAGCTTCGCAGGCACAGTCCGACTCCCTCCACGAGTCCTTGGGGTTCAGGGTGCTTGGATCCCAGCTAGATCCCTGAATTCCTCCCGATAGCCCAAACCCAAACTGTCCTGGCTATCCCCTCCGGCCCCACTCCAAAACCTTTGTTTCCTTACCTACGCCCAGCAAGCTCCCCCTCCCCTGCCGCGCCTCACATTACAACCTGACTACTGTCCCTCACCTACAGACATCCCTGCTTCCCGTTCCCCACAAGACAGTCCCTACTCAATCACAGAGGGGCCAGGGAACATGCACTGGGGGGTACGCTCGTCGTATGGGGCCCAGCGGTACCACTCTCCATGC
>NC_133774.1:1624436-1639405 GCF_003597395.2 Chelonoidis abingdonii
GTGTGTGTGTGCCTGGGCACGGACACCCCACAGAAATACCAGTGTGTGTGTGTGTGCCTGGGCAGGGACACCCCACAGAAATACCAGCACATGTGTGTGTGTGTCTGGGCAGAGACGCCCCACAGAAATACCAGTGTGTGTGTGTGTGTGTGTGTATCTGGGCAGGGACACCCCATAGAAATACCAGTGTGTGTGTGTGTGTCTGGGCAGGGACACCCCATAGAAATACCAGTGCGTGTCTGTGTGCCTGGGCACGGACACCCCACAGAAATACCAGTGTGTGTGTGTGTGTGCCTGGGCAGGGACACCCCACAGAAATACCAGCACGTGTGTGTGTGTGTCTGGGCAGAGACGCCCCACGGAAATACCAGTGTGTATGTGTGTGCCTGGGCAGGGACACCCCACAGAAATACCAGTGTGTGTGTGTGTGCGCCTGTGCAGGGACACCCCACAGAAATACCAGTGTGTGTGCGTGTGTCTGGGCAGGGCCACCCATAGAAATACCAGTGTGTGTGTGTGTGTGTGTGTGCGTCTGGGCAGGGAAACCCCACAGAAATACCACTGTGTGTGTGTGCCTGGGCAGGGACACCCCACAGAAATACCAGTGTGTGTGTGTGTGTCTGGGCAGGGACACCCCACAGAAATACCAGTGTGTGTGTGTGTGCGCGCCTAGGTAGGGACACCCCACAGAAATACCTGTGTGTGTGTGTGCCTGGGCAGGGACACCCCACGGAAATATCAGTGTGTGTGTGTGTGTGCCTGGTCAGGGAAACCCTGCGGAAATACCAGTGTGTGTGTGTGTGTCTGGGCAGAGACACCCACAGAAATACCAGTGTGTGTGTGTGTGCGCGTGCACCTGAGCAGGGACACCCCACGGAAATACCAAACCACGGGGAAACAGGGGCTAAAATAAGGGGCCCCCATGAAAACACTCCCTGAAGCTCCAGGTGCCCACAATTACCACATCACTACAATAAGCGTGTTACATCAGGGACAACACTAGCAGATACTGCGGGGTACAGCCCAGCACCCCACTGTGAACTGAATCGCTGGCTCCCGGACACATGCACCAGAACCTGGACCAAAACCTCTTCATTCAAGAAAGGAACCGCAATTAAAATAAAAACCCAAAGCACATCAACACTCCGATGGCCGAGCAAAACAAAATGCAGCAAACGCCACAGTAAAAACTGTTAAATGTAAAGCAAAAACTGGAAATACTGGAGCCCGAGAGGTAAATACAGCCGAGTTCCGCTCCTTGGCACAGCTGCGGGATCGTCTCCCTCACAAGCAGGCACACACTACTGTGGATTTGGCACAAATAGGTCTAAAAAACCTAAAAGCAACATAAAATCTGGGGCGGTGGCTAACCACCACCTCTTGGCTGCTGGATAAACAACAAAAGAAATTAGGAAACAAAACTGCTTTGGGTGTGGAAGGTACCAAACCGGGAGAGTGACTCCCCCAGGGACAGAGATGGCCCCGTGCCCTGCCCAGCCCTCCCAGGCCAGGGGAGCAGGGCGGGCCGGACTCCTGCAGACCCACCGACAGCTCCTCCAGCATGGAGAGGTACCAGCTGGGCCCCCATACGACGAGCGTACCCCCCCCAGTGCATGTTCCCTGGCCCCTCTGTGATGGAGTAGGGACTGTCTGTGTGGGGAACGGGAAAGCAGGGGATGTCTGTAGGTGAGGGACAGGTAGTCAGGTTGTAATGTGTGAGCCGGCAGGGGGGAGGGGGAGCTGCACTGGGGCGGAGGAGAAGGAAACAAAGGATTTTGGAGTCGCCGGAGAGGAGAGGCAGGACAGTTTGGGTTTGGGCTATGGGGAGGAAATTCAGGGATCCTAGCTGGGATCCAAGCACCCTGAACCCCCAGAAGGACTCAGTGGAGGGGTCCGGACTGTGCCTGCAAGCTCTGCTGTAACCTGTGTTCCTGCTGTCCAATAAACCTTCTGTTTTACTGGCTGGATTAAAAGTCACTGTGGGGTCCCAGGAAGAGGGTTGCAGGGCGGAACCCCCCCAGACTCCGTGACAACTGGTGGCAGTGGCGGGAGATACTGCACCCGTGGACGCGCTTCCTGCAGTAAGTGACTGGGGAGCAGTAACGAAGAAGGGATGATTAACCCCTGGGAGTGTGTGCCCAGTGAGAAGGACTTTGCAGTAACAGGGTCCCCGGGGATTGCAGCGAGCGGTCCCAGGGGCGGAGAGTCTGCAGCTCGACCCTGGCAGAGAGGTGGTGACCTCAAGAAGGCTGGTGCACTAGGGGTCCCCCGGAACCGTGGGGAGCGGCGAGCACCCCGACCTGTGAGTGGCCAGCAGGAAGATGTACGCCAAGCGGCGCAAGTGTGACCTGCTGGAGCTGTGCAAGCAGAGGGGGGCTGCGCACAGGAGGCTGACGAAGGACCAGCTGATTGCCCAGCTGAGAGGCAGGGAGACCGGAGCCCTGTCTCTGAGGAAGCAGCCAGGCAGATGCAGCGCAGTCACCAGTGTCTGTCCCCCTGGGAGTGGTCAGCCGGCGGATGAGGGCTTCCCGAGACCCCCTACTTCCTAGCCTAGGGGAAGGGCGGGGAGGAGCCCAGCGAATGCCGAGGCACCGTGACCCCCCGGCCAGCAGGGGATCCTGGCAGCGAAGCTCACCCCCCAGCAGGGGATCAGGCGACGCTCCAGCTGTGGACAGCTGTGCTGGAAGAGGAAGGAGAACCGTTGAGGAGGGAGGAGCTCGAGTTAAAGAGGCAAGAGCTGGAGGAGAAGGTGAACCAGCGTAAACATGAGGAGGAGCCAGCGTTAAATGAGGCAAGAGCGTGAGCTGGAGAGAGGAGAAACAGCGTAAACATGCCACGAGCTGGGAGGAGAAGGAGAACCAGCGTAAACATGAGCTGGAGGAGAAGGAGAAACAGCGTAAACATGAGCTGGAGCTGGCCCGGCTGAGGAGCCGTGAGGCCCCAGGCTGCGGTGAGTGAGGGGGGACCCAAGCCTACACCGAACTTTGATAAGCGCTTGCTGCCCCCTGCGTAAGGAGGGGAGGACATAGATACCTTCCTGACGGCCTTTGAGAATGCCTGCGAGCTGCACGGGGTTGGCCCTGCAGACAGGATCTCATTTCTCACCCCTTACTGGACTCCACGGCCGTGGAGGTGTACAGCCGACTGAAAGGGGCGGAGGCGGGGGACTACGAACTGTTCAAACAGGCCCTGCTCCGCGAGTTTGGGCTGACTCCTGAGATGTACCGGAAAAAGGTCCGGAGTCAGCGTAAAACCCGTGAGTCACATACCTACAACTGGTCAACCGGGCGCAGGGGTATGCCCGCAAGTGGACAGCTGGGCCCAAACTAAAGAGGACTTGCTGACCTATTCATACTGGAGCACCTGTATGAGCAGTGCCCGTCCGACCTGAGGCTGTGGTTGAGGGACCAGAAGCCGGAGAACCCGCAGCACGCAGGCCAACTTGCCGACCAATTTGTGGACAGTCGGGCAGGGATGGCAGGGAGGCGTCTCGAAGGAGCAGGCCTGCCTCAGCGCAGAGAGAGAGTCATCATGGGACCTCCCAGCGGGGGCCTATGGAGAACCCCCCAAAAGGGGAACATCCAGTGTCAGGTCCCTCCGACCCATTCCAGGGGACCCACGAGACATGGGCTGCTATCAATGTGGCCAACGAGGCCACATACGGCCAGTGCCCCAAGCTCAGGGACAGACCAAGCAGACCCAACCCGCAGAGGTGGACTGGGTAAAAAACCCAATCGGAAGATGGGCTACCCCCTTCCCGGGAAAGGGGGGCTGGCAACATACCACCTATGAAGGAGGGAGGAGGTCCCAGGTCAGCTCCTCTGGGGGCTGGAAGCGCCAGCCTCCGGGTTCTTAGTTTACCGGGTGGGCGCGGGGCTGCCCCTCCGGAAAGAGTGCATTGTTTCCCTGGAGGTAGATGGGAGGGAGGTCACTGGGTACTGGGACACGGGGGCAGAGGTGACGCTTGCCCGGCCGAGGTGGTGGGCTCAGATCGGATGGTGCCCGACACCTACCTGACCTTGATGGGCGTGGGCGGGACCCCATTCAAGGTGCCCGTGCAAGAGTGCATCTGAAGTGGGGGGCAAGGAGGGCCCCAAGGACGTGGGGGTACACCCATATTTGCCCACAGACGTGTTAATGGGAGGGACCTTGAGGACTGGCCTAGTAGCACTCAGAGTGCCCTGGTCGTGACTCGTAGTCAGAGTCGGCAAAGGGCACTGCACCCCGACAACGGGAAGGTACTCGGCCCGAGGTGCAGGACCCTAACCTGGGGGCGGGGAGCACGTCCAGGGGCAGGGCTCAGAGAGGCTGCGGCCTCAGACCCAGCCAGCAAGAGAGAGCTGGTCCCCATCCCTGTCCCAGCTGCTGAGTTCCAGGCGGAGTTGCAGAAAGATCCCTCCTTGCGGAAGCCCAGGGACTGGGCTGACCTTAGTGCGGAACAGACCCTGAGGAGAGGTTGCAAGGAGAGGTTCCTGTGGGAGAAGGGTTCCTGTACGAGAATGGGCTCCCCCAGGGGAGGTAGAGTCATGGGGGATCAGGAGGCAGCTGGTGGTTCCCCAGAAGTTTCGCCACAAGCTGCTGTACCTGGCCCATGACATCCCTCTCGCAGGACACCAGGGAATCCGGCGCACCAGGCAGAGGCTGCTACAGAACTTTTACTGGCCTGGGGTCTTTACCCATGTCCGACAGTACTGCCAATCCTGTGACCCCTGCCAGAGGGTGGGGAAGGCCCAGGACAAGAGGAAGCAGCCTTGAGGCTTTACCCATCATAGAAGAACCTTTCCAGAAGGTGGCCATGGACATAGTGGGACCTCTCAGCAAGATGACCCGGTCAGGGAAAAAATACATCCTGGTGGTGGTGGATTTTGCCACTCGCTACCCCGAGGCGGTGGCCTTGTCCTCTATCGAAAGCAGATACAGTGGCAGATGCGCTGCTGACGATTTTCAGCCGGGTGGGTTCCCCAAGGAGGTCTTAACGGATCAGGCGTCCAACTTCATGTCGACCCTGCTCCGGTCCTTATGGCAGAAATGTGGGGTGCAGCACAACTGGGCCTCAGCGTATCACCCCCAGTCCAACGGGCTGGTGGAAAGGTTCAACGGGACGCTGAAGATGATGCTAAAAACATTTATGAACCAGCACCCGCAGGATTGGGACAAATACTTACCTCACCTGCTGTTCGCGTACAGGGAGGTACCCCAGGAGTCTACCGGTTTTCGCCTTTCGAACTGTTGTATGGAAGGCGAGTAAGGGGGCCCCTGGACCTGATGAGAGATGAATGGGAGGGGAAGGCCACTCCCGAGGAGAGTCAGTGGTGGAGTATGTCCTGACCTTCCGGGAAAGACTGGCCGAGCTCATGGCCTGGCCAGGGAGAATCTGGCCCGAGCCCAGAGGAAGCAGAAGGTCTGTATGACCGCACGGCCGGGCCGAGCCTTTGCCACAAGGGATCAGGTGATGGTTCTCATCCCTGTGAGGAAAAACAAACTCCAGGCCGCCTGGGAAGGACCCTTCAAGGTTGATCAAGCAACTGAATGAGGTAAACTATGTGGTGGAGCTGTCAAACCGGGCACATCACTGGCGGGTGTACCATGTGAACATGATGAAACCCATACTATGACAGGGGGAATGTGGTGTTGGCCGTGTGTGGACACTGGAGGGGCAGGGAGATGACCCTTTGGTGATCTATTCCTGGACAAAGCTGGTTCCCCCTGGAGGCATTCCCCTCTCTGATCAGCTGACCAGGGCCCAGCACGCTGAGATCAGAGGGGTGCTGCATCACTGTACCGACAGCTGTTTTCCAACCAGCCTGGACGCACTATTTGACTGTCCACAGGGTGGAGACTGGGCCACATTCCCTATAAGATGCTCCCCTTTTCGGGTCACTGGTAAAACTGCCAGGATCTGGAAAGGAGAGGTCAGGGACATGCTGGCTTTGGGGGTGATCCAGCAGTCTTCCAGCCCTTGGGCCTCGCCAGTGGTGCTGGTCCCCAAGAAGGATGGGTCAATTCGGTTCTGTGTGGACTATCGAAAGCTCAATGCCATCACCGTATCTGATGCCTACCCCATGCCCAGGCCTGACGAGCTCCTAGACAAGCTGGGAGGTGCTCGGTACCTCACCACCATGGATCTTACAAGGTCGCTATGGCAAGTGCCGCTGGACGCAGATGCCAGGCTGAATCGGCCTTTATCACCCCTCTGGGGCTCTACGAGTTCTGACCCCTGCCCTTTGGCCTCAAGGGAGCGCCGGCCACCCTTCCGAAGCGCTGGTGGATCAGCTACTGAGGGGGATGGGCAGAGAGTTTGCCGTGAACCTATATTGACGACATCTGCGTCTTCAGCCAGACCTGGAGGACCATGTGTCCAGGTTACCCAAGTCCTGAACCGAATTCGGGAGGCTGGGTTAACCGTAAAGGCTGAGAAGTGCAAGAGTGGGGATGGCGGAAGTATCTTACCATGGGCCATCGGGTGGGGAGCGGTTGCCTGAAGCCAGAACCGCCAAGGTGGAGGTGCACAGAGACTTGGCCTGCTGCCCCAAACGCAAGAGCAGGTCCAGGCCTTTATTGGGATGGCGGTGATACTATCGAAGGTTTCGTGCCCCACTTTAGCACCATAGCCGGCCCCATCACTGAACTGTGCAAAAAGGGGAAGCCAGACAAGGTAATCTGGACCGAGCCGTGCCAGGAGGCTTTCCGGGCGCTGAAGGAGGCTCTGGTCAGTGGCCCAGTTCTGGTGAACCCAGATTTTGACAAACCCTATTATGGTGTGATTCACCGACGCCTCAGACACGGGACTGGGGGCCGGTTTAATGCAGGAGGATGAAAAAGGGGAGAGACACCCCATTCGTGTACCTGAGTAAGAAGCTGCTACCCACGGGAGCAAAAACTACGGCGGCCATCGAGAAGGAATGCCTGGCCATGGTGTGGGCCCTTAAGAAGCTAGAGCCATATCTCTCTTGTGGCGACACTTCACCGTGTACACCGACCACTCTCCCCTGACCTGGCTGCCCCAGATGAAAAGGAGCCAACGCCAAGCTCCTGAGGGTGGAGCCCTGCTCCTAGCCCGACTAATGACATGGACGTGGTCCATGTGAAGGGAAGTGCCAACCTGATAGCGGACGCAATTGTCCCGGAGAGGGGGCCTGAACTTCCCCAGGTCACTGGGCAGAGGGACCAACCGCTCAGTTCAGTTCCGAAGGGGGGAGAGGTGTGATGGAGTAGTAGGGATAGTCTGCTGTGGGGAACGGGAAAGCAGGGATGTCTGTAGGTGAGGGACAGGTAGTCAGGTTGTAATGTGAGCCGGCAGGGGGGAGGGGGGGGAGCTGCTGGGCGGAGGAGTAAGGAAACAAAGGGTTTTGGGTGGGCCGGAGGAGGAGAGGCAGGGACAGTTTGGGTTTGGGCTAAATGGGGCAGGAATTCAGGGGATCCTAGCTGGGATCCAAGCACCCTGAACCCCCAGAAAGGACTCAGTGGAGGGGTCCGGACTGTGCCTGCAAGCTCTGCTGTAACCTGTGTTCCTGTTGTCCCAATAAACCTTCTGTTTTACTGGCTGGATAAAAGTCACTGTGGGTCCCAGGAAGAGGGGTGCAGGGCCAGACTCTGTGACACCCTCCCTCTGCTGGGACCTCCACCATGGCAAACCTCAGGCATCCCGTGAACCCACTGAGATGAGGCAACTCCTGCCACTCCCCCTCCCTCACTACAACAGGAGCCCCCCCTCCACACAGCACCCCACATCAAGCACCTCTTCCCAGCCGGCTGCTTGAGGGGCTGCCCAAGCCCCACCCTGGGGAGACCAGCTCCCCTCCACATCCCTGCTCCCTGCCCCCAGGACCCAGAGATCAGCTGGGCTCCCCAGAAACCCCTCTCCATGCAGCTTCCACATGCCCAGCGGCCTGCCCAGGCTGCCTGGTGCCTGAGCCTGGATGGGCACATCACTACCGTTCCCTGCCCAGGCCCCCAGCATGACCCCTACCCCCAGCCTGCGGGCACCCCGGGCCAGTGGTGACAGGGTTAAGGCTGCGTATGTGCAGCCAACCTCCCACACACGGCTGCAGTCGCAGTTGGCATCCTGCTCGGCTGTGCCGGGAGCATGGGGCGTGGCCACGGCAGCCCCCAGCCGGGGCTCAGCTCCAGGGAGCAGCCAGGGTTCGGGTGCCCCTAGTGGGGCTGCCTGATCCCCATTCCTGCACCTGTCACTGGCATCAGGGCACTTCCTCTGCCTGGCACCCACCTCAGTTACAGCTCCAGCTGGGCCCCCAAGCCGCTGCTCCCCAGGACCATGGGGCATCTCACCCGCCAGGGCCCACCCCAGCATGGCACCTGGAGAGAGGAAACTCCAGGGCCATCTCTGGGTGCTGCAACTCCAGCTCCCTTCCCCAACTTCCCCATGGGGGTGTGGTGGCCTGTGCAGAGACAAGGCTCCCCCAGCTGCGTGCTCACTCCCCAGTGGGCAACACCAGGGAACAGGCAGGTTCTGCCAGCCCTGGCTGGGCACGACCAGGGTCTAATGCACCTCAGCCCCAGGACAGCCTCCATCAGGGGCAGCCCCATGAGATGGGAGCTGCGGGCCGAGCCCTTGCAGGCAGGCTGCCTGATCCCCTGCAGCCCAGAGCATGGGGGGAGCTGAGATAAGCTACGTCACCCACCCCCGCCTCCCCATGCGCTGGCACCGTGCCCTGGAATCCCTGCACATTCCCCAGAGCTGAGCTCAGCCAGGCAGCCACACATGGCCCTGCTCTGGGTGACGGGCAGGCAGCCTGCTCCTGCCCACCACCCACAGGGCTGGACAGGCCCTTCTGCTTCTCCTTACGTGGCACCCGCCTGGCACCCAGTGCTCCCAGCCTGGCACCCCGTGACTCCCCCCACGCCCTGGGGCCCTGCTGCTGCCCACAGCACTAGCCGCCTGCTCTTGTTAATCCAGCACTGAGACCTCAGCACCAGGCCCCTGGCACACCCTGGCTCCGAGATCCATCCCTCACCACGCCACCCACATCCCCAGCCCAGGCACCAGGGAGCTGAGCTACCTCAGCAGCAGAGCTTAGAAATGATTAACAAGCATGTTAATGAGAGCGAGCAGATGGCACAGCCCCATGGGCCGCAGCCTGGCCCCACCTTCCCCACAGACCGGTCCCGCCCCCGCCCCCTCCCGATAGAGCCCAGCAAGGTCCCATCCCAGCAGGGTTTAACAGCCCAGGCACAAGCCTGGGGCCATGCTCTGCCTCCTGCTCTGCGCCCTGGGCCTGTCCCTCCCTCAGCCCCTCCTCCTGCAAGACGGGACAGTCCTGCCCGCGGGGCGCCGGGAGACCTGCTCCAGCAGCTGGCGACTGAGCACTGCTGGACAGCAGGCGGTTCCAGGGAGCCTGCCCACATGTCATGGACACACAGGGCGCTCCCAGGCACAGGTGGCAGGTCTCTGGGAGCCTGGCTCTCGGCCCCAGGCTGATCCCGTCCGCTAGGACGGAGTCTGAGTGCGGGATCCCCGTCAGCAGCCACAGCCTGCCCCTCCCCCGTCAGCCATCTTTGCCCCCACGTTTCCGTGCCTGGGCTTGGCACTGCGCGGGGCCCGGCGGTGCCCTCCCATCCCCATGGGTACCAGCCACTTGCCATGCTCCAGGTTAGCCTCTCTGGGCTCTGGTATTCAGCTCCTCCTCTGGGCATGGCCAGGCTCTGGGGGGCTGGAACTCCCCCAGCTGTGCTGTGCCCTCCGGCCCTCACTGGGTCCCAGAGCATGGCCCATGGGGTTCTGCAACGTGGCAGGTAGCTGTTAGCTGCAGCATGAGCCTGTGGCAGCACAACCACCTGTCCCAGTGCGCATAGCTCCTGCCCCTAATGGCCAGGACTCCTTATGTGCTTCAGCATGGGGGCCAATCTACACCTCTGGCTCTAGGCATGTTACCAACATGGGCGAAACCCCCCTCCAGGTTCAGTGGTGATGCAATTTGAAATAAAAATGCAATATCTAACAAATGGAAATAAGGGGAACAGAATGGGGAACGGGAATGGGGGCAAGCAGATTGCAACTGATATAAATGAGAAGTTATACAGAATAGAAAATTGATAAAGGAAGCTAAAGACATCAGGTAAAATATCCATGGCTAGCTGGGCCAAGGACAATAAAAAGGAGAGGGTTTTTTTAGGTATGTCAGGAATAAAAGAAACCCTAGCAAAGGCATAGGCACATTACTAGATGGAGATGGCAAGGTTTTTCATAATGATGCAGAAAATGCAAAAGCATTCAAAAAACTTTTCTGTTCTGTATTTGGAAAGGAGCAGGATGACATACTCTTATCACACAAAAACGAAGTACTATCCAGTCCAATAGTAACTGAGGATGATGTTAGATAACATCTACTAGGGATAAACATTTTTAAATCAGCAGGTCTTGGTAATTACCATCCAAGAGTCCTAAAAGAGTTGGCCTGCTAATGTTAATTTTTTTAATAAACCCCGGAATACTGGGGAAAATCCAGAACACTGGAAAAGTGCTAATGTTGTGTCAATATTCAAAAAGATGAAGCAGGATGACCCGGGTAACACTAGGCTGGTTAGCCTGACATCAATCCCAGACAAAATAACGGGATTCAAGTGACAAAGGACGGAAGGACAGGAAAATAGGTTTTATGGAAAACAGGTCTTGTCTAACCCGTCTGATTTCAGCCTTTGATGAGATTCCAAGTTGAGTTAACGAAGTTAACGACAGCGCAGATGGAACAGACTGTTGAAAGGTTAAAACGAGCACTGTACATTATCAGTAAGGCACATGCTTAAGGATCTCAAGAAGTGGTCTCTGATGGGGAATCACTGAACGGGGGTGCTTCTCGTGGGATTCATTTTATGCCTGACACTAATCACCGTAAGAGTGACTAGCTTGGCCAAGTGGCTAAAATACTGGACTAGCGCACTGGGCTAGGGCTCAGAAAACCTGGGTTCTATCCTGAGCTTGGTCACTGGCCTACTGGATGACCTGGGACAAGTTGCTTCCCTGCCCTGCTGTGCCTCAATTTCTCCACCTGTAAAACCGGAGACTGATCCCGCCCTCCTTTGTGCAGCGCTTTGAGAGCTACTGAGGAACAAGTCAGGGATTATTTTTGTCGTCAGCAGCCAGAGGGGCGGTGCAGCAAGTAATGAGGACAGGGTGACACCCAGCGCGATCTGGCTCACTCGCTAAACTGGGCCCATTCAAACAACATGGGATTGAAACAGCCGAATGCAACCAGCGACTCGGAAAGGGACCCGGGGCAGGTAGCTGGGCAGGTAGCTGACCAAGCGCTCCCAGCGAGAGGCTGTGCTGTAAAGGGCTAACATGACCCCAGGGTGATGAACAGGGGAGTGGGAGCAGGGTGAGATGTTACCTCTGGCAGCCACAGTATTAAAAAGACGTTGAAAACTTGGAGAGGTGCAGAGAGGTGGTGAAAACGAGCGAGAGCAAGAGCTGGAAGCTGAGGCCAGAGAAATGCACCTTAGAAACAGGCCCCAAACACGTGCCAGGGAGGTGGTTCCCGCGGGCACAGGCTGCCAAGGGACTCTCCAGCTCGTCTCATCGAGCCACACCGGGGCCCTTTGGGGGGGCTTTGGTTAAACCAGGGACTGGGCTCAGCACGGGGGTAACGGGCTGGGCTAAGCAGGACGTTAGGTCCCCTCTGGCCAGCGCCTCCGGATCCCACTGACACCTGCCTGGCCCTGGGCTGGGCCTGACTGCCCCACGTACGCAGCCCACACACGACTGTACCTGGGGGGCGCTGGCAGGGAGAGGGGCCCCCCGCACACAGCATAGGGCCCAGCCAGGCCACGGGGAGCACACGGCTCATGCACCCAGACCCACGTCGAGTCCCTGCATGACCAAAGCAAGGTGCTGGAGCAGCCTCCCCACCGCACAATGAACGGCGACCGGCCGCCCTTCCCCGGCCTCCCCAACCCAAACTGTGCCCTTCCCCCGCCACTGCGCACCCTAACCCCCTGCCCTTCCCCTGCTGCTGCCCACCCTAACCCCCTGCCCTTCCCCCGCCGTTGCCCACCCAAACCCCCTGCCTTTCCCCCGCTGCCCCAACCCAAACTGTGCCCCGCGGGCTGGGGGCAGCACTGGCAAGGTGAGAGAGGCACCTGGTCTGGCCGAACAACTGGGGGCGCAGGGATCCCACCAGCTGGGGACACGGGGGGCAGGGATCCCACCGGCTGGGGGCGCGGGGGGCACGAAGATCCTGCCAGCTGGGGGCGTGGGGCGCAGGAATCCTGCCGACTGGAGGCGGGGTTCCCACTGGCTGGGGGCACGGGGGGGACGAGGATAATGCCGGCTGGGGGCATGGGGCGCAGGGATCCCACCAGCTGGGGGCGCGGGGGGCAGGGATCCTGCCGGCTGGGAGCGCGGGGGGTGGGAGGATCCCGCTGGCTGGGGGTGCGGGGGGCTGGGATCCCACCGGCTGGGGGTGTGGGACGCAGGAATCCTGCCAGCTGGGAGCGCTGGGAGCGCGAGGATCCCACCGGCTGGGGGCGTGGGGCACAGGGATCCTGCTGGCTGGGGGCACGGGGGGGGACGAGGATAATGCCGGCTGGGGGCGTGGGGCACAGGGATCCTGCTGGCTGGGGGTGTGGGACGCAGGGATCCTGCCAGCTGGGAGCGCGGGGGACGCGAGGATCCCAGTGGCTGGGGGCGTGGGGCACAGGGATCCCACTGGCTGGGGGCGTGGGGCACAGGGATCCCGCTGGCTGGGGGCGCAGGGGGCGCAAGGATCCTGCCGGCTGGGGGATCGGGGGGTGAGAGGATCCCACCAGCTGGGGGCACGGGGGACGGGGATCCTGCCAGCTAGCATGAGTCGTTATTAGATGGAGCCATACTCCCTCAGTGGCCAACCGCCCGCCTGGCTGTATTAAATGCCTTTAGCCTGCTTGGGCCAGCCTCTCCTGGGGACGGCCAGCGTCACCCAGACAGCTGCCCCCACGGCAGGCAGCCAGCCCTCCTGCTGGGCCCTAGCAGAGGGGCAGGGCCCCAGGGCTTCCACCTCTGACAGCACCTCCCGGGGGGCGGGGGGGTAGCATGCCAGACCCAAATCCCTGCAAACCAGGCCCAGGTGCCAAGGCCACAGCGAGAGGTCAGGGCAAGGGGGTCCTTAAAGGGGCTCTTCCAGGCATGGAGGTAGCGAGCACCACGGGACCCAGGCTGACCCTGTGCCCCCCAGGAGTGCTGCGAATGGGGGTGGAGCATACGCTGTCATGCTGGGCAGCACCCACAGGCACCCGGGGAGCCCCTCTCAGCTCTGCTCTCCCCAAAAGGACCCTGGGGATAAAGCCACACGTGGCCAGGCTTGGGGGGGTGGAGGGTTTAACCCACCCACGGTCTGTGGGCGCCTCAAACACCTTGTGCCTTACGTTGCCAAAACAGCCCGGGGCCCGGGCACGCTCACACTCGCACGCACTGCTGAGGGAGGGGCAGAGAAGGAGCCTCCCTCGCCCAGCGGCCCCTCCCCACACCACAACAGCTGCTGTGAAAACAAGCAGCGCCCTGTGGTGGTGAGACAGGCCGTGCTGAGAGCTCAGGCTGGACCCCGCCGCACCCTCCTCCACAAACACCTTCGCTGGCAATGAACCGGTGCCACAACCCGGCTGCCAGCAGCCCACGAACCCTGCAGCCCCCAGCCCCATGGGCCAACCCCACAGCCCATGAACCCGCGGCCCCTCGTGCGACGGGCCAACCCCACAGCCCACGAACCCTGCAGCCCCCAGCCCCATGGGCCAACCTCACAGCCCANCCATGAACCCGCGGCCCCTCGTGCGACGGGCCAACCCCACAGCCCACGAACCCTGCAGCCCCCAGCCCCATGGGCCAACCTCACAGCCCATGAACCCGCGGCCCCTCGTGCGATGGGCCAACCCCACAGCCCACGAACCCTGCAGCCCCCAGCCCCATGGGCCAACCTCACAGCCCATCAACCAGCGGCCCCTCGTGCAATGGGCCAACCCCACAGCCCATGAACCCGTGGCCCCTCGTGCGACGGGCCAACCCCACAGCCCATGAACCCGACAGCCCACAAACCCCACAGTCCCTGGTGCGATGGGCCAACCCCACAGCCCATGAACCCCGCAGCCCACAAACCCCCCAGTCCCTGGCATGATGGGTCAACCCTGCAGCCCATGAACCCCACAGCCCCTGGTGCAATGGGCCAAGCCCGCAGCCCACAAACCCTGCAGCCCCTGGCACGATGGGCCAACCCCACAGCCCATGAACTGCAGCCGCCGGCCCCATGGGCCAAGACCACAGCCCACAAACCCGCGGCCCCTCGTGCGACGGGCCAACCCCACAGCCCACAAACCTGTGGCCCCCGGCGCGATGGGCGGACCCTGCACCCGACGAACCCCGCAGCCCCGGGTGCAATGGGCCAACCCCACAGCCCACGAACCCTGCAGCCCCCGGTGTGATAGGCCAACCCCACGGCCCACGAACCCCGCAGCCCGTGAACCCGCGGCCCCTCGTGTGATGGGCCAACCCTGCAGCCCAACCCACACACCTGCCACGGTCCCCAAAGTGCCCGTCCTCGTCCCATGCTGTCCATCCCCACATGCCCATTCCACGCTGCCCATCCCCAGATGCCCATCCCACACTGCCCATCCAGTGCTGCCCGTCCCCAGATGCCCATCCCACACTGCCCATCCCGCACTGCCCATCCCCAGGTGCCCAACCCACACTGCCCATCCTGTGCTGCTCATCCCCAGGTGCTCATCCCACACTGCCCATCCTGTGCTGCTCATCCCCAGGTGCCCATCCCACACTGCCCATCCAGTGCTGCCCATCCCCAGGTGCCCAACCCACACTGCCCATCCTGTGCTGCCCATCCCCAGGTGCTCATCCCACACTGCCCATCCAGTGCTGCCAGTCCCCGGGTGCCCATCCCACATTGCCCATCCAGTGCTGCCCGTCCCCGGGTGCCCAACCCACACTGACCATCCAGTGCTGCCCGTCCCCGGGTGCCCAACCCACACTG
>NC_133774.1:1639630-1692898 GCF_003597395.2 Chelonoidis abingdonii
CCTTTAGAATCTAAAATCTAAAGGTTTATTCATAAAGGCAAAAAGATAGAGATGAGAGCTAGAATTGGTTAAATGGAATCAATTCCATACAGCAATGGCAAAGTTCTTAGTTCAGGCTTGTAGCAGTGATGGAGTAAACTGCAGATTTAAATCAAGTCTCTGGAACATCCCCAGCTGGGATGGGTCATCAGTCCCTTGTGTAGAGCTTCAGTCGGTAGCAAAGTCCCTCCAGAGGTACGAAGCAAGATTGAAGACAACATGGAGATGAGGCCTCCGCCTTATATAGGCTTTTCCAGGTGTAAGAACACTTCTTTGTTTTTACTGTGGAAAATTACAGCAAAATGGAGTTTGCAGTCACATGGGCAAGTCCCTGCATACTTTGCTGAGTTAAAAGGCGTATCTGCCTCCTCTCAATGGGTCAGTTGTGTAGCTGATGGTCCTTAATGGGCCATCAAGCAGGCTAAGCTGAGCTGACACCAACTTGTCTGGGGTGTCTCCCAGAACTACAGCACCAATTTGAAGTACAGACAGCATACAGCCAATACTTATAACTTCAACTATAAAATGATGCAGACATACAGACAGCATAATCATAACCAGCAACCCATAACCTGGTCTTAGACACCTTATATTACCCCCTTTACATAAGATTTGGTGCCACTACAGGACCTTTGTTGCAAACCATGTTCCAAACAGTTCCAGTTTATACCAATAACGTCACACCCCGCTTCTGTCCATTGTCTTCTCTCCAGGTAACCAGGGTTGTAAACAGGAAGGCCTGGGTCTCCTCTCCTCTCAGCCCTCCTCTGGCCCCTCTGGCTGGAACCGGCTGGTCAGGTCACCGGGGTCCTCTCTTCACAGCCCATTGTCCTCATACTGGCCAGAACTGGCTGTGACTCCTGACCTGGGTCTCCCAGTCACCGGTCGCTGGGGTCTCCATCCTCCAGGCCATTGGCCTGCCAGGGTCCTAAGTTCCCTCTCCAGTCCTGTGTAACAACAAACTCCCTCTCCCCTCACCTTGTTAAACCAGTAACACCCGGGGTCACTACCACCCCCTGTGCATGCAACCCACTGGAAAACACAGAAAACCCCAAGAAACTCCCCCACTTCATCACAGCCCAATCCTCTAATTTGTCTAGATCCCTCTGTATTCTATCCCTACCCTCCAGCATATCTACCACTCCTCTCAGTTTAGTGTGATCGGCAAACGTGCTGAGAGTGCAGTCCACGCCATCCTCCAGATCATTAATGAAGATATTGAACAAAACCGGCCCCAGGACCGACCCTTGGGGCACTCCACTTGAAACTGGCTGCCAACTAGACATGGAACCGTTGATCGCTACCCATTGAGCCCAACGATCTAGCCAGCTTTCTATCCACCTTATAGTCCATTCATCCAGCCCATAATCCTTTAACTTGCTGGCAAGAATACCATGGGAGACCGTATCAAAAGCTTTGCTAAAGTCAAGATCTATCACATGTAAGCAGAGTCAGGATGAGCTCTACCCTGACATCTGGTGGTGAATTATGGGGCTGGGGAAAGAATTTCAGGGAGAGCGGAAAGGAATTTCAGGTATTTGCATTGGCACACCCACCTCACCTAGCATAGACCACAGCAGCCTGGGATGGTTATTTTGACAGCTCTGGGATCCCCAATTTCTTTGTTATTGGGGCAGGAGAAATAAAGTGTTGTCACCCTGATTATGTGAATGAGGAGCTATGAGACTGCTTTACGACAGAGATGTCTCAATATAAATTAAGTGACACTTGCTAGACAAGGGACATGGGTTCCAAAATCCAGTGGGGGGAGAGAGGTTGGGGGATTTGTGTGTGTACCTGGTGGCATGGTTCCCTTTTGAGGGCCTGGAACACCAATTGCACATCCTCCTCTCTCCACTGTTAAAGAGTAGAGCTCATTTTGATTCCATTAAGAGTCCATCTAGAGGCTGCTGAGCTGAATTCATGCTGGGCCAATGGTGCACCAGCACTGGGGCTCCCCTACTGCAAGCTGAAATCACTGAGTGCTGTGTTAGCTAGTGGGGGAGCCTGAAGACCTATCACTAAGTGGCTGGCAGAGCAGAGCAGTTTGCAGCATGTTGGAGCAGCCCATGGAACAGTGAGTGGAGTGAAGGGGCGGCTGGAGGAGCGGCACAGCTGGTGTGGTGGAGCTGGTCGTGGTGAAGGCTGCAGCAGAACTCCATGGAGAGGTGGAGCAGTTGGCCCTGGCCCACGTAAGGTGCCCCTTAACACCCTGTGAGGGAGGCAAACGGTGTGGGCCCCCCCCCCGCCATTTCCACAGACCCAGGCTGGGGGGGGTAAAAAACTCTGCACGATAAACTTTTTGAACGCCTGGGTGGCACTGCAACCAGGAGACTTCGGTTTGTTGGGACTTTGGGGTGATGGACCTTAAGACCCTAAGGGAAAGGCATTGCCAAATCCGTACTCGGATGATGGGTTTTTGCTTAGGTTTGTGTATAAATATCCTGTTTGTGGTGTTTTCTCCTGCACCAACAATGTGATCCGGCATTGGGTTTCGCCTCCTTTATTTAAAAGATTTTGCTACACTCAGACTCCGTGCTTGTGAGAGGGGAAGTTATTGGCCTCCTAGAGCGTCCGGGGGGGGGGGGGTGGTATGTTAAAGTGTCCCATTGGTCACTGGTTGGGTCTGAAAGCCGGTTTTTTGCATTGTGTTATTGAAACAGAAAAACCCCTGATATTGAACACCGGCCCTTGTTGCTGCCACTAGGAGGGGCGAAAGGGTTACACACATCCCCACTGTTTCCCCTCATCAACAGACGGCCAGTTATCACCTCATGAGAAGGCAATTCCAAGGTTGCCTCAGGCATGACTTGCCCCTTTGGTGTATCCATGCGACTGTTCCTAGATCCATTTCCCTCTCGCTCTAAGTGCTTCAGAATTGATTCCTTGAGGACCTGCTCCATGATTTTTCCAGGGACTGAGGTGAGGCTGACTGGCCTGCAGTTCCCCAGATCCTCCTTCTTCCCTTTTTTAAAGATGGGCACTACAGTAGCCTTTTCCCAGTCATCCGGGGACTCTGTGCTCTGCTTCCCCGCTGGCCTCACTGGCCTCCTGTGCACAGCTCCGGCTATTTACAAACGGCCCCTGAGCCCATGGGCTGAGCGGATCCGGAGCCAGGAGGGCGACTGGACTCTGTGCTCTGGGAACGCCAGCGCAGCGATCCCTGGCCCAGCCGGCACCGCTGCGATGTCCTCCCGCAAGGCCACGTGCTCCGGCCAGGGCCATGTGCGGTCGGGAGTTGAAGCTGGCACACACAAGAGGCTGCTGGGCCACAGTGCTGCCACGGCAGAGATTCTCCCAGCACCGCTCTGGCAGCTTGCTCTGGGGAAGCAGCGTGGGCTGAGGGATGGGGCCCAGATCCCCCCACAATGAACCCACTGCGATAAAGGGGGATGGTCTGTAATGTCTGTGCCACAAAGTGTGGGGGGAGACTAGGCCCTGCGATTCACGGTGACTCTCAGCCAGCCAGTAACACAGAAGGTTTATTTAGATGACAGGAACACAGTTCCAGATAGGTCCTGCCGGTACAGACAACAGGACCCCCTTTAGTTAGGTCCATCTGGGGCCCCAGGGAGGCCACAGCCCCGTTGGGAAGCCCAAGCCCTGTTGGGGCCCCTCTCCATTTCCCAGCCAGCTCCAAACTGAAACTCCCTCCGGCCTCTCACTCAGCCTCCCCCTGGTTCCTCCCCCAGCCTTTGTGTCCTTTGTCCAGTGCCCCGGGCAGAGGTGTTACCTGGCCTCCAACGCCCCCCCCGCCCGGGTTCTCATGTTACATGCTCAGGTATCCTCCCTTCCCCAGTGCAGCCTGTCCCAGCACAAATGCCCTGCAACCTTCCCAGGTCAATACTCCCCACTCAGCATTCACAGAACACAGCACGAACATTCCCTCTTCATCGCAGTCTGTATGACTCTTAGGTGTGCCTCAGTTTCCTGCTGCACTTTGCATTGTTACCCAGTGAGGGGGGTGAGGTAAGTCTGCTCCAGGGAGGAGGGGGTGTCCTGGTCTGTCTGGGCCCAGTGCAGAGGGTTGTTAAGGAACTGGCTGCACCCTGTGGTGATGCTGGATCCCAGTGAGGCCATGGCACCTCCAGTGCCCAGCACATGGACACCCAGGGACCCCTGGCCAAGGGGCAGGAGGTCCCCCCAGCTCTCAGCAGGGAAGCTGGGCAGAGATCCCTCCTCAAGGACAAAGGGCTGAGACAGGCCAGGCAGGGGGTACAGAGGGGGCTCCTGGAGGGAGCTGGCTGCTCGCTCCTGGCACTGACCTGCTGAGGGAGCGAGAAGGGGCCAGCGCCTGAGCTGGGCCAGGCCGGCCTGGCTGGGGAGCTGCTCTCTCGGCCAGGTGGATGATGCTTCAGCCTGCAGGTGTCTGGGCTGAGCTCAGGGCTGTCCATGGGGGCTCCAGGTGCCGGACAAACCCTGCTGTGGCTGGAACAGGCTGTCGGGCGCCACTCAGACCCCGGCTGGGGGCGTCAGTCCCTGCAGAGGGGACACGGCTCGCCCAGGGGCTGGCTGGGTGGGACTTGCTGGGCAGGGCCCAGGGTGGAGCTGGAGGCTGGAGCCCAGGGGCTCAGACTCGAAGGCAATGGGGCTGCAGGGCTGGGGGAAGGAAGAACACAAGAATGGCCAGACTGGGTCAGACCAACGGTTCATCCAGCCCAGTGTCCTGTCTGCCAACAGTGGCCAATGCCAGATGCCTGAGAGGGAGTGAACAGAACAGGGAATCAGCAAGTGATCCATCCCCTGTCGCCCATTCCCAGAGCAGGGCCCTGTGGGCGCCTGGCCCACTGAAGGGATCCTCCAAGGCACTGTTTACAAGCTGGGGCTCAGCACACATCCTGTGGATCCATGACACCTAGATAGAGCGGGGAGGGGGCAGGACTCCTGGGCTCTATCCCCAGCCCTGGGTGGGGAGTGAGGCCAAGTGGTTAGAGCAGGGACTTGGGATCCAGGACTCCTGGGTTCTCTTCCCGGCTCTGCCACTGACTCAGCATGTGATCTTAGGCAGGTCACATCCCTTCTCCGAGGCTCGGTTTTCCTGTCTAGTGACGGCCCCCCTCCTGGAGAGTGGGTGAGTGTACGGAAGTTATTTGCCAGGGAAGCTGTGAACTGGGCAGCTCTGCCCATGCCCGTCCCACAAGGGCTGCAGGCTGCATGGCAAATAGCAGCTCGGTCCTGTGGCTTGTGGCTCGGAGCCTCCGGTGCCTTAGCCTGGCTGGGAGACTGATGGCAGGCGCCTGGGGAAGGGGCTGCCATGGGTCCTGCTTACCAGGCAGCCTGGGCACCCAGCCACCTTTCCCTGCCACCTGAGCCCCGTGTTCTCCATCCTGCTGCCACGGGGCAGGGAGCGGGGGCACACAGAGGCAGCTCCGCAGGGCTCGGTGCCTTCTGTTGAAATAAGTTCCTGTCTGCATCCTGTAGTACTTGCCCAGTCTGGTATTGCCCTGGCCTCTTCTTTTGTCATTCAGTGTTGAACGCATTCTACAACAATATGCATTACCTCACCTTTTGGGGGCGAAGCCAGACCTTTTGGCACCTGCTCCCCTATTTGGTGTAAACATTGCTTGTGCCAATCAGAGGCGAACACACACAGGTTTTGGGGTCTGTCCACTATGACACTTCTGTGATGTCATAGTGGGTATTTTAGGGGTTGCCCTGCCATGTGCAGGCAGAGAGAGGAGAAAACGTGTCCCGTGTATCCCGTGTATGCCGTGTATGCCGTAACCGAGCCTGATCACCTCGAAGCCTCTCTCTCAGCTCACGTGTTTCAAATAGAGCTTCTACGTTTGCCGGTCGTGATGTGTTGGTTTGTATTTGTAAGTATCAGTTATTACTAAATGCTGCATTTTGTTTATAAATATTGTTAATAGATATTTTAGGCATTGTGTGTTTTAGGTTTTGTTAACTCTATTAGCTAATCATAAGCTGCTCTCTTACCCCTTGTAACTATCCCCAATAAAATTTTAAATTGATTGATTTTAGTTGTGTGTGTGTGTGTGTCTGCAGTCTGCCTCGTGACCCATACTCTCCTTGCATCTCTTACCTATATAGTCTGTTGCCACGTGCAGCCTGGTAAATAACAGGCCTGCATCTTCTTTTGCCCCTGCAAATACGTGGCAATCTACACCTTCAACATCCTGATCATCCCCCATGCCGTGGGGAGCAGGGTTCCTGAGATCCTGCCCAAGCAGACACTGGGTGGGGGCAGCTCTGCCCTTCCACTCAGGGGGCAGAGGGTCCTTCTCCTCCTGCCCGGGCTCAGCCCCAGCCCTGGGCGACGCCTGTGCAGCCTGCCCCATCCAGAGGCAGTGAGCTCCTCTGCCGTGGGTGGGGAGTGGATGCCCTGGGGGGTGGGCAGCACGGGGAGGAGGATAGCAGCAAACTCCGTCCCAGCCCAGGGAGGGGCATTCCTGCCCTTCAACCCCTTCTCATGGTGCCCCATGGACATGCCAACAGCTGGCCTCCTGCAGATTCATGCATGCTCTGAAACGTGGCCCCACGCACTCTGTAGCATCAGAGAGCCTAGCAGCCCATGCAGGTCCTAGCCGTGCTGCCTCTCCCAGCAGCCAGCACCTGCTGCCCGGCTGTGCCGCCAGGATGGGAGAGCCGGGAGCATGCGGCTCACCTCGGCGCTGCCCGCTCCAGCTCCTGCGCACTGAAGTGCTACCCTGGCTCTGCCACTGACTCACCATGTGGCTATGGGCAAGTCCCTCCCCCGCCTCACTTTCCCCTCTGCGAATGGGCTGACAGCCCTGCACCCTGAGACCGGGGCATGAAAAGGGCTAGGTGCTAATTACCGATGGGTGTTTCCCCACTGTGCCCTGCTGCTGCCACTAGTTACATCCTGTGTGCTGGGGCGAGGGCTCTGTAACAGCCCTGGGGGCGTGAGTGGGGGTCTCGTCGCCAGTGGGCACGGAGCTCTGTACTGGCTGGTAGGGTTGTGAGCGGAGCAGCAGGGAGACTGTGGGGATCTCACTCGGGAGCCCAGTCTGGCTCAGCGCTCATGGGAATGGCAGCCCAGCACACACCTGTATCCCGCACCATCCCCCTGCCCCAGCTCCTTGCAGCCCTGGTGGGGGTCGACCCCCAGTAACACCTCGCTGTCCGCCTGCTTGCACTGCCCCGTGCCCCAGCATCCGTCCCACGGCTGTCCATGCAGAATAGCTCAGGGAAAGCCAGGACCAAGCAGGCTGGGCCCCACCCCCTCTGCAGCCAACCATGGGTGGGGGGCACCCTGGGACGGAGGCCTCTGCCCTGCACAGGCACAAAGAAAACTCACCTCTGCCCTGTGCCCAGCTGGTTCTTGGATTTGTTCTTGGGCCCCCAGCTTCCATCCAGCCCTTCGGGGGGTGTCCCTCTCACGTGACCCCCAGCAGGCTCAGCATTGGCCCTACACCCCAATCCACCCACCACGCATGAGGGGCACCAGGGGGAGCCCCTCCTGCCAGCACCTGGGCTGCCTGTGCTCCGGTCTCACAGCCTGGCACACCAGCACCTTGCCCGCTTCCCAGAAAAACGACTGAGATAACTGGCCCGGAGGCCCTGAACCTTTCTGCTCTGCTGCTGGGCTCCACCAGCCCCGCGGCGTCAGGCCAGGTGAGTGGCTTGCAGAGGGGCTGTTTGGAAGAGACTGCGGCTGCGAAAACTTGTGAGCCCCTGTGACATTATGAGTGTAATGTAATATCTCATTGAAAGATGACAGCGCCAGAAAGAGTTAATTAACTGACCTGACCCATGGGTGAACCTTAAGAACTGGTTCGGAAGATCTGTAAATGAATAGAGCTGTGAAATGCAAGTCTGCATTGGTAGAGGTAGAAGGGCAGGTGTTTGCTCAGGTCTTGGGATGTAAGCAAACAAGTCTTGTCTATTGCTATAGTTTTAATTCAAAGATCAAAAAAGGAATATTAGCATTTAAGATGATACTCAAGTGAAATAGTGTTATTGTCTGTGTGTCTCTTTGAAGGGTGTGGTAACCTGTATCTGAACTGTTTAATGGATAAATTACTGCTAATTGCAGGATGGTTTGGGAGAAGGATTAAGCTCTATGTTTTCTCAGGCCAAAGAGCTGCGGAAATGTATAAGAACATGGGACACGATCCTGCTTCATCTCAGATCTGCTTTGGGTTTCAAGAGGGAAACCTGTAAGCCACAAGGATTGAGATCAACAGTCACTGACTGGAGTCACCCTGAATATGGAACATTGGAACTATAACCTATGGACATATTTAAAAGTCTTTGGCAATTACAAGCTTATCTTGTGTGTAATGAACCTCAAACTTGGAATTCAAGTTGTCTGTATAAATTGATCTTAAACTAACCAACTCGCTCTCCTTTCGGTTCTATAGAATTTTAGCTCATTAATAAGGAATGGCATGTAGCGGTAATGTGGGTAAGATCTAAGTATAATTGATCTGGGTGTGTGGGCTGATCCTTTGGGATTGGAAGAACCTTTTCTTTATAGTGGGGAAGTAAGATTTTCAGGAATCTCATCATATGTTTGGCAGGTGTGTCTGGACGGGAGGCCTGAGGCTGGGCACTTTAAGGGAACTGAGTGGTTTGCACTTCTGAGTAACCAGTGAGGTGCTATAGAAGCTGTTTTGTGCTGGCCGGTAAATCTAAGTAGTGGAATAACCATCAGAGTTTGGGGTTTGTCTGCCCTGTTTTGTTTATTTGTTCAATCCTAATTGAGTGACTTCAGCTGGCTCCCACGGGCAGCACCATCACGGCCCCGTTTCCATGGAGAGGGCAGGGCAGGTCCTCAGGAACCCTCTGTCGCAGTGGGCAGCGAGGGGGGAGCTGGAGCCCTTTGCTAGGGTGAGAGCAGCCCCCAGGCCACGGGGGATGGGCCAGATCACCTGAGGGGTGTCCCCTGACTTCAGCAACTCTGACCAGTCAGCCATGGAGGGGGGGTGGCCGTAGCAGTGGCCGGCTGGTCCTGGCTCTCTCAGCGCCGCCTTGGCAGGCTGGCCTGGCTGCATGGACGCTGCTCAGACTGAGGCTGGTCCCGAGGGGCTCTGGGCCAGTCTGCTCATCAGGGCTGAGGGTTAGGGCCAGCCGGGTTCTCCTGGTGCCCGTTGCATGCAGGGCACTGCAGTCCCTTCGCTCGCTAGTGCAGAAGATGTGCAGGGGGCCTGGACTGGCATGGGTCCTTGGCTGCTCCCGGCACAGCTCGGAGCCCAGAGGCAGCCCTGCCCGTAGGGTGCAGGGACTGGCATCGCGTGCGATACCAGGAGATAAGAGCGGCTCAGTGTGCAGGAGGCTCATTAACCAGGCGTGTGTCAGCAGCCTGCTGGCCAGATGGCACAGATCAGCTGAGCACGGTGATGCCTGAGTGACTGATAACGAGCCCCGGGCTGATAATGAAGGCCCTGGAGCTCCCAGGCACTCCCCGTCCGCCTGGCCTGGCAGCTGGAGCGCTGCAGGGAGCCGCTCGCTGGCACAGGCGAGGCTGAGCCAGGAACTGAACCTCGCTGCTGGAAGCGGGTTGCAGAAGCTCACAGCTAGATGTGTGGGGTGAGACTGCAGATCCCAGCATGCAGCGGGGCCAGGCTGCTCAGAGCTGGCTGATGCTTTGCATACCGGGGCCTGTAGTCTCCATGGGTCCCCCATCCCCAAGCAGCCTTGGGCCCCTGCTTTAGCTGGAGTTTAGTGAAACTGGGACCTTCTCCCTAGGCCAGGGCCCCTCACGCTGCTCCTGCTCCTGGGCCCGTGTCTGGCACATATGGCAGCAGAGGTGCTCAGATGGGAAGAAATGTGCCAGGGACAAACGTCCAAATACAGCAGGAGACCGGGCACCACAATGGGGGGGATACCAAGGGGAAGTTGGGAGAGGGGCCTGGGGGCTACTGGGGAGACAGGGGTCCCTGAGGTGGGATCTGGGGGCTGCTGGGGAGATAGGGGGCCCTGGGGTGGGATCTGGGGGGCTGCTGGGGAGACAGGGGCCCGTGGGATGGGGTGGGATCTGGGAGCTATCTGGGGTGGGAGGTAAGGTCTCTTAGGGGTGGGATCTGGGAGCTGCTCACATTCTGGTGAATTTCAGGCTGTTTTCTTCTGAGATAGGTGAGAGAAAACATTCAGAGCAACCCCCCCGCTCCCTCCACTCCTCTGGGGGACCCTGCCTGGGGGTAAGTGAGAACCCCCCCTTGTGGGGCCTGCCTGTGATGTCCATGTGACCCCCGAGCCTGGCAGTGCCTGGCCGGATAGGGCATTGCTCCCCCGTGGGCGCAGAGGGGAGCAGGAGATGGGGGGGTTGGGGAGATCCCGGAGCACAGCGGGAGCCCCAAGGACAGGAGCCCGTGACCCCGGTGGGGCTGCGGAGGGCAGTGGCCAGAGAAGTGCCAGGGGGTGTCCGTATGAAGAGCTGAGCTCAGGAGACTCGGCAGCTCTCGCTGGGGCTGGCGGACAGGCAGAGCCAGGGAACGGATCCTGCAGCCGCCTGGCTACAGACTGACAAACCTGCTCCGAATGGGCCAGGCTGCCGGGCGTCCCTGCAGGGCCGGGCTGGGTGTGTCAGTCCCAGGGTCTGGCTCAGTGGGCTTCTGGGCAGGGCTCAGGGGCTGGCAGGAGGCTGGAGCCCCCATCCACACTGCAGAATTACATGGGTGTAACGAGGTAACCATGTGCAGACACGCCGCCCTCAGCCCCCGGACAGACAGCGCGATGGCTTCTCCCGCCGCTCGGGGAGAGGGTCACCCCGCCCACAGGGAGCACTCGCCCCCGCCTGCAGCATCTGCCCTCAGCCCGAAGGAAGAGCGGCCCCGGGGGGTCTGACCTACTGAAGGGATCCTCCTAGAGCCCGTTCCTAAGCTGGGGCTCAGCCCCAACCCTGTGGGTCTGGAGCACCTTGACACATTCCTTCCCACTGTGACCCCAGCCTTGCCCGTCCGCCCGCTCCCGGGCTCAGGTGACACTCGCTGTAGCTGGCGAGGCCTGGCTGTGATCCGTAGGGCTCAGCCTTCTTCCCTCCCGGCCCCTGGCCTCCAGCCCTTCTCCCCGGCGCTGCCCCCTGGCCGTTCCCCACTCTCTGCCCCAGGGTCTCCTGCGGCTCCTTTCCCCTCTGCTCCCTACCAGGCCCCAGCAGAACCCGGCTCCAGCTCTGTGCCCCCGCCGAGCCAGGGTGGGAACTCCGGTGCAGACTCCACCATGGAGAGGCTGCTGCTGGGAGCCGTTACAGCCCCAGTACCGGCCCTGGGCTTTAGCCTGTGCCCCAGAGAGTGTCCCAGGGGGAGCCAGGTGGGTTTGTCCTCTCACATGCTCGGTGTTATCTCACCTCTGTATTGACCACCCACATCTCGCACCCCCCACCATGGCCCTGTGCCATCACTGGGGGAGCCAGGGCCAGGGTGAATCGCTACTACCTGCTCATAGTGTGACTGTGTCTAGTCTGCAGGCTCGCAACTTACACACCCTCTTTGCTACACTCGAGTGCCACCACCGTGCTCACCAACCCGCTGCCCTGGGGGAAGCAGTGACCCCAGTCCCCACTCTCACCGCAGCTCAGCTCTCCGGAGCACCAGGCATCTAGACAGGTTCCCAGTCAAACCCGACTGACATTATTTACCAGAGCCTGAGACACAAATTCAAACAAATGGTTTGAAAACATCTGTCTGCAGAGAACAGAAAAACTTACCATGCAACCTGGAGCCCACACCTCTTCACACAGTCCTGCCCCCGCCCCCCGTCAGTCCACTGGGCGCTGGCCCCTCCTGCCAGCTGGGATCCACATTTTATTGAACCACAGAATCTCAGGGTTGGAAGAGACCTCAGGAGGTATCTGGTCCCACCCCCTGCTCAAAGCAGGGCCAACCCCAACTAAATCATCCCAGCCAGGGCTGTGTCAAGCTGGGCCTTAAAAACCTCTATGGAAAGAGATTCCACCACCTCCCTAGGGAACCCATTCCAGTGCTTCACCACCCTCCTAGGGAAATAGTGTTTCCTAATATCCAACCTAAACCTCCCGCACTGCAACTTGAGACCATTGCTTCTTGTTCTGTCATCTGCTGCCACTGAGAACAGTTTAGATTAGGGGTCGGTAACCTTTCAGAAGTGCTGTGCCGAATCTTCATTTATTCACTCTAAGTTAAGGTTTCATGTGTCAGTAATGCATTGTAACATTTTTAGAAGCTCTCTTTATATAAGTCTATAATATATAACTAAACTATTGTTGTATGTAAAGTAAATAAGGTTTTTAAAATGTTTAAGAAGCTTCTTTTAAAATTAAATTAAAATGCAGATCCCCCGGACTGGTAGCCAGGACCCAGGTAGTGTGAGTGCCGTTGAAAATCAGTTCGCGTGCCGAACGTGTGCCATAGGTTGCCTACCTCTGGTCTAGATCCATCCTCTTTGGAACCCCCTTTCAGGTAGTTGAAAGCAGCTATCAAATCCCCTCCTCATTCTTCTCTTCTTTCGGCAGCCTAAACAATCCCAGTGCCCTCAGCCCCTCAAAGTCAATCGTGCTCGGCAGCCCCCGATCATGTTTGTTACCTCTCGCTGAACTCTTCCTTAATTCTCACCTCGCTTGTAGGTGGGGCCCAAAGTGGACCAGTGCTCCAGATGAGGCCTCACAATGTCGAATAGAGGGATGATCACATCCTCGATCTGCTGGATATGGCCCATTAATGGCAGTCCAATATCCGTAGCCTTCCTGCAACAAGACACAGCTGTCATCATATCACTTATCGCCCGTGTAACCTAGTCTTTTCTGAGAGCTGCTGCCTACCGTATCGGTCCCAGCGTGTAGCAAGTGCATGGATGCTTCAAGTGCAGGACCTTTGCACTTGTTCTTGTGAACGCTCATCCGGTCTTTTGGACCCAGTAGCTATTTGTCTCGGTCCTCTGTACCTGTCCTATACCGCCAGCGTATCTACCATCTCCAATTAGGAGTGGCACGCAGAGGACAATGCTTAAGTGCGTCACAATGGCAATCGCAACTCGAAGTTAGCGCCACAGGAGATGGGTGTACCAGCAGAATACCCTCTCGCTTGACAACGCAGCATAGAACTGAGTCGCTGCCACCAACCAGGAAGACGCAGGGCGCCGGTACACCGGTCCCCGCCAAAACCTTTGCACCCGGGATCCCAAGCACCAGACTCTGGTCGAACACAAGGAAAGAAATACCTTTCCCCACGCTGGCCGCTCGCTGAGCTCTCGCCTGGAGCTGCCTGGAAGAGCCACTGTGAATCAAGAGCTCCTGATCACAAAAAGAGAGGACAATTCAACCTCCTCCCCTTCTCGTCGTACGCCCTCCCAGAACTCTCACGAGAGAGACAGTAAGCGCAAGACGACAGAGAGAAATACTCCTCCACCAGACCCTTCCCCTTCCTTTCCACCAAATTCCCTGTGAAGCAACGACGCGCGTCCCGGGGTCTCACCAGAAGATAAAAAAAAAACTCAGGTCTAACAAGAAACGGAGATTAAAGCGAGAAAACAGTAACAATAATTTGTAAATTAAGATGATGAGGTACAGGGTTTCGGTAGCTAAAAGCACTGAATACCCTCCTGCAGCTAAAGCATCAAGCTACAGAAATTAAAATCCTTTCAGCAAAATACAAATTTGAACTCCTTCCAGCCAAATGCACAATTAAACTCCTTCCAGCCAAATGCACATTTGCAGATAAAGAAAACAAACATAAGCCTAACTCGCTTTATCTATCTAGTGCTCACTATTTGGAATCTATAAGAACCTGTATCAGGGAGATTGGAGAGAAACCTGGTTGCACGTCTGGTCACCCTCAGAACCCAGAGTGAACAACAACCAAACACTAACAGCATGCACAGAAACTTCCCTCCCTCCCTCAAGATTTGAAAGTCCTGTCTCCTGATTGGTCCTCTGGTCAGATGACAGCCAGGCCTACTGAACTTGTTAACCCTTTATAGTCAAGGAGATATAAAGTACTTCTGTGCTATTAACTTTTCTTATCTGTTTATGACAAGTGCAGTCTACGCCATCCTCCAGATCATTAATGAAGCTATTGAACAAAACCGGCCCCAGGACCGACCCTTGGGCACTCCGCTTGATACCGGCTGATCCACCTTATAGTCCATTCATCCAGCCCATACTTCTTTAACTTGCCTTCTCTGTGCAGAGAGCGGCTTTCTGTTGCCTCCATAACGGGTAACATTTGTATCCTCTTCCTTCTCTTCTGGTCGCAGCACTTTGGCTGGGTCAGCGCTCGGCCTGCACCTCCCCAGCCATAAACACAACGCAGGGCTGGATCAGGGATGTCAGTTATTCCCTGTGAGGCAGCTGACAGGCCTCATCTCTGTCCACATTCACCAGGGCCCAGAGCTCTGCAGCTGTTTGCCAGGCTAGGATCCCGCAGTGACCAGGAAACAGCTAGTTCTGAGCTCTGGGCAGACCCTCCCACCCCCGACCTCCCGATAGCATATGTGCTGCACCAGCCAAGGCCTGTCTGCGTGGCAGGTACCCAGGTACTGAGCCCAGGAGCAGCCCAGATAGGAGAGGGCCTAAGCAGTGACTCTGGGGTGAGACAAGGCACTGGGCATGCTCTGGGCGTAGGGCCCAAGGGAGTTGGTGCCAGCTGGGCTCAGGGGGCAGAGTGAAGGTGAGTGGCACTGACAGCAGGAGCCGAGAGCAGGGCAGGGCTGAGGACCAGGGGATAGGCTCAGGGAGGGGAAGTCACAGCAGCAGAGGAAGCCGATCTCACCCCTGTTTGCCCTTCACTAGCCAGGCAGCCTCAGGCTCAGATGAGGGCGGGAGCTGGGGCAGCCTGGCTGTGGGGGGATCCTTTCCGTGGGTCTGTGCTGAGCCCCCACGAGCTGCCAGCTTCTTGGCCTAGGAGAAAGCCCCTAGGATATGGTGCATTTCTCCCCATTACTCCTAGCTCCGTCTCCTCCCCTGGCTGAGGGTGTTAGCCCAGCACCGTAGGGCCTGGGGGGGCACACAGCGTGGTGCCTCACCCTCTCCTGTGGGGCGGAGGAGGCATCATGTGGGCAGGGCACTTTGGGGGATGTTGCTAAGGAACAACCACAAACAGTGAGAGCATTAACATAAGGCACCCAGCCCCCACGCTGCCCACAGCCGCTGCTTCCTGTGCCAGGGGCGCAGCAGGGAGAGCTGCTGGGCTCGGCCCCCCAGCTCCCTGAGAGCACCTCACTGACCATCCCAGAGCCCCGAAGGCAGGGCAGATCCCGCTCAGATGCTGCCGAACTGAGTGGGAGGCGGGCTGGACGGGGGCGCGGGAGGCCACTGGCTCTGTCGCTGCTCACAGCCAAGGCTGGCACTGCCCTTTACTGCTTCTCCCGGCCTGGCAAATCCCACTTAGCGCTTAATGAGCGACAGCGCGGCTCACTGACATTTCGCTCCTCTTCTGCCCCCCCCAGCACCGAGGCAGCCCCCTACTGCCGGAGGATCAGACCCAGCCCGCCCAGGCAGAGCCTTCGCTGCAGTGGCCAAGTCCCAGGCTGGCTGCTAGGAGCATCCCTTGCCCCTCCACATGGCCAGATGTGCCTGGTTCCACAGCCTGGGCAGGCAGGGAGACCCTCTGGGGGCTGGGGAGGACGCTGGCCTCACCAGGGTCTCTCTGACACGGAGGCTAGAGAGCCGCTTGCTGCATGGAGCAGGCAGGCTATACATGGGGAAGGAAAAGGGTTCAAACTGCGTCCATGTTCCCAGCTCCCCAGGAAGGCGTGTGCCATGTGCGGCGCTGGGTGAGAGAACAGCCTGGTGCCACCCATGGCCACAGCCCCCAGCCCTGTGGCACAGTAGCTGTGTCTGGGCTAGCGCAGGGGCCCCTAGTGTAGACAGGACACCCGCACTCTCCCCTCTGTGCCACCTCTCGCTGCCCAGTCTCCCAGTGCATCTGTGCAGCACCTGGTGCAACAGGGCCCTGTTCCCAGCTGGGGCTCCAGGGCCTCCCTGACATGAATAAATAACCAGACTTGCTGTCGCCTGGTTTCTCTCCTGCCCTATTTCAAGGCGTCAGTTGCCCCACCCTGCTGATCCCTGGCTCCTGGGCAGGCGGGTTCTGCTGGCTCTGGACAAACAGGTCTCCGACCGTCTCCCAGAGGCAATTAGCATCCAAGCAGGCCAGGGGCTTTACACATGTGTGTGCGAGCCAGTGCTCATGGTGAGCCAAGTGTGTCAGCACTGGCTGCAGCCCGTGACAGATACCCATGCAAAGGGGTGCTGGGGCCCTGGCAGGGCAGGATTGTTACCTCTGCCTTTCAGCAGCACCCCCAGGCCCTGCTGTACTGGGTGCCTTGGCACAGAGCCATCACAGACCCACAGGGTCAGGGCTAGGCCCCCGCTTTGGAAGGGTCTGTAGGAGGATCCCGTCAGTGGGCTGGACCCCCTATGGGCCTCGCTCTTCCTCCAGGGTCAGCCATGCGGCTTCTCCGCCTCCTGAGACTGGACCTCTGGGCCTGCAGCCCCCCCACATCACCCCGTGAGCTCTGCCCAGCAAGTCCCACTGAGACAGACCCTGGTGGAGACTTGTCCACTCCACAGGGATTAATGCACCTTGCCCAGCATCTGCAGTGACACTCACACAGCGCTGCCAGAACAGTCACCTGGACACAGCACAGGGAGCTCTTAGGGTAGCCCAGAGAACTGGCGGTTGGAGCATCCTCCAGTCTGGCCAGCCCAGAGCCCAGCCATGCTGTAGGGATCCCCTTGGGTCAAGCTCTGTCTGATCTCGTAGATCAGACTCCAGGTGAGAGCCCGACTCCTCCCAGCTGCCTGCTCTGATCATAGAATCTCAGGGTTGGAAGGGACCTCAGGAGGTATCTAGTCCAACCCTCTACTCAAAGCAGGACCAATCCCCAGACAGATTTTTACCCCAGTTCGCTATATGGCCCCCTCAGGAACTGAACTCACAACTCTAGGCCCAGCAGGCCAATGCTCAAACCACTGAGCTATCCCTCCCTCACCTTGTTCCTCCCCAATCCTTTGACCTCAAGCTGGAGATTGTTCAGTTTCCCTAAAGAGAGATGGGACAGTCCATATCCCTGGGTCATTGGGTGCTAGGCACCAATGTCCTGTTGATTGGAGTTGCCCTTTCTTCTCAGATCCTCCATTGATGTGGAGACTAAGGCCCAGACAGCTCGGGGACACCCGCACCTATGTGTGTCAGCCTGCTCTGAGAACAAGCAGTCCCCTTCCACCCACCAGGTAACAATGCAGCATATGGGGAAACTGAGGCACAACAGGCCTGTAGCAGGGTGGTTACCCTGAGGGGTTTAAAAGAGCCCAGGAGAGGGCGGTGGCTGGGAGCAAGCAGTTTCCAGGCTGACTGGGGAAACAGGCTCAGCTGTGGCCACGCCCCAGTCAGGGCCCAGCTGGCCCCTATAAGAGGTAAGTGGGCTGGGCACAGTCAGTCTGTCTCTTTCTCTAGAGAGGGAGGGGCCTGGCTGGTTACGTGCTCACAGGGTACCGAGACTGGAGCAGGGCTGGGGGTGCTCCGGCCTGGAAATCCCCCAGGCTGAGGCCTTGTTAAAGGCCAAGAACAGGTACTGAGGATGCAGGGGGCAGCCCAAGGGAGGCAGAGGCAGCAGGTCCAACCCCTCCTTGCTGGTGATGAGTGGCCTTTACACTACAGCTGGCCCCAGTGAAAGGGGGCTAGATGGTGACTGGCCTGATACTGAGGCAAGGTGGGGCTAGGGGTTAGGGGGTCCCCTGGGTGGGGAGACCTGGAAATGGGGGGTACTGCCAGGGGGCAGTCCCTAAGGGGAAGGGGCAGCGGGGTCCAGGAGGGACACTGGGGCCAGTGACTGGTGGGACACTGGCTGGCAGAGGATGCCCTAGCGGCTGCGAGCTAATTCCATGGATGGCCAGCAGGAGGCGCTGCGGAGGTGAGCATTGCTGCATTACCAGGTCTCATAAAGTATTACAGACTGTCACACCCTGCCTGTGGAGCACCCCACGCTCCCCTGCCCCACAGAGTGACTGCAGCTGTTCCCAGCAGGGGGGAGTGCCTCTGGGGAGGGGGGGCTGGGCTCTAGCTGCCCCAAGAGCTCCCACCTGTCCCTTCCCTCAGTCAGCAGGGTGGGTCTTTGCTTGGCTGGCCAGCATGGAGACCCCCAGCAAGGGCTTCTGTCCTCCACCTGGCAAGGGGGGCCCTAAGGGGCCCCTGTTGGCAGAACAGGGGGGTGGGCTGGCCTGATGGAGACCCCCAGCAAGGGCTTCTGCGTGAGCCAGGCCAGCCCAGCTGGGGGCTAGAATGACCAGCTTACGCCAGAGGGCCCCCTAGGCCCCCGGAGCTCAGCCAGCCACATCCTCCAGTGAAGGGGTGGGGGGTACATGTGTCACGGAGTCCCCGGGCGATGCTCTGGAACTGCTCCCCACAAAGCTTCCCTCAGAGCAGTCTGTCTGCAGGGCAAGAAGCTCACATGGCTTCACCTCCTGGGTCTCTCCTTGGAGCATTCAGCATCCTCTGCCCCTCCGTGCGCTTCCCACAGCGAGTCCACCCAGCGGGGTCCTGGGGAAGCCACAGGTGTCGCACAACCCACCTTTGCAGTCAGAGACCGTGATCTCAGCCAGCGTAAACACAGAGGTCTTCGATGCAGGCAGGGGCTAGACACGAGCATGTCATCAGCGAGACGGGACCCTCGCCGTCCATTCGGGGGTCAGTGGAGCCCGACCTCGCAGCGTCGCAACTTCATGCCTCGATCGCCAGCCACAGCCCAAACTGACACACCCTCCTCTCGCGCAGCCTGCCAGGCCAGGAGGTCACCATGTTCTCTTATACGCCAACACCTTCAAGGCAAACTCTGGCACTTTGCAGAGGAGGGGCACCAGCGCATCAACGTGCTAGGAGACACTGTCGGGATCGACAGTGCACTGCCTTGCTCTGCCAGTACTTAAACTGCCATGGGACACTGCAGGCCAGCACAGATCAGAAAACACAACATTTGCAGTTATGTCAACAAGAAGTACCAGCGCGCATTTGTTCCTGGATGCCTGGTCCGCGCCTGACCTCTGACACATGCGTCCCGGCCGTATGCCGAGTGTTCCTGGCCCCACTCGAGCGGCAGCGTGGGGCTGGAGTCTCCAAGAGTGATAATGGGCCAGCCAGAGACCTAGCATGCAGAGAAGGTGGTCCACGCCCAACCTGGCTGGCAGGGGGATGAGGGCTGGCCAGAGGAAGCTGAGAGCACAGCAGGCCACATGTGCAGGGCCAAGCCGGACTCCTGCGCGCAGCGGCTGTGCAGCTCTGCTGCACCGCCCTTCCCACCCCGCTCTGGGGACGAGCTGCGGCTTTCCTTCCATTCGACTCCCGACACTCGGGCACAGGGTATGTGGGCCCTCCCTTCATACCCGCTGGCTTTGGCACCTGTTCATCACTGGGGAGCTGGCCAGCCTGACGACACAGGAGATGTGTCGCAGGACCCACGGAGAGGCCAAATCAGACCCAATGAAAAAAAACAGGCAGTCCCAGCCATGGTGGGGTTCCACCTCTAAGGCAAACCAAACCAGCCAGAAACAACAGGCTTTAGGTTCACCGAAAAAATTTCCTAGACCGCCAGTCTCCCAGGATCACCACCAGCCCACACGTCCTGGGGCGAAGGTTAGAAACCAACACCCCATAAAAGAAGAAAGGTTCTCTGTCCAAAGGACCAAGCCGCAGACCAGGTTAATAACAGCCTCAGATCTTACCCACAAATCACGCGGGCCTAAAACTCTGAGAATCAAGTTAGCCATAAAGGCAAAAAGAAGAGGTGAGAGCTAGAATGTAAAAAACTGAAACACAAGTAAATGGCAAAGTCTTAGTTCAGCTTGTAAGCATGATAAGAAACGCAGTTCCAAATGGAGTACAAAGGGGTCAAAAAACGCCCCCCCCTTTTGTGGGAAAAAAGGCCGTACCCTGGAGAAAGTCCCTCCGAGGAAGAAGCAGATGAAGACAAATGGAGATCAGGCGTCGCCTATCATAGCTTTCCAGTGTAAGAACACCTTGTTCGCCTGTGTGAAAGTACAGCAAAACGGAGTTTGCAAGCCATGGGCAGTTCTGCACACCTGCTGGTCAGCAGCGATTCCCACCTTCAATGGGCAAATGTGTGGTAAGCTGTGAGGCCTTAAGGCATCCCAAGCAGCTAAGCAGACTGACCGCCAGCTTGTAACGTTCCAGTACAAGAAAGTTTGAAATACAGACAAGACCAGCCATACAACTCAACTACAGAATGATACAGACATACGAGACAGCATAATCATAACCAGTAACCCGTAACCTGGTCTTAGACACCTTATATGACCCCCTTTACATAGAATTTGGTGCCACTAGAGAACCTTGGTTGCAACCCATGTTCTATATGGTCCCAGTTTATATCAATAACGTCACAGACGCAAAAAAGGGAAATGCCAGGCGGAGGGAGAGGACTCCCCCCAGCCCTCTCTCGCTGCAGCAGCCCGGTGCCGGGGAAGAGGTGCCTCTCCAGTCCCATGCACCTGCCTGGCCTGTGATAGGCTGATGTGCGGCCGTGCAGCTTGGAGGGAACTTAGGCGGGCATCACCCTGCCAAACCCCCTGCTTGGGGCAATTGATACCCCAATTCTTCACTGACCCCCGCCCCCATCCAGATAGCAGAGGGCAGCAGCAATGACCCCCAGGCCCACCAGCCAGCACAGATCCAGCACCCTCCTCTGCCTACCTCCTTGAGCCAGCCTTCTCTGGCACCCACCGCTCCCAGGGCTTGGCGCTGTGCTTAGGGTGAGGGGGGCAGCAGAGTCAGGCCAAGGGCCAGAGCTCACGCCAAAGAGGTGGAGCCCCCAGAGCCTTCCCCGCATTATAGCCAGGGTCTGAAGTGACTGTGTGCCCCGGGGACTGGGGATGCTCCATGGATTGGGGGCACCCCTGGGCACAGCTCCATGCGGAACGCGGCGTAGGCAGCCATGGCAGCGGGGCTCAGCCCGATGTGGGGAGAGATGGAGCCAGAGAGTGAACCAGGGCAAGGCGCAGGGCTCCCGTCCCCAGGCCGCGATCCGCTCTGATGGTCACTAACCCAAGATGTGGGAGCTGGACAAGCAGCTGCCCCACTCCAGAGCCTGTCCCCTAGGTGCTGGGTGCGTTGGGACCTGTAATGTCATGTTCATGCTGCCCCCTCCCCAAAGCTGGCAGACCCACTGCAGGCCCCAGGATGTGGTGCTGGGCAGAGTAGGGTTGCCAGTTTTGGTTGGACAGATTCCTGGAGGTTTCATCATGACATAGTTTTTAATTCAAGATAAATCTTTAATTCCTGGGATCTCCAGGACAATCCTGGAGAGTTGGCAACTCTATGGGCAACAGGAGGATGGGGTAGGGGTCCCCAGACCTTGGAGCTGGATTCTCCCTGGCCCTTAGGGGTGGGGAGAGGGCGAAGCTAGAGCTGGGCCAGGCCAGGGCCAAGCTCCATGTTAGACCTAGCAAGCCAGACTGGGGGCTAGGGAGTCAGTGCCGGCCACCCAGGGGTCAGGGTCAAAGCCTGGGAGAAAAACCATTCGTCCCCCAGCCCCGCAGAGGCCGGCACTGGCTGGGGTCCCTGCTAGGCAGGGAAGGGGAGACTCACTCCGAGGCCTCATGCCCGTTGTGTCGTGGGCAGGGACCCATCCACAGGACAGGCTGTTCCGCGGCTGGGACCCAAGCCAGGCACAGCTCTAGCCAGTGACCCAAACGAGAGGGAGGCGGCGCTGTGCCAAACTGGTCACGGCCAGGAGCTCCTTGGCCCTGCCAGGAGCCCCCCGCACCGTGCTGGGTCAAGGAGCCGCCACAGATCTCACAGCTCCACCCTCCCGGGCCTAGCTGCGGTCATGTGTCCGTGAGCGGAGTGCGATGTGCAGCCTGCGCTGGGAACAAGCGTCCGAACTGCTCCCATGCCAGTCGGAAACCTCATTCTGCAGCCCCACACCCAGCACCGGGCGAGCTTCCCCCAGCACCCAGCCAGGGCTGGAAACTTCCCCTTTCTCACTCTCGGTTTTGTTACAACTGTCGGAGAAAAACGCAGTTCTTGCTTTTTTGTTTGGGTGCAGCAAAATCAAATACTTTATTATTTCTCCAGCAATTGCAATAGAGGGAGGGAGGGGTGCCCTAGGACACTGGGTCGCCCCAGTCCCGGACAGGTCTCTTAACAGGTAAACAATTACAGCAGCATTTATACCTTTGTTACGGACAATAACAAGCAATGATACAGACAATAATAAGCAACAGCTGCATTTTGTTTATACCTAGGCCATCCTGCTATCTTATTTTCCTCACTTCTGGGCGCCAGTCTGCGTATTTGATTATCAGTGCAAGGTCGTGATAACTTCTCACACAGTTCTTTCCTACTCGCCTCAGACTATCCTCGCTTCTACAAATCTCACGTCATTAGGGTTACAGCTGGCCTAACTCTTACTAACAGACTGACATGCATTAAGATCCCCTACAAATCCTTGTCAATTCTTTCGCTTCTTCCACACAACCGATTTCTGTTAAATCTTGTGCCGCGTGGGCTGGCGAGAGTGTGTGCTGGGGGGCTCTGCTGCAAGGGGTGAGGGGCTTAGCCAGGGTGGGGTAGGGCTTCAGCCCCTGAGAGGGACACTGGGGGGGTGCTCAGGGTGCCCGAGGGCTGCAGCCGTGTGAACCAGGAACGGGCTCTGAATAACCAGCTGCCACCTTGTCCCCAGGGCAGGGGCCGTCATTGCCTCAGGCTGGACATAAAAACGCCGCACAAAGCAAAGAGGGGGCACAGCTGGAAACAGCTTCGCGGCTCAGCCCCAGCGGTGGTGCCAGAGGAGCAGCCGGCTCTCCCGGCTGGGCCCCTGCAGACAGCCAGAAATCAGCCATGAGGCTTTTCCGGAGTAAAATTTACGATGTTCAGAACACGGAGCATATACAATCCCCTGGGTGACCATGGCCCCAGAGCCGTGGGATGGAGACACCGGCTTTCCAGCCAACATGGCACCGCCAAGGGCTGGGGACGGGGTCCTTGTCCCCTGCGGGACACAGTGCCACAGGGAGGGTTGGTGGGTCTGTGGCTGCTGGTGACCCGCACTCTGCCAGAGCCCCAGGCCTGGCCACCTGTGCTCCCTGCATAGCCCATGGCAGGAGGCAGCAGCCTGAGGAAGGGACGTGGCCCGTGGATCCACAGAGACACCTGATGGTGATGAGGAGATGACATGCTATGACCCTGCCCCCCTGCCCACACCCCTTTACAGAGGGCCTGGCCCTGCACAGCCCCCGCCAGCCTGCGGGAAAGGTTCACCCACCAGGGGCCGGGGCCACCCCTGGGGAAGAGACAGAGGAGATGCCCGGGGCCCTCAGTGGCAATAACAAGCTGTGGAGCTCCCGTAAGCCAGCCCTGCTCTCGGGGTCAGGGGGGCGACCCTGCCGAGGAGGACGTGCCAGGCGGGGCCTCTCGGTGTTCGGAAGTTCAGAGCTGGGCAGGAGGAGGAAGAGGAGGGCAGCACAGCAGCAGACGGGGCCGAGCGAGGCCCTTCCGGGGAGCCCTGACTCCAGCACACGCAGAGCCCGGCTGCTTTCCCAGCTCCTGGGCAGCTCTGCTCATCTCCCGGGCCAGTAAAGATTGATCAGTGGCTCTGTTATAGGGCAGCCCCCACTGGAACTCCCCCCTGCAGCAGGCAGATGGCACAACCAGCCTTCCTCAGTTAAGAACAGAAGAACAGCCGTACTGGGTCAGACCAACGGCCATCCCCGTGTCCTGTCTGCCGACAGTGGCCAGTGCCAGGTGCCCCAGAGGGAATGAACAGAGCTGGGAATCACCAAGTGATCCATCCCCTGTCGCCCATTCCCAGCTTCTGGCAAACAGAGGCCAGGGACACCATCCCTGTCCATCCTGACTGATAGCCATTGATGGACCTGTCCTCCATGAACTTACCTAGCTCCTTTTTGAACCCTGTTATAATCTTGGCCTTCACAACATCATCTGGCAAAGAGTTCCACAGGATGGCTGAGTGTTGTTTGAAAAAAATACTTCCTTTTGTTTGTTTTAAACCTGCTGCCTGTTGATTTCATCAGGTGACCCCTGGTTCTTGTGTCATGAGGAGTAAACAACACTTCCTTGTTTACTTTCTCCACACCAGTCATGATTTTACAGACCTAAATCATATCCCCCTTAGTCGTCTCTTTTCCAAGCTGAACAGTCCTAGTCTTATTAATCTCTCCTCATATGGCAGCTGCTCCACACCACTAATCATTTTTTGTTGCCCTTTTCTGAGCCTTTTCCAATTCCACTATATCTTTTTTGAGATCCACAAGTGGTATTCAAGCCGTGGGCGTACATGGATTTATATAGTGGCAATATGATGTATATTGTCTTGTTATTTATCACTTTCCTAGTGGTTCCTAGCAGCTTCCCCAGAGCCCTCTGCTAACCTCCTGAGTCCCCCTGGACTCTCCTTCCCTGGCTCTTTTGGACCTTCCATCACCCTCAGGAACTGCCTTGCCCTCTTACCTGGGCAAAAGGGAGCAGCTGCTCTGCACGGGGAGCTGGCCCTGCTCCATTTTCTGGGGCTGCCTGCCTGTGACCGCTGGAGGATGTTCCATGTGCAGGGATCTCTGCATAGGACACAGAACTGGCAGGGACCCTGCTGGGTCCTTGAGTCCAGCTCCTGCTATCGCAGGCCAGCCCCTCACATAAACCCTAGGCAGAAGCTTACCTAAAATGCATTAGGTGAGTTGCCAGGGGGAGGCTGATCCAGACCTTCCCTCTGCTGATGGTTAGAAACCTTCCTCTGATTTCCAGCCTCAAGTTACCCAGGGCCAGATTATCCCCCTAGTTCTCATGCCGGCATTATCCTTCAGCTTCAACTGCTCTGGCCTCCTGGGGGTTTCCCCACTGATGTGTGTGTGTAAGGTCTGTCAGCCTGACAGCGACCCGGGTAATGTACTGGGATGGCTGATCCGGGACTCGATTCATAAAGCACACAAGAAGGGTAACGTAATTAATGCCTAGCAACGAGGTGGCAGAAGATAAAGCCTGTGCACCTAACGATCTTTCTTTGATGAGATTATTTGGTAGCTAACGGTACCAGTGGTGATGTAACGTATTTAGACTTCTGGACTTAGGGCGTTTGACTTGGCATCACACGACATATTGATTAAGAAACTAGAACACTACAAAATGAACACGGCACACATGATTGGCCTGCTAAATCCAGGGTTGTGAGTTCAATCTTTGAGGGGGCCATTTAGGGAACAGGGGTAAATATCTGTCTGGGAATTGGTCCTGCTTTGAGCTGGGGGTTGGACTAGATACCTCCTGAGGTCCCTTCCAACCCTGTAAGTCTATGAAATGGATTAAAAGCTGGCTAACTGACTGGTGTCAAAATGTATGCAGTGTTGTAGCTGTGTTGGTCCCAGGATATTGGAGAGCCAAGGTGGGGGAGGTAATATCTGTTATTGGGCCAACTTCTGCTGGTGAGAGAGACAAGCTTTTGAGCTGCACAGAGCTCCTCCTCAGGTCTGGGAAAGGCATTGCCAGGTGGAACAGATTGTTTAGCGTAAATAGCGCAGATTGGAAGGGGCCATTCAGGGTAGAGTGGCCACTAACACCTTTGCTCTCATAGGACAAAAAAGGGGGGTTAGCAGGATTAGATTGCTGTGGAAGCCACAAATCCAGTGTTCAGTCCATGATTGTTAGTGTCTAGCAGAGTGATGAACTGAAGCTCCCAAGCTCATCTTTCCAAGGTGTTATGCAGGTTTCCTTTGAGGATGAGGACGGATAGGTCAGACAGAGAGTGATCACTGTGTGAAACATGTCCTCCCCCAGGTGAGAGGGTGGTTTTGTCTTTTATCGTTTTCCTGTGTGAGTTCATTCGAGAGTGTGCAACTTTCTGGTTTCACCCACAGAGTTGTTACCGGGGCAACTCATGCACTGGGCGAGGTACCCCACGTGTTGATAGGCCTGTGTAGGACCCATGGATCTCGGAAGGTGTGTTGTGTGGGGTGTTGATCAGTGTAGCATTGGAGATATGTTGCAGGTTTTGCATCAGTTGTTCTTGCAGGGTCTGGTGCTACTTTGAGTAGGTGTGTGCTGGTGTAGTGATCTCTCGCTCTAGAGTGGGGCGGGGACCATTTCACCTCACTACCGGCAGGCAGCAAGTAACCATTTATAGGGGAAACTCTGCCCATCTGGGCGGGCCAGAGCCACAAAGTTTTTAGCCCGCAGCCACCCAGCAATAAGCAGTCTATGGGGGAGTCAGCTGTCACCCCAGGGGTGGGGTTGGCAGTGGGGTAGGGGGACCCGAGCCCACCCTACTCCACCCGGACTCAGCCCTGGGCCCTAACAGTGTCAGATGGATCCGCCATTGGGTGAGCAGGGATTCATCTGTAACACGCTGACTTAGAGAGCAGAAAAACCAGACTAAAGTCCGGTTCCCCTGGGCTACTTCCTACCACAGTTTGGGTGTAGGGCTCCATAGTCCAAAGGTCCTCTGTCTCCTCAGGGTACTCAGCAGTCCCCACAGCTCCTTGGGGCATTCGTCTGATGGCGGTGTCTTGGGATCCCCGAGAGATGCTCTGGAACTGCTCCCACTAAGCCAGGCAGGACTCTGGGGAGCCTCCTCTCCCGTGGAGCAGACTGTCTCCAGGGCAAGAAGCTCCCACGGCTTCACCTTCCTGTGTCTGACTTCGGAGCATTCAGCATCCTCTGCCCCTCCGTGCGCTTCCTACAGCGAGCCCATCCCAGTGGGGTCCTGGGGAAGCCACAGGGTTCTGCACCCCCACTTTGCAGTCAGACATGACTCTCAGCCAGCCAGTAACACAGAGGTTTATTCAATGACAGGAACATGGTCCAAAAAAGGTCTTGTCAGTAAAGACAACAGGACCCCCTTTAGTTAGGTCCAACTGGGGCCCCAGGGAGCCCACCGCCTCGTTGGGAAGCCCAAACCCCGTCAGGGTGCCCATCTCCATTTCCCAACCAGCTTCAAACTGAAAAACCCTCCAACCTCTCACTCAGCCTCCCCCCGGCTCCTCCTCCAGCCTTTGTCCAGTGTCCCGGGCAGAGGTGTTACCTGGCTTCCAACTCCCCTCCTGGATTCTCAGGTTACCTGCTCAGGTATCCTCCCTTCCCCAGTGCAGCCCGTCCCAGCACAGCTCCCCTGCAACCTTCCCAGGTCAATACTCCCCACTCAGCATTCACATAACACATCAAGAACATTCCCACTTCATCACAGGTGGTCCTGGCTGCTCCTTGAGATACTCATCTGCCTCCTCCAGCCACAGGCCGCAGCTCCACTCGGGGGCCAGTTCGGGATCCTGTAGAGATCTCCACTGCCTGGAAGAGACGTCTGCTGCCTCCAGTGATCCAGCACCAACTAAGCTCCAGGGCTTCTCCTTTTATATTTCCTGTCCTGCCCTGGGACTTCCAGTCCTGGAGACAGGGTGGATTCAGCTCCGTCCACCTGGAGGAGTGAAGTGGTCCCTCCGTTCCAGTTCGGAGGGAGGCCACTCAACCTCACTCTACCTGGTTTGTGGGGAGCTTGTTTCTGATGATGAGCTTGGAAAGGTTGGGGGGTTGTTTGAAGGCCATAAGTGGGGGTTCAAGAGAGATTTATTTCAAGATGGGGTCCCCATTAAATTTAGGTTGTAGTTTGATGATACCCCATATGGGTTCCATTGTGGGGCGGTAGGTGACAATTAGAGGTGTTTGGTCAGGAGGAGTTTTATTTCTGTATTGAGGTAGGTTCTCTTGGAGTATCTGGATGGCCCGTTCCATGATGTAATCTACCTCTCTGGGGGAGTGTCCTTGTTTGGTGAAGGCAGTTTTGAGTGTGTTAAAGTGTATATCCTGGACTTTCTCCTTGGAGCATATTCTGTGGTATGAGTGTCTGGCTGTAGATAACACTGTAGACGCACTGCTACAGACTAGGGACCGAATGGCTAGGCAGCAGTGCTGCAGAAAAGGACCTAGGGGTTACAGTGGACAAGACACTGGATATGAGTCAACAGTGTGCCCTTGTTGCCAAGAAGGCTAACGGCATATTGGGCTGCTTTAGTAGGGGCATTGCCAGCAGATCGAGGGATGTGATCATTCCCTTCAAGTTGACATTGGTGAGGCCTCTGTGATGGAGTAGGGACTGTCTGTGTGGGGAACGGGAAAGCAGGGGAGGACTTTAGGTGATGGCCAGGTGCTCAGGCTGTAACCCGACCCGGCAGGGAGGAGGGGGGGCACCTGGGCGGAGGGGAAGAGAACAAAGGATTCGGCCGGAGGAGGAAAGGCAGGACAGTTGGGGTTTGGGGCTGTGGGGCGGAATTCAGGGGATCCTAGCTGGGATCCAAGCACCCTGAACCCCCAGAGACTCAGTGAGGGGTCCTGACTGTGCCTGCAAGCTCTGCTGTAACCTGTGTTCTGTTGTCCAATAAACCTTCTGTTTTACTGCTGTGGATAAAAGTCGCTGTGGGTCCCAGGAAGAGGGGTCAGGGCTGGAACCCCGAGACTCCGTAACAGCCTCATCTGGAGTAACATGTCCAGTTTTGGGCCCCACACTACAAGAAGGATGGGAAAAAATTGGAAAGACTCCAGCAGAGGGCAACAGAAATGATCAGGGGGCTGGAGCATATGACTTATGAGAGAGGCTGAGGGAACTGGGATTGTGTAGTCTGCAGAAGGGAAGAATGAGGGGGGATTGATAGCTGCTTTCAACTACCTGAAAGGGGTTCCAAAGAGGATGGAGCTCGGCTGGTCTCAGTGGTGCAGATGACAGAAACAAGGAGCAATGGTCTCAAGTTGCAGTGGGGGAGGTCTAGGCTGGATATTAGGAAACACTGTTTCCCTAGGAGGGTGGTGAAGCACTGGAATGGGTTCCCTAGGGAGGTGGTGGAATCTCCTTCCTTAGAGGTTTGAGGTCAGGCTTGACAAAGCCCTGGCTGGGGTGATTTAGTTGGGGTTGGTCCTGCTTTGAGCAGAGAGTTGGACTAGATACCTCCTGAGGTCCCTTCTAACCCTGATAGTCTATGATTCTATTATTACAGATTTCTTGGTGTGTTTGGGGATCTGGGCGTTTCTTGTCTATAGTTAAGGATTTTCCAGACAATGTGACGATCAAAAGTCTGATTTTGTGCACTCTGTGGTCTTCAGTCAGATGGTTCTTTTTTCTTATGATTGGCAGCAGGTATGTGGTAGCTGTGGGTGGTGTCACTATTGCCATGAAAGAATTCTTCTACTTCTCCACATTTTAGTACGGCATCAGGTTCTGTGGTGGCACAGAAGGTCAGTGCCTTAGAGAATACAAATAATTCAGCTCCCATGTGGGGTAACCTTGTGTCACGGAGTCCCCGGGCGATGCTCTGGAACTGCTCCCCACAAAGCCAGGCAGGACTTTGGGGAGCCTCCTCTCCCTCGGAGCAGACTGTCTGCAGGGCAAGAAGCTCACACGTCTTTACCTTCCGGGTCTCTCTTTGGAGCATTCAGCATCCTCTGCCCCTCCGTGCGCTTCCCACGGCGAGTCCACCCAGGCGGGGTCCTAGGGAAGACACAGGGTCCTGCAGTCAGACGTGACTCTCAGCCAGCCAGTAAAACAGGTTTATTTAGATGACAGGAACACAGTCCAAAACAGGTCTTGCCAGTACAGACAAAAAGACCCCCTTTAGTTAGGTCCATCTGGGGCCCCCAGGGAGGCCACAGCCCCGCTGGGAAGCCCAAGCCCCGTCAGGGCTCCCCTCTGCATTTCCCAGCCAGCTTCAAACTGAAAAACCCTCCAGCCCCTCCTTTTCTGCTCAGCTCCTTTCCCGGGCCAGGAGGTCACCTGATCCCTTTGTCTCCAACACCTTAAGTTGGCATCTTTGCAGAGGGGGGGCCCAGGCCATCAGCTGCTAGGAGACAGAGTGCCAGGCATTTAGGTGCACTGGCCCTTTGCTCTGCAGCAATCACACCCCCTTATCCCACCACCTAGATACTTCAGAACTGCCTAGGGGACACTGAGGCACCAACCCCATATTCAGAGCAAACATTAAGAACAGTCCCAGTTCGTCACACCTTGATAAACTGATGATGCTTGGGGGTCATGTAGTGCCCATGTGGTGGGTACGGGAGCCATGGTTTCTCCCAGAGGTGGTGTTCTGTGTCTTGTGGAGCAGTTGTTGTTGCTTCCACTTTTTGTTGTTGTTGCTGTACGGTTGTCACCAGGGTTTTCTGATCGTTCATTTGGATTTCTTGTATGATTTCCAGGTAACTTTCCTGGTTTTTTTCTTCCAGTGTGTGGGAGCAGGAGAGAATTTCTTGTTTGAGGTGGTCTTTTCGGGAGGGTGTGAGGTGCCATGAGTGGTTCCTCAGTTTCTCTGAAGTCCTTCTGCAGAGCTGTTCAGCATATCTGGAGCTGTAGGTAGAGGTCAGTGAGTTATAGACCAGGGGTGGCCAACTTGAACCTGTGAAGGAGCCAGAATTTGCCAGGGTACGTTTGCAAAGAGCTACAGTAATACGTCAGCAGCCCCGCCCCAGCTCCTGTCCCCACCCACAGCATCTCCTGCCCGCCAGCACCTTCCCTCCCTCCCCACGCCTCCTGCTCCCCGTAATCTGCTCTTTCTCAGTGTGTGGGAGGCTTGGAGAAGGGAAGGGGGAGGAGCGAGGGCATGGCAGGCTCAGGAAAGGGGGCTGGAAGGGGCAGGGGCCGTGGGGCTGAGCAGTGAGCACCCCCCAGCACATTGGAAATTTGGCACCTGTAGCTCCAGCCCCGGAGTTGGTGCCTGTACAAGCAGCTGCATATTAACTTCTGAAGAGCCACATGCGGCTCTGGAGCCCCAGGTTGGCTACCCCTGGTTATAGATGGTGAAACCTCTGAGGGGGAGGTTTTGTTTCTTGCATTTGCTCAGGAAGAAGATGTCGCTGATAAGTTTTGCTTCCTTTTACATCACCAAACTTCTCCATTTCATCCTCACCCATAACAATTTCACATTCAACACTGGATTTATGGCTTATTACAACAATCTGTAACGCCAGCCCCCGCTTCTGTCCTATGACTGCTGACTGTTAATGGGCCTCTCTGCCTCGAATGGTCCCTTGCCACATGCGCTAGATACTTACACTAAACAACCTGCTCCACCAGGCATTAGCTGTGAGGCTGGAAGCACTTTTCCTAGATCTGAAGAAGAGCCCTGTGTGGCTTGGAAGCCCGTCCCTCTCTCCAACCAGCTGGTCCAATTATAGGTGTCAAAGTGTAACCATAGAATCAGAGAACATCAGGGCTGGAAGGGACTTCAGGAGGTATCTAGTCCCACCCCATGCTCAAAGCAGGACCAACCCCCAACTAAATCATCCCAGCCAGGGGCTTGGTGCCTGCTAGTTTTAAACGCGGGCCTGGCCTCTTCTTTAACTGGTCGGGTTAGCTCCCTTGCTGGTTCCGTCGCCTTTCTCCCAGTGCAACAAGCTCAATCATAGGTGGAGGGTTCATTCTTGGCTGACCCAGGCATGAAGGTCTGGCGGGTAGCTCCCCTCATGTATCGATCCAAATGACCAGACCCTCTAATAATCTCTTCTGGGACTGCCGGGATCCATTCGCAACCACTTTAGTGTGAGATGGATGATGGTTCGTACAATTGGGACCACGGGGTTTTATTTATCCTGGCTTACCTTCACTCGTGATACCGCTGGGCCCGCACTGCAGTCCGTTACCCCAGATCTGGCCAGGATCTCCACTTTCAGCTGAGGTAGTCTGCTGCAGACCTCTTCAGCAGATCATAGTAAAACCCTTCTGTCTGTCTCCCCACACAGGAATGGGGCAAGGATGCCGACCTACTGATTCTCGACCCACACCTCCCGTAGTGCTGTCTTCTCCAAGGCCAGGAGGTATGTCCACATTCATCCTTCCGCCATCATTTCTGCGGCCAATGGCTGGCCCATATGATCTGTTCCCAGCATGGCCTGTTTCAGCTCTGTGAGGGTCGTTACCTGGTTTACCAGTTCCTGCAACATAGTCCGGTCTTGAAAGCCTGGTCCATCAGCAGGCGATTAGTCTCTTGCTGCAACCACACTGCCTCCTGTTGGGTGGCTTGCCTGGACACGGGTAGCTCCTCCTGGGCCGCTGTAGCTTGTATCAATGCCCGCACTAAGTCTTCCATTGTGGTGGGGAAAAAAATAAACCCTCTACTTTTTTTTTTAAATCACCCTCCTTTTTCTGCCGTGCTGTGCACACCAAATCCCACTCCTCATACCAGTTGTGACAAAGTTCCTCCTCTACCTTGGGGTCCTGCGCTTATGGCAGATTTGCTCACCTCAGTGATCTTCCCCACAGTCTGGATCAACTCCTCCTGTGTCTGACCAGGAGTTGGGAGGTTTGGGGAACCTGGCCCACCCTTTACTCTGGGTTCCAGCCCAGGGCCCCTGTGGATCGCAGCTGTCTATAGTGCCTCTTGTAACAGCTGTGTGACAGCTACACCTTCCTGGCTACTTCCCCATGGCCTCCTCCAAACACCTTCTTTATCCTCACCACAGGATCTTCCTCCTGGTGTCTGACAACGCTTGTACTCCTTGTCTTCCAGCAGCACAGCCTCTCACCTCAGCTCCTTGTGCCTCTTGCTCCCAGCTCCTCACAGCACTTCCTCTCCTCTGGCTCCCCCTCGCCTGATTGGAGTGAGCTTCTTTTTAAACCCAGGTGCCCTGATTAGCCTGCCTTGATTGCGCTGCAGGTGATCTAATCAGCCTGTCTGCCTTAATTGGTTCTAGCAGGTTCCTGATTTATCTAGTGCAGCCCCTGCTCTGGTGTGACGATGTGTCTGGCGGGACCCAACTGAGAGTGCCAAATCAGGACCAATTGCTCAAACAGGCAGTCACAGCCAGGCTGGGGTTTTTCCACCTCTAAGGCAAACCAAACCAGCCAGACAAAATGACTTCAGTTTCACCCCACTGGCTAACCACAAGTCACACAAGCAATTTCCTTAGACACTCCAGTCTCCCAGTTATCACCACCCAGTGCCACCCATCCTGGGATGAATGGTTATGAAAACCAACACCCCAGTAAAAGAAAAAGCTTCTCTCGATCCCGAAGGACCAAGCCCCAGACCCAGGTCATATACACATCAGATCTTACCCACAATTCACGCTTGGGTGCAATCCTTTAGAATCTAAAATCTAAAGGTTTATCATAAAAGGAAAAAGATAGGGTGAGAGCTAGAATTGGTTAAATGGAATCAATACTACAGTAATGGCAAGTTCTTGGTTCAGGCTTGTAGCAGTGATGGAATGAACTGCATGTTCAAATCGAGTCTCTGGAGAACATTCCTCCGCTGGGATGGGCCATTCAGTCCTTTGTAGAGCTTCAGCTTTATAGCAAAGTCCCTCCAGAGTAGGAGGCAGGATTGAAGACAAGATGGAGATGAGGCCTTCGCCTTATATAGACTTTTCCAGGTGTAAGAACACTCCTTTGTTCCTACTGTGGAAAGTTACAGCAAAATGGAGTTTGCATTCACATTGGCCAGTTTCTGCACACTCTGCTGAGTCACAGGGTGTAACTGCCTTCTCTCGATGGGTCAATTGTGTAGCTAATAGTCCTTAATGGGCCATCAAGCAGGCTAAGCTGAGCTGACACCAACTTGTCTGGGGTGTTACCAGAACTGCAGCACCAATTTGAAATACAGACAGCACACAGCCAATATTCATAACTTCAATTACAAAAATGATACAGACATACAGACAGCATAATCATAACCAGTAACCCGTAACCTGGTCTTAGACACCTTATATGACCCCCTTTACATAGAATTTGGTGCCACTACAGAGAACCTTGGTTGCAACCCATGTTCTATATGGTCCCAGTTTATATCAATAACATCAGATCTGGTCACTCAGGGAACAGAAAACTACTCACCCAGTGACCACCATATATTTGCCCTCTTACCAGACTCCTGTACCCCACTGGTCTGGGTCTGTCACAGTAGATAAAAGCTGGCTAGATCATCAGGCTCAACAGGTAGTGATCAAACAGCTCCATGTCTAGTTGGCAGCCAGTATCAAGCAGAGTGTCCAGGGGGTTGTCCTGGAGGCCTGGTTTTGTTCAACATCTGTATCAAGGATCTGGATGATGGATGGATTACACCCCAGAAAGTTCGCAGATGACACTAAGCTGGGGGAGAGATAGATGTGCTGGAGTGTAGGATAGGATACAAGAGTGACATAGACAAATTAGAGGATTGGGCCAAAGAAAATCTTATGAGGTTCAACAAGACAAATGCGAAGTTCTGCACGTAGGACGGAGGATCCCATGCACTGCTACTGCTGGGGACCAACTGGCTAAGCAGAAGTTTGCAGAAAAGGACCTAGGTGTACAGTGGGAAAGAAGCTGGATATGAGTCAGCAGTGTGCCTTTGTTGCCAAGGCCAACGGACATATTGGGCTGTATAAGTAGGAGCAGTGCCAGCAGATCAAGGGAAGTGATTATTTCCCTCAGTTCAGTGCTGATTAGACCACATCTGGAGTATTGTGTCCATTTTTGGGGCTCACACTGCAGAAAGGATGTGGACAAATTGGAGAGAGTCCAACGGAGGGCAACAAAAATGATCAGGGGCTGGAGCACCGTGACTTCTGAGGAGAGGCTGAGGAACTGGGATTATGAAAATGATCAGGGGGCTGGAGCACGTCACTTCTGAGGAGAGGCTGAGGGAACTGGCATTGTTTAGTCTGCAGAAGAGAAGACTGAGGGGGGGATTTGTAGCAGCCTTTAACTACCTGAAAGGGGTTCCAAAGAGTATGGATTCAGACTGTTCTCAGTGGTAGCAGATGACAGTACAAGGAGCAATGGTCTCAAGTTGCAGTGGGGAAGGTCTAGGCTGGATATAGGAAACACTATTTCCCTAGGAGGGTGGTGAAGCACTGGAATGGGTTCCCTAGGGAAGTGGTGGAATCTCATCCTTAGAGTTTTTAAGGCTGGCTTGACAAACGCCCCTGGCTGGGATGTTTAGTTGGGGGTTGGTCCTCGCTTTGAGCATGGGGTGGGACTAGATACCTCCTGAAGTCCCTTCCAGCCCTGATGTTCTCTGGATTCTAAGGTTACCTTTGACACCTATAATTGGACGCAGTTGGTGGAGAGAGGGACGGGCTTCCATAGCCACACAGGGCCTTTCTTCAGATCATAGGAAGTGCTTCCAGACCTCACAGCTAATGCTGGTCTGTGAGCAGGTTGTTTAGTTGTAAGTATTCTAGCGCATGTGGCACAAGGCCATTCGAGGCAGAGGAGCCCATTAACAGTCACAGGTCTTTGGACAGAAAGCGGGGCTGGCGTTACAGATTGTTGTTAATAAGCCATCAATCCCAGTGTTGAATGGTGAAATTGTTATGGGTGAGGATTGAAATGGAGGAAGTTGGGTGATGTAAAAGAAGCAAAATATCAGCGACATTTCTCCTGAGCAAAATGCAAGAAACAAAAACCTCCCCCTCAGAGGTTTCACCATCTATAACAGGGGTTAGCCAACCTGGGGCTCCAGAGCCGCATGTTGCTCTTCAGAGTTAATATGCAGCTGCTTGTACAGGCACCAACTCCGGGTGGAGCTACGGTGCCAAAGTTTCCAATGTTGCTGGGGGGTGCTCACTGCTTCAGCCACGGCCCCTGCCCCTTCAGCCCCCTTTCCCTGAGCCTGCATGCCCTCGGCTCCTCCCCCTCCCTTCTCCCAAAGGCTCCACACATTGAGAAAGAGCAGATTACGGGGAGGCAGGGAAGGCGTGGGGAGCTATTGAGTCAGACAATGCTTTTTATCAGACACCGCATGTGAAAAAGTACACAGACTAGCCAACAAATATTTTGCAAACCATTTGACTTGCACCAATTCCAAGATTATAAATAGCAGTGTAAAAGTGTTCCATTTGCAGTGTGCACAGAAGAAATTTTAAGTTTGATGCAGCTCCCCTACTCCCTTCAATATAATTGAATTTTTTCTGATAGAAATCCATCCTAGGGGAGTATGTGTGCAAGAAACAAAACAAATAAAAAACTGACTAGTTTGTGTACTCTAATCTGGACTATTAAAACTAGTTGTAAAGCCAACAGTGAGTTGGATATGTTGAACTGCAGAAAAAAAAGGAACATACATTATATTCTTACGCTTAAGAAAATAAAGTAAGGATTTCAGTTTTAAGATGTACATACGTTTGCTGGAATTTAGCTAGTACTGTCACAAATAGAGAATGTTGCTCAAAATATGTTGTGGTATCTATAATATAGAGCTGACATAATATAATATGAGTTTATTTAACCAAGAATGTCAATTCATATAAGTCGTAAAAAGGAGAAGAGATTTTGGTTGAAAAGGGATAGTAACTGACTCCTTATCACTGATGTCAGAATGAATGTGACACTAAAGTTATGACAGCACTGATTATACAGTAAACTACATTACATCCATCATTGAAGCAATGTTGGCATTTTTTATTTTCAGGACACACACAACCATATAGCTGCTGTTGCCAGTATTATAAAAAATATAATGTAAACAAGTAGTTAAATGTTCTTGCAGATCTATTTAATAACTTCTGTACATGTAGGGTTATCAAGGAGTTCAAAAGAACAATCAGCATTGCCATCAATCATATGGCTAGCCTGTAGAATTCTTCTTGTAACAGTTTTAATACGGATTATTAAAGGTGGTACTTTCTTTTGCAAATACCTAAACTGTTTGTTGTTCATGCACAATCTTCCCTTTTATTTGAGAGGCGGCAGGCGCAAGCATGCACAACATTGGAAGACCATATGCAAGACCCTGTGTACTCCATGGTAACACAACTTTTGGAACAAGTACCTGCATTCTCCTTGCAGACTGGAGTATTATGAACAGCTTAGCAGTTTAACGACTAATTTGGGAGGGATTTCTTGTATTAAATATTGAAAACTAAACTATGGTATTTAGTTCGGTGTCCTAATCTCAATTAATCTGATGTTCCTATTTTTTATATATGCATCTGTCATCAAAATGCCTCTTAAATGTTTCCAAGTCTGCAGAATTTTATATTGTAAGATGCACGACTGGATCAGAAGTTTTTAGGGGAAACTGGAAGAATTTGGCAAATTGATACTAGTGATGTAGTGGACATTGGCGGCTCTTTCCATCTTGCATAAGAAGTAGGAGGCATTTAGTCTCAGATTGTTGCATTAGCAGATATGGAAAGGATATGCTCTTTCATTTAATTCTGATGATTTCAAGTTAACAACCTATTAAGACGAAACCCCCCCATGGCCGTTTGCACCTCAGCTATCATTCAGATATGTCTGGGATAGTCAGCAGGCAGCATCTTAAACAGGCTCGCTACTTTTCATCTGAAGATTTTCTCACAATCATGAGGGATAACTACTATTCTTGTCTCTAGCGGGAGGATTCTGACACCCATTACTCTTTTAAAACGTTCCTCCATTTTTAATGGGTCCAACCTATTGGTCCATTGACCGATACATGAGGGGGCACCGCCAGACCTTCGATGCCTGCATAAGCCAGAAAACAAACCCTCCACCTACGGTGAGGTTTTTGCACTGTAGAAAGGCGAAGGACAAGCGATGGAGCTGACCGACCAGTTAAGGAAGAGGCTCCTGGTGTAAAACTAGCAGCATAAGCCCTAGCTCGAAAGTTGACGGGGCCACTAGGAAGAGTCCAGGTGGAAAAAGAGAGGCCTGAAGGGCTCACCAGAATGCCACAAAGAGTAGAGCACTGAGAGAGACGAGATCATGATGTTTAGATTGCCCAAACCAAGAGACCAGGGAAATGCCTAGGGGTCCATACAGATGATTATGCCTGCGGGGAGCAGGGGGACATAAACTGCACAGTGCTCCCAATGCGAGGAGCCGATTTGCAATGTAACCTGGGGAACTGGGCAGCCATGCTCCCTAATCCACCTTGTGGGGGTCTAACTAACCCCACATATGTATACCGACCAGTAAAGCCTAAATGTGGTAGAGACCACTATGGTTTACTTCAGGGAGGCTATCACGCTTGTCTTCGGGAAGCTTGTGAAGTGAGTCAGCTGCTGCGGCTAAGCGTAACGGGTGATAACATGCATCCATGGAACAGTTGGTTATTACCCTACCATCCCAGTAAAAACTCGAAATTCAGGGCACTACTGAGTTAGCAGCAGGTGTAGTCTTAAACTCGCATACTCGGTGCTCAAGGAAGGGACTTCCCAGGCGTTTGGAAACTACTCCCAGTAGGAGAATTGGGAGGAAAAGGGAACCCTGAGTTAGTGAGGTCTCCATAGTAGACTGTCAACCCCCAGTTTTCTCTGAAATATCCTCAGATTTATTTTCCATTCCCAGACAGGGTAGAAAGTCGAAAAGGGAAAGGAGGGCAGCTAAGGCCTTGGGAACCTGAATACTGACTCAAAGCCAGAGGGTCGCTTTCGTAGGTAGGCGGACCCGAACAGCTGAAAAGGAGGCCACCCAGGAGGGAGAAGCACCCGAGTCTGACCCCCCCATCCTAACGCTTCTGAACCAGTAGAGGCGACAGAGATGAGGCCCCTAGATGTCGGGCAGATTAGCCCCGGGAGAGGAAATTTTGGGCAGGACCAGGCCAAAGACCCAAGGTACGACAACATTAGGAAGGAGATGACTGAAATAGATGGGGTCCCTGTGGAAGGGAAAACCCAGGGACCAGGACCCTACTTCATAATGAAGAAGGATCTCTTATACTGGGTTGCACCAGTACAGGGGCAGAAGATACAGCAGATCCTAGTACCTCAAAAACACCAGAACACTGTATTAAGTCTTGCTCATAGTCATCTCTTTGGGGGACATTTGGGGGTAGAGAAGACCCCGGCATGAGTCCTAAGACGGTTCTTCTGGCCCGGAGTACATGAAGAAGTGTGGAGGTACTGTGCATCCTGCCCGGAGTGTCAGCTGCACAGTCCCTGTCCCCACCTGAGGGCACCTTTAGTACCCCTTCCCATCATAGAAGTCCCCTTTGAGCGAATAGCCATGGACCTAGTGGGACCCCTGGAGAAGATGGCTCGGGGCCACCAATATATACTTGCTACCCAGAAGTCATCCCCCTGCGGAACACAGCCTCTAAAACAATAGCCAAAGAGCTGATGGGGATCTTTGCCCAAGTGGGGCTACCAAAGGAGATATTAACCCCATCTATGTCAAAGCTAATGACGGACCTCTGTACGCTGCTCCATATACATATCCTGAGAACTTCAGTTTACCATCCACAGACTGATGGGTTGGTAGAAAGGTTTAACTGAACCCTCAAGACTATGATACGGAAGGTGGTAAGTCGGGATGGGAAGGATTGGGACACCCTACTACTCTATCTTATGTTCGCTATCCGGGAGGTACCTCAGGCCTCAACTGAGTTTTCTCCCTTCGAGTTATTATATGGGCGTCACCCCCGTGGCACACTAGATATCGCCAAAGAGACCTGGAAAGAGGAACCCAATGAGGGGAGAAATATAATAGAACATGTAATACAGATGTGAGACCAGATAGCCCGGGTCACCCCTATTGTACGGGAACATTTGGAAAAGGCACAGGAGGCCCAGAGAACCCATTACAATTGCCAGGCCAAAGTCCGACAGTTCCAACTAGGGGATCGGGTGATGGTGTTGGTACCCACAGCAGAAAGCAAGCTTCTGGTCCAATGACAAAGACCCTATGAGGTGGTTGAACCCGTGGGGGAAGTAACCTACAAGGTGTGGCAGCCAGGACGCCAAAAACAAGAACAGATTTATCACATCAACCTTCTGAAACTCTGGCATGCACAAGAGGCGTGCATAACTATCCAAAAAGACCTAACCCAGGAAAACAAGCCTTCCAAACAGGTGAGAGTGTCTCCCGATTTAACACCAGACCAGAAGAATGAGGTGTCTGAGATGATCTTCTGGAACCAAGATGTGTTCTCTACAAAACCGGGTCGAACAACCGAGACATATCACCACATCGTCATGAAACCTGGGGCCAGAATAACAATGAGGCCCTATCAGGTGCCAGCACCCAAAAAGGAGGAAATAAAAGCAGAAGTAAAGAAAATGCTGGAGTTGGGGATCATCGAAGAATCCCACAGTCAGTGGTCCAGCCCAATCGCGCTGGTGCCCAAACCTGATGGCACCACAAGGTTTTGCAATGACTTCTGGCGACTAAACGAAGTATCTCAGTTTGACGCATATCCCATACCTTGCACAGATGAGCTAGTGGACCGTCTGGGTAATGCCCGGTATTTGACTACTCTAGACTTGACAAAGGGGTACTGGCAGATTCCTCTTGTGGAAGACGCAAAGGAAAAGACTGCGTTCTCTACACCAGAGGGTCTTTTTCAATATACTGTCCTCCCTTTTGGACTACATGGGGCCCCAGCTACTTTCCAGCGCCTCATGGACAAGCTATTACGCCTGCATAACAGTTATGCTGCTGCCTACTTGGATGATGTGGTCATTCGTACCCCAGACTGGGAAACCCACCTAGAGAAGGTGGAGGCAGTATTTGATACCTTCAGGAGAGCTGGCCTTACAGAAAACCCTGCCAAGTGCACTGTGGGGTTTACAGAGGCTAAATATCTTGGCTACATTGTGGGAAAGGGTCTGGTAAAACCCCAAGTGAACAAGTTGGAGGCCATCCAAAATTGGCCCCGACCGCATCACAAGAAACAAGTCCGGGCATTCCTAGGTGTAGTGGGGTATTACTGATGATTCCCCACTTTGCCACAAGGGCAAGCCCCCTGACAGACCTAGTGAAAGCCTGTGGACCTGATCTGGTGAGATGTCTGAGGCAGCAGAGGAAGCATTCACAGACCTACGGACTGCCCTCTGCAGTAACCCAGTAACTGATAGCCCCTGATTTCACCAAGGAATTTATCCTGCAGACAGATGCATCAGAAGTAGGCTTGGGGATGTTCTATCACAGATGGTCGGGAGGAGGAACACCCAATTCTCTACCTCAGTAGGAAACTCCTTCCGAGGGAACAAAAATATGCAGTGGTGGAGAGAAGAGTGCCTCGCCGTAAAATGGGCATGGAAGCATTGCGTTACTACTTGCTCGCGTGCAGATTTTGTCCTCGTGACCGACCATGTCCTCTTCGAATGGATGCAGCAGAACAAGGAGAAGAACACAAGGGTGACCAAGTGGTTCTTATCCCTCCAACCTTTCCAGTTCCACGTGCAACACAGAGCAGGGAGCCGTCACGGCAATGCCCCCGATGGCTTGTCATGTGTGCACTGTCTGGCTTCCCAAGTGCTGCCCAACCCCTTGGTGTTGAGCAGGGGGAGGGATATGTGACAGACCCAGACCAGTGGGGTACAGGAGTCTGGTCCTATTGGCATCCAGGAGGTGGGTGGCCCACCAGTTCTAAAGGACCTCCCCCCAGCCTAAGGGGGATCCCACAGGTCCGTGACACCAAATAAGTCAGGGGACAACTAATGAAAAAACAGGATCAGGAGTGAGGTCATAGGGCTAAACAAAGGGAACCTGATGGGGACACCGAGCAGAGAACCCAGACAACGCCCACTGCTCCTCGGAAAGCGTCAAGGGAGCCAGTGGACGGCCACCCAGAGGAACTCTGCCCAGATGCGTGAACGGACAGGAGGAGCAGAAATAGGCCCCACAGTCGCAGGAAATCCGTCGGCCAACCTCCTCTTCCTGGTTTTGTAGATGGCTAGTTTGGCCAGGGCCAAGAGGAGGTTGACAGGGAGATCCCGTGACTTTGTGGGGCCACGGATGGGGAGTGCGTAGATAAAAGGTGAGGGGAAAAGTGCAACCAAAAACGCAATAAAAGGTTCAAGAGGAGCCAGAACAGGGGCTGCAAATCTGGCGCACTCTAAATAAATGTGCGCCAGGGTCTCTTTCATGCCACAAAAAGGGCAAGGTGTTGGGGACAGGGTGAACCGCGCCAAGTACCAGTACCGCCCGTGCTCATGGCCGCCCCATGAAGGAGCCACCAACGGACATCCTGGGTAGGCCCTCGGGACCAGGCAGAGAGATAAATAAGCTGGCCCACCGGGGCTCTCACCCTCGAGAGGTGGCAGGAGGTCCCGCCATTTGGTATCGGGGCAGGACGCGAGGGTGAGGTAGTGAAGAGTGTGGAGCACGAGCATGTACAGATGTTTCCAGTGCACGGCCTGGAACAGAACTGGCTGCAGATCATGCAGCCAGCTCGCAGTGAAAGGGTGAGGGGGCCGATTGGGTCCACAGGGCAGGGGCCCTATAAAAAATGTCCACGGGGCCCGGGGTGGAGGGTGGGCAGGGCGTGCCCTCTCATAGGACCCGGTCGAGGTAAGCCTGAGTGCAGCAGGCAGTAAAGCGGCCTTCACCTCCTGAAGTACGCGCCAGGGGAGTACGAGGTCTGGAGAGCCCATGCGCTGAGCGAGCACAGGGGATCCAGCCAGTCTCCCCGGTCGTAGTACCAGGAGGTCTCCGACCCTGGTGACTCCTGCCAAGACCAGCCTCTGGCGCACCGCGGGACTCTGCCACCTGCACACGAAGCTGGGATTGTGTAGCAGGGGCTCCGCGAGGAGATCAACCCCCACGGTGGCTGCCACCATGGACTGGTCGTTGAAAAGAGCTTCCAGGTCCGGAGAAGGTCTTGGTAGAAGACTGGCAGCTCGGAGAGGTCTCGCAGAAGACCTCTCGGGTGGAGGTAAAAAGCTGCCGGTCGTATCGGAGCCCTCGAAGCGTGGTAGAGGAAGGCGTGCGCCAATACGCTCCACGCTGGACTACCTGCACCATACAGAGCCTCTGCAGGGCCTGGAGGCGGAAAGACATGGACCTGAGTGCGTAGGCACTTCAGGCCTGCTCCCCCTCTCCAGGGGCAGGTGGAGGACCCCTGCAGAGACCCAGTGCATCCTGGCCAAAAGACTCCAGAATCGCCGTCCGGAGGTTGGCCAGGAAATCCGGGCCGCGGACCAGGGTGTTGAGCCGGTACCAGAGCATGGACAGGACCAGTTGATTAAGCACCAGTGCCCTCCCCGAAGGGAGAGGCACCGGAGTAGTCCTGTCCATTTCCGGAGCCGCTCCGTCACCCTGCCCTCCAAACCGTGCCAGTTCTCCGGCGGAGACGGATGCGTGGCAGAAAGGTAAACACCGAGATAGAGCAGTGGACCCATGCTCCACCAGATGGCCTGAAGCGTAGGTGGGGGAGCTCGCCTGCCACCCGTCCCCGACCACCAGGCCAGAGCTCTTGACCCAGTTGACTCGGGCGGAGGAGGCCGCCGAGTACACAGTCTGGCAAGCCTCCACCCACGCCAAGTCGCCCGGATCCTGGACCACGAGGAGCACATCGTCAGCATATGCCGACAGGACCTAGCCGCAGCTCCAGCTCTCTCTTGAAGCACCAACCCCATCAGCCTCCGACGGAGGAGACAGAGGAAGGGCTCGATCGCTAGAGCGTACAGCTGACCTGAGAGGGGGCACCTCTGCCGCACTCCCTGTCCGAAGCTGACCGGCTCGGTCAGGGTCCAGTTGAGCCTGACCAGATACTCCGCAGAAGTGTACAGCACCTGGAGAAAACCCACAAACCGGGGTCCGAAGCTGAACGCTCACAGAGTGCTCAGGAGATACCCGTGGTCCACCCTGTCGAACGCCTTCTCCTGATCCAGGGACAAGAGGGGAAACGACAGACCATCCCTACACCTTAATTCCAGAAGGTCCCAGACCAGATACACGTTATCAAAAATCATGCGGCCCGGGATGGTGTAGGTCGGGTCTGGGTGGACCACGTCCACCAGCACGGACCCTAGCTGCATTAAAATGGCCTTCACACCAATTTTGTAGAATGTGCTGAGGAGCGAGATGCGACGCCAATTCCATAAGTCACGGAGGTCCCCCCTCTTCGGCAATAAGGTGAGCATGGTTCGCCTGCACGAGAGAGGGAGGACCCCGCTCTGCAAAGACTCGGCCCAGACGGTGACCAGGTCTGGGCCGAGGATGTCCCAGAACACACAGTAGAACCCCACGGTCAGCCCGTCCATGCCCGGAGATTTATTGGTGGGCATGCAATGGAGGGCTTCTGAGAACTCAGCCAGAGTGAGAGGCAGCTCTAGCCGGTCCCGGTCGCCCAGTGCTGACCATCTGGAGTCCGTCCCAGAGCACTCTGCAAGCAATAGGATCGATCGGATCCGGGGAGAAAAGAGTCGTGTAGAATGCCCTGGCCCTCCTGCACATCTCTGCCGGGTCCGTGAGGGGGGTGCCGTCCTCCGCCAGGAGGCAGGTGACATGCTTCTTGGCTCCCCTCCTTTTCTCCAGGGCATAGAAGAAGCGGGAGCCATGATCCATCTCCTGAAGGAGGCGAATGTGGGATCGAACAAAGGCATCTCGGGCCCGATGGTCTTCGAGGACCCGGAGCTCCTCCTGCTTCTCCCAGCACGCTCCGCAGAGGGATGGATCCTTGGGGCTGGTGGCCAGACGCCTCTGCAGCTCCAAGACCTCCCGTTCCAACTACTCTATCACTGCATCCCTCCGTCGGCTGGCACCTCGGGTGTAGTCGCGGCAGAAGAGCCGGGCGCGCACGTTCCCCAGGTCCCACCACCGCCGCGCCGAGGGAAAGGCGCTCCTCTGCCCTCGCCAGGCCAGCCAGAACTCCCTGAAGGACGCCACGAAGCCCGCATCGTCCAGGAAACTATTATTAAACTGTCAATAGGCCGGACCCGGCTTCTCCGCGCAGGAAGAGGCCAACACAGTGGCAAGATGATGATGATCTGAAAAGGGGGCCAGTCAAACACTAGAGGAGTGGGCTCGTGAAAGGTGGAGAGGTGACAGGTAAATATGGTCCAGCCAGAAGTGGCCCAACCGATGGGCCTCCACCCGGATGAAGGTGAACATCGAGATGTCATCTGGGTGGTGGTTGCGCCAGACGTCCACCAGGGAGTGGCGTTCAACGATCTCCCGGAGGACGTCTGCAGCGGCTGGGCACTGCTCGGTCCCCGAGCGGTCTTGTTCTTCGAGGGTGGTGTTAAAGTTCCCGCCCAGGACCAGGCACTCATGAGGCTCCAGGGAGCCAAGGAAGGCGGACGCCTGCTGATAAAAACGCCATCTCTCCAGGCCCGATGTTGGGGCGTAAACGTTGACGAGATTAACCACAAGCCCCTCCATGCGGACCCAGAGGTGCAGCAGATGGCCTGGCAGAGCCTCAGCGACCCCCAGCACCTCAGGCCATAGGTTGGCGGAGAACAGGATCACCACCCAGCCGTGCGAACCGAGAGGTGGCTAAAGTAGACCCCTATCCCCCAACTCCAGCCGCCAGCTAGCTTCAGCGGCCGGATCCGTATGGATCTCCTGCAGGAAAACACAGAGTACCCCCCTCCCGAAGGAAGGAGAGCACCTTGCTCCTGCGGAGACCCATCCTACAGCCCCGGGTGTTTAACGTGGCAAAGATGATCGGTGCCATGAGGGAGGCTGGGGGGATCCTTGCTGGCAGACACGCCCAGGCCTCCGTCAGGCCGCGCAGCAATCTGTGACCTACCCCATAGGTGAGTAAAGAGTCACGGAAGAGGCGGACCCGCTGGTAGGCCGCCGGCGGCCTGCTTCCTGGTCCTCTACCCTCCCCCATGAGGGCCCTCGCGGCCCGGAGGATCTGATGGAAATCCCCCACCGCTGGAGCGCAAGCTGGACTTTGTTACGGGAGCCACGACGTCCTCAAGGAACTCCCGCAGCTCCTCCCTCAGCGCATGGGGGGGGTCACTGATCTATGACTGTCCCCAGTGGGGCCCCCCATCACAGCCCCGTGGCCCACCGAGGCGGGCAGGCAGGGGCAGTACAGACCCCCGACGTGGCATCCGATGGGCTGACGCCATGTGCCCTGCCCCGCTCCCCAGTTCAACAGGGGGCGGCAGAAGGAAAAACAGCCCCTGATGGGTCGGGATGGGGAAAAACTAGCGGAGCTGCACCCTGGGGGTATTCCCAGGGGCGGCACTGGCATCACGGGAGGTGGAGGGGACAAGGAGGGCTGGCATCAGGACAGGGCAGGGGACAGGAGTAGGGCAGGGATCAGGAAGAGAATCGGGGAGGGGGCAGAAGAGGGATCCTGAGCCCTCAATAGTTGGCCACTGGAAGGTGGCCCTCCTGGTCAGGCTCAGGGATCTGGGGAGTGGGAAGGGGACCCCTAATGATGCCGGGCTCAGCCAGCCACTATGGCTGGTGTGGCAGCCTCGGCATCCGGAGACGGATAGGCTGTCGTCAATGGGGTCCCCGCCTAGGAAAGAGGTCGGGTGCTCCACACCCAAGAGGGACACCCCTGGGAATCGGTCCCTGCAGCAGGGCACCGGCCATTGCCTCAATGGGCTCGGCGGCCGTCAGCAGGTGCCACCTGCAGCCGGGCTGATGGAAGACCTCCAGGGGACCCTCAGAGTGGAGCAGAAGCAGCGGTCAGGGGAAAGGAACACGGGGAACAGGGGGACCGGGGTGATGGTCGCTCAGATCGAGGCCCGCTGGCAGAGGGTCGTCCTCCCCCTGCGTGACTGGGGTCAGACCCAGGGCCTCGATCTCCTCTTAGATGGAAGGGATCACCATCCACCACCCAGGGCCCTCCTCGCTAGCACCCGAGGCGATACCCACCTCGCAGCGCTCGCAGAGACTTTCAAGTGGGAAGGGGGTGAGAGAGGCTCCCTGGGGGCTTCCACGGGAGGGACCCCGGAGGAGGGCAGCGTTACCTTCCGGTGCTGCCACGAATGTCCCCAGCCGCTTTTGTCTGGCTGGTTTGGTTTGCCTTAGAGGTGGAAAAACCCCAGCCTGGGGCTGTGACTGCCCTGTTTGAGCAATTGGTCCTGATTTGGCACTCTCAGTTGGGTCCCGCCAGAACCACATCGTCACACTGCACTAAGGACCAGCCCTCCATGGCATCATCCAGGGGCTGGCTAATAGGAGTTGGGTCGGGGGTCAAGAGTGATGGCTCAGGGATTCGGGGAAGCAATGATGGGGTAGCATGAATGAGAGAGGATTCTCCCTGGGGTGAGCCCTTTCCCACGCCCGGCGGTATCTCCGCTGCACCCTCCTCCACAGTGGTCGATTGAGAAGGAGGAGGGGCAGCTTCGGGTGCCATGCAGCCAGTGGCATCGGCAATGACAGGGCTGGCGCCTTGCAGGGGCTCGGGGGTCCTGGACGCTCCTCCATGTCGGGCCAAGGGGCAGTCCTTCCAGACGTGCCCCATCGCCTGGCAGAGGTAGCATCAGGGCTCCCCCATCGAATAATGCACCCTGTAGCGGGCTCCCTGGCAGGGAACCAGAAAGGACCCCTTGAGCACCTCTCTGCCATGCGCTGCCGGCGGCAGTTGAAACTGCACTTGCCGGCGGAACGAGAGTACGTGATGGAGGGCGGGGTCCTTGCAGCCCAATGGGAGAGGGCTGATGACGGAGATGGGGTGCCCCAGGGCAGAAAGGGCGGGCAGCAGGGCGGCATTGGGCAGGAAGGGAGGGACAGGGGTCAGGATCAAGCAGACCCCCAGGTCTTCCAACGGCTCCAGGGGGACGAACACGCCCCCCACCACCAGGCCCGTCTCTACCGCCTCCTGTGCGGTGGCGTCTGATGCCAGGAAGAAGACCACCCTCCCATACATTTTGGAGGCCGCCACGATGGCCGTGGGCCCCACCATCCTCGCCAATGCCCGCACGTAGGTCTCCATGTGGGGCGAGGCGGGCACCAGGAGGCAACGGACGCCGTGCTTCCTGGTCAAGGTGGCAAAGTGGCCCCGGCCGCTGTAGATGGTGGCGGAAGCGGTGGTCGGAGGAGCAGCGGCAGGCGGGGGGGTCGCTGCCACCGGGGCGTATGCCTTGGGGGCCGGGGGAGGGACACCCACAGAGCAGGTGGAGGGAATAGCGGGGAAGGATGTCACAGCCAGTAGCGGGGCCGCAGCAGCAGGGACAGTCTCCGCCATGGAGGGCCTGGCCTTTTTAGCGGGGCCCTTACCATTCTTCCCACCCTGACCTTTCCTACTGGCTGGGGGGGCTCCTCCCGCATCAGAAGGGGCGAGGGACATGGCAGCAGCGGAGGTGTCCCTAGTACTCGCCACTGCCGGTGCCTCAGCGGGGGCGGGGGCGGTGGCAGGTGGATTGGCAGCAGCGGTCGAGGTAGAGGCCTGGGGAATGGACATGGGGGTTGGTGGTGGTGGGGTGGTGGGAGCATCGCGTGGGGTCTCCCCCGCCGCTTCCCCCGCCATAATGAGAGTGGGGAGGGGGACAAACAGCGAGGGGAGGGGAAGGAGAGGAGGCGACCACCCCTCCCCGCTAGGCTGCAGGCAGGGGAGGAGGGTGCCAGAAAGGGAAGGCTAAAGGGGTGTGGGGAGCAACCAAGGACCTAGGGGTGGGAGGGTGTCAGGGCTCCGACGCAGAGGGGAGTTCCGGCTCCTCTAACTGCACTAGGGGATCGGGAGGATAACGGCATGGGGGGGGGCACAGTGAATAAGGGCAAACTCAAAGTGCATGGGAGGGGGCATGGGCGCATGAGGGAAGGGACCAATCAGGGCTGGGGGAGTACAGGGTAGGGGGAGGAAAAAGGTTGAACTGGGAATGGGATGGAGAGACCATGGGGCTAGCTGCAGGGTTGGGGCAGGAAAACTAAGGCTGCAGAGAGGAACGGGCGGGGCAGACAAACGTGGCAAAGGCGAGAGGGTCAGCCCAAAGGCGGGGGGGGGGGATGTGCACCCATGAGCAGTTGTACAAAAAGTCAATTGTAGCTGGCTGCTGCAGCAGTCCCAAATGATAGAAATGGGCGTGGTGAGCAGCTCAGTCCCAGAGGCAGGAGGTCGAGGTAAATAGAAAACAGCCAGCAGGGGTAGTGGAGGGGGCAACAATGGTGGTGGCGGCGAAGGGGGACACGGATGGACTGGGGGCAGGCTCCACGCTCATCCCCAGTGTCCACACAAACACAGTCCAGACCCCTACCACAAGAGCACAGTCCGAAAAATACTCAGTCCTGAAGTGCCCCCTCACTGGTGGTCTTCAGAGTCTCTACGTGGTCCTGCAGCAGCAGTCGGTCCTCTCCTCCTCCTCGGGGCTCCAGCAGCTCCCCAGTAGCAAACACAGCAGCTCCAGGTGGTGGTCTGGTGGCCAGGCAGGAGGGACCCTGCTCAGAAGATGGCAGTGGTGGTGGCATCCTCAGTAACAAGGGCTGGAGCTGGGGTCCCTCACTCTCCTTCCCTCGAGAGCAGGCCAGCAGCCCCCCCTCCCCAAGGGGCTGTAGGTGGAGTAACAGCTGCAACCAAGACAGGGCAGGGATCTACTACCCAGCCAGCGAGCAGAGAGCAGAGAAAGGGGGTGGGTGGTGGTGTCTAGCCCAGCCAGGGGAGCAGCTGGAGTAGCAGCAGCAGCAGCGAGGGCCCAGTGCCCAGCAGGAACAGCAGCAGCAGCAGAAGCAGCAGCCCTCTCCATCCTTCCCTCTACTGCAGAGGAGTTGAAGGGAGATACACTACTGGCCACTGAAGAATCAGGTGTCTGTTTCCTGAGTGACCAGAGCAGGGGCTGCACTAGAGTAATCAGGAACTTGCTAGAACCAATTAAGGCAGACAGGCTGATTAGATCACCTGCAGCCAATCAAGGCAGGCTAATCAGGGCACCTGGGTTTTAAAAAGGAGCCACCCAAGTCAGGCAAAGAAGGAGGCATGTGTGAGGAGCTAGAGTGCACTGCTGGAGGAATTGGGAGGACAAGCGTTATCAGATTCACCAGGAGGAAGGTCCTGTGGTGAGATAAAGAAGGTGTTTTGGAGAGGGCCAATAGGGAAGGTAGCCTAGGGAGTTGTGCTGTCATGCAGCTGTTTACAGGAGGCACGTATAGACAGCTGCGATCCACAGGGCCCTGGCGGAACCCGGAGTAGAGGGTGGGCGCTGGGTTTCCCCCCACACCTCCCATCTCCTGATCAGACAAGGAGGAGCTGACCCAGACTGGTGGTCCACAAGAAGGGAAGATCACTGAAGTGAGCAAATCTGCCAATAAGCGCAAGACCCACCAAGGTAGGGGAGGAACTTTGTTGTCACACCCACCTATATAGTCCAATCATGCGAGCCCACTACTTCTTTAACTGCTGGCAAGAATACTAGTGGCGACATATCAAAGCTTTGGCTAAAGTCAAGATCTATCACAATCCACTGCTTTCCCCATATCCGTAGGCGCCAGTTATCTTCCATCATAAGAAGGCAATCAGGTTGGTCGAACGCATGACTTGCCCTTTGTGAACCATGCTGACTGTTTCGATCACACTTCCTCTCCGCAAGTTGCTTCAGTAATCAGGATTCCTTGAGGACCTCTGCTCCATGATTTTGGCTGGGGATGAGATGAGACGGACCGGTCTCTAGTTCCTCAGGTTTCTTTCTCTCCCCATTTGAAAGATGGGGCACTACACTTTGCCTTTTTCCAGATCGTTCTGTGGACCTCCCCGAGTCGCCATGTGTTTTCAAGATCAGCGGACATGGCGTCTGCATTCAACACAGCCAACTCCCTCATCACCACCTCAGATGCAGTTTTGATCCAGGCCCATGGATTTGTGCTGTCCAGTTTTTGTAAATAGTCTTGACTTGTTCTTTCTCGCACAGAGGGCTTGCTCCTTCTTCCCATACTGTGCTGCCCAGATGCAGCAGTCGGGAGCTGACTTGTTTGTGAAGACAGCAGGCAAAAAATCATTGAGCAACATTAGCCTTTTTCCCATCTTTTGTCTACAGGTTGCCTCCCCAATTCAGTTAAGGGGCCCCCCCTTTCCTTGATTTTCTTCTCTGCTATATCACTGTAGAAACCCTTCTGTGTTACCCTTCACAGCCCTTCTAGCTGCAATACTCCGCAGCGTGCCTTAGCATTCTCTGATTGACACCCTGCATTGCGCTTTGAGCTAATTTATTTTTATACTCCTCCTATCATCTGTCCAAGTTCACTTTCGTGTAAGCTTCTTTTTTGGTTTAAGCTGCTACCGAACCGGATTTCACTGTTCACGACCAAAGTCGGTTGCCTGCCCATACTTTGCTATTCTTTTCTGCACATCGGTATGTTGTTCCTGCACCCAATCAGGACTCCTTTTAAATACAGCGCAGCTCTTCCGTGGATCTCCTTTCCCTCTCATGTTTTGTTTCCCAGGGGGATCCTTGCCCATCAGTTCCCTGTGGAAGTCCTGTCTCCCTTTTCTGACGTCCAGGGTCCGGTATTTCGTGTGCTCTCTTTCTTTCCTTGTGTCAGGATCCTGGAACTCGACCATTCTCGGGTGGTCCACTGCTGTCAGGTGCCACCCACTTCTACTTCCTACCATTCTTCTACGGCCAGCTTCTGTGAGCATCTGGTTTTGTGGGTCTGGCGGCAAAACGATCAGGCCAATCTGCTTTGGCCCTTGGAGCTGTGTTGGGTCCAGACCGTCATGTCTCCTGAAAGATCTATTGCTCACTGCTGAAAAGTACGGATATGAAAGTATGTTATAAGGCATCTTTGTACTTTTTCATACTTATAAGATTTGAAAACCTTTTTACACCGGTACTCTCTCAAGAGACCCTTCGGATGCAGCACAAAGGGTTAGTGGTGTGAAGGGCTGGTTGCCGCCACACATCCCCTGACTGCCCCACCCTAGCGGCTTGGCGAGGCTGGGCGTGAGGCGCAAAGGACCGAGGGTCCTGGCCCAGTGGATGAGGGGAAGCAGCAGACTGTGTGTTCCCCTCAGAAGTCTGACTGCTCCCAGAGCAGCGAGGTTACAGAACAGGTCTGGAGCCACGCGGTGCCCCAGCACACCCGGAGAGGAACAAGAGCAGCTCTGACAGGAGTTTCCATCTCCAAGGAGGAAGCTCTTGCACCACACGCGATTTCTGTGTGTCTGGCTGTTTCCTTTCTTCGCTAGTCTCTCTCACGCTGAGCTCACACAGGAGCTGAGCTGAGAGGCAGAACGTGTGGGGCTGAGCTCTGTCCTGGGACCGTCTGGGAACATGGCCCTGCAGGTGTCGGCTCTGGCCCTTCTCCTGGCTCTTCCGCCTCTGCTGTCTGCCGAGGGAGCGGCACCCAGTCCCAGCCCCACCAAGACTCCAGGTAGGACCCACCTCAGGCGTCGCTGCTCACCTGCCTGCAGGTGGCTGCTGGACTTTGCTCTGTCAGTCTGGCTGCAGTTGCCCCCGGAGGGGGCTGCCCTCCCCATCCCTGCCAGAGCCTGCGGGGCTCAGCACCAAGCGCCGCTCAGAGAGCCGGGGTGAAAGGCAGCTGGGGCTGAGGCCGGGGCAGGAAACCGTGTTCCCCTGGGGGTGCCCAAGGGAGAGCTGCAGCTGTGTGCCTCTCTGGAAAGCAGGTCCCACCCCTGGGAGCAGCAGACAGGTCAACGTCTGTTTCTGGACTGAGGAGAAGAAGCCTGGGGAAGTGGCCTTCACGCTACCCTATGTGATGGAGTAGGAAGTGGGGCGGATTTGACCTGGGAATGTTGCAGGGGAGTTACACTGGGGATGGGGGACTTCCCTTGAAGAAGCCAGGATGGGGTTTGGGAGAAGTGACGCCTTCTGCCTAGGAGACTGAACAAAGGAGAGGAGGAGCTGGGGGAATGGGGAGAGAGCTACTGGAGGAGGTTTTGTTTTCAGTCTTGGGCTGGGCGGTGCAACGCAGGGAACCCCGAGCTGGGGTCTAACTCCCTGAACCCCCTGAAGGACTTGACTGAGGGGTCCTGGTTGTACCTACACACTCTGCTTGGGACTGTGTTCCTATCTAATAAACCTGTGTTACTGGCTGGCTGAGAGTCACAGTGAATCGCAGGAAGCGAGGGGTGCAGGGCCCTGACTCCCCCACACTCTGTGACACCCTGAAAACAATATCACCAGTTCCCCGAGAGCAGGTGTGAGTCCCACACTTGGGGTGGGGGGAACCTGTGGTGTTCTGTTTCTCTGCTGTGAACTACCCTGGTACCAGGAGCAGGAGTCCAGCCAGCCACCCTGCGCTGCCTGCTCCCTCTGAGCCATGCTGTCATAGCATACTTTCCTCAATCTGAACCTTAGAGTCCAAAAATGAGGTAGTAGCATGAAGTCCTCTAAGCTTAATTACCAGATTAGATCTGATGTGCTGCCACCAATCAGATCTCTGAGTGTCTGATAAACTCTGGTCTCCCCAAAACCTTCCCTGGGGACCCCCAAGACCCAGACCCCCTGGATCTTATAATGACCAGGAAGAGTACACCTCTTTCCTGCCTGGTGCGCTCCTCGGTTCCCTTCGTGGGTTACTGTCGACGGATCAGGGAACAGTCCGGCCCTGCACGCCCTCTTCTGGACCCCACAGGTGACTTTGCAGCCAGTAAAACAGAGGTTTTATTGGACAAACAGGATACAGCGGTTACGCAAGAGGCTGTGCAGGGCCAGTGAGGGAGCTCATCCAGGATCCAGTCCTTCGTGGGGTTCAGGGTGCTTGGTCCAGGGCTAGATACCCTGAATTCGCCACAACAGCAATCCAACTGTGCTGGGCCTTTCCTTCCGCTTCGCATCTCTCTCT
>NC_133774.1:1699968-1725746 GCF_003597395.2 Chelonoidis abingdonii
CCCAAAACCCAGAAACAAAGGCTTCCCTCCATCGAGATTTGTAAGTATCTTGTTTCCTGATTGGTCCTCTGGTCAGGTGTTGTTTGTTAACCCTTTCCAGGTGAAAGAGACATTAACCCTTAGCTATCTGTTTATGACACATGCAGACCCTCCTGGAGCCCCCAGCACAGGGGGCTCATTCCTGTAATGAATTCATTGCATTCTCAGTGCCCACTGGAGGGCGGGTTACCTTGTGTGAGCGATTGGACCATGCAGCAGGGATTCGTTTCCATGGCAGATGCACGTTGGCACAGGCAGTTGCAGTTCTCTGGGTTTTGAGCTCTGTGTTGGGCAGCAGTTACTGAGGCAGTCTGAGACACTGCAGAACCCACCAGTCCCCACACCCGGGTGGTACCGGCAGTAGAATGGATCTGGAGGAAGCAAACAGCTCCTGGCACCTTGTGGGTTTGCAAGAAGGGAAGTGAAGCTGATTAGTAGAAGCGAGGGAGGCCTGGGAACAGGCAGCTGCCCGTGAGAATGCGGATGAGGTTGGATTAGTGAAGGCTGGTTGGAGATGCCAGCAGGGGAGAGCACCAGTAGGAGAGTCTAGTGGGTCAGGGGTCACAGAGTGTGGCCAAGTCTCCTGTTCTCCTGCTGGGGAAGGACAGAAGAGATGTAACAAATCCTGCTCTCATATCCTGTGATCCCTGTCAGGGTGTCTTGTGCCCTCAGTCCCAGCCCAGGTCTCCCTGGGAGGGCCCACAGCCGCACTCAGGGAAGGACGGAGACACTGGGATGCTGGGGGATGACTTGAGAAACTGAAACTTGGGACCTGTGGGGTCCTGCCCTGGCAAATGAGGAAATGTCAAATGTGATTCCCAGCATAACAGAGAGCGCTGGGGTCTGGTGCTGCTGCCATCCTGGGCACAGTGACTGCAACAGCTACAATGAAGATCCATCCTACATTCCTGTGGTGGGTTACACCTCTCCCTGGGGTGCCACTGATCCCACCTGTTCCACCAGCCTGGACTCCCTCACACTGTTGCACTGAGCCAGACCCTCAAGCCTTCTCCAGCACACACAGGCAGGGATGCCCCCAGCTGCAGACAGAACACAGACACTGAAATCAGCTCTGCCTGGGAAGGCTTCAGCTAAGGATTTGCCCAGCACTCAAGTGCTCACCCCCTGTGGGATGCAGACCCCAAATTGCATCGTCTGGTGCTGCCCAGAGAACTGCACAGCGTCAGCTCAGGAAATTCACCCCTCCCTCAATGTGGAGAGAGATCTGCACAGCTTTGTACCTGCCCCCCCAAGTTATGAATTCCACAAACTGGAGGGTTTAGAGAAAACATAAACACCTTTATTAGCTGCACAAGATAGATTAAATGATTATAAGGGATAGCAACAGATCAAAGCAGATTAAGCTTATATTGCGTGTTTGTTTTATTTGCTGGGTAGGTACTAAAAAAACTTGTTACAAGCAGTATGTTCTCACCCTAAATGTTGTTTTAGGCCATCTGCAGAGCTTTTTGAAGGCCAGCTGCAATTTCTTGCAGCTTAAAACTCCGGGTATTTCTTTCACAGGCCAGACACCTTCCCAGCCTGGCCTCAGTCCTTCTCCTGCCCTTTCTCTTTATTTCTTAGATGTTCCCTGCAGTCGTCCTGAGCGGAGGATTCAGTGAAGAAGAACCTTGATTGACTCACTTCCCTGCCTTAAATAGATTTACACAGGGCGGGAATCCTTTGTCTTCAGTGTGATTCCCACCCCTCTCAGTGGAAAAATACTGGTATTCTATCATGGAGTCCAGTACCAGGTGACATGGTCACATGACCCTGCAGTGTCCAAGCAGCCATGAGACAGAGGCTGGTTGTAGCATCCCAGGAAAGTGGGAGATTAGCATCTTCAAAGACCTATTGGTCTCCCTAATGGCCCATTGACTTGTCCCCAGCTAGCCAGCCAGACGGATTGCATTCTGCCTGGTGCACGTTCCCCAGGCGCAAACACTTTTGTGGTTCAGACGTATAGTCCATATTCCTAAGTCTAGATACAGAAATGATCCATGCACACAAATAGGATAATCCTACTCAGTAAATCAATGACACCTGACATGTCTTGTCTTATGACACAATCATATCCCAATATCGCTATGAAAAATATGGGAAACAGTGTCACCACCAGTACCCCAGGGACAGGCTGTGCCGGGTTCAGGAGGAGCTGTGCCCTGCACTGTACCCTCCTCAGGCCTGGCACTGGGGACACTCTTCCCATCCCCCAATGTCTTGAGGGCAAGGATGCCCTGACTGGCACACACCAGCCCGCCAAACTCCTTGCTTTATGTGTGATCTGGGGTTCATCAGGGCAGATTGATCGGGTCAGATACAGCCTGGGGGGAGGGCCGGGGGAGTTCGTCTGAATCACTCCCTTGGAGGCAGAGTTTGGATAAATAAATGTGGGATCAGCAGAGCAGCTGCAGCCTGGCACTATTCATGGGAAGGCCCTGAACCAGCCCAGGGGCTCCCTTCTCCTGCCTGGCAGCACAGCTCCAAGGAGCCACATGACTCAGACCTCCCTTGGGCACGGCAGCCCACAGCTAGTGATATACTCTGGAGGGCTGGTGGGGGACAATGGGCACCCACCCTGCTCCTGGGCTGTCCCCACCCAGGGCAGGCCCAGCCAGTCTCTGCTCCCTGCCCATCCAGATCCCATCCCTCCTCCCCTTCTGCAGGGGGTGGGGGTGGGGGGGACGGTCCCTCCTCTCCTGTGCAGGGCAGGGAGCTCTGTGCATGGAGACCTCTGGGCCAGAGAGATGCAGATAAAGATGGCTGAATCCTGCTCTGATTTACCCCTGCAGCCTCGAGTAGGTGATGAGGATGGACAGGGCAGAGTTTGCCCCTGGCACCTAACAGAAGGGGGCCCTTGATAGGAACAAGTGCCCACTGATCTGGGTGCTGCTCTCTACTCCATGCGCTCACCTGGCTTGGGTGATTCCCATCCCTTCCCCTACCTGTCTGGGTGGCATCTCTTGGGGCAGGGACTGCGGGTGCAGCTGGAGCCGGGCAGGTCAGTGAGAGGGAGGAATCCCGCCCTGTTCAGGACCAATCTGGGGCAGGGGGCCAGGAAACAACCTGCCCTCGGAGCTCCCATGAGGAACGGCTGAGGACGCCTCCCACTGGATCTGTCACTCTGGGTGCTGGGCCCTTTCTGACCTGACCAGTGCCCCTAACCTGCCCTCTCTGCACCTCGGGGCACTGGAGCAGGTGCTGCTGCTTGGGACGTTCAGGACGTTTCCTCAGTCTCCGGGCAGGCCGCGAGGTGCTAAGGTGGTGACCAGGCTTCATCTCCAGCCAGGCCTCAGCCTCTCGTTCTTCCCGTCACAGGCACGTGCAGAGGAGGGAGCCTGGACACAAAACGTACGTTTCCCTCCGAGCAGACAGCGTTTCAGGTGAATGACACGGTGCTGGTGACGTGCGCAGGAGCCTGAATCCGGCTCGTTCCCTGCAAACTGCACAGAGCTGAAGGACCGTGGGGCAGTCTGGGGATATCAGTGGATCAAGTGTCTCAGTGAGTGTTCGGAGACTGATACAGCCCCCGTGCCCACCCCCCGGGCATGGGGCCAAACCTCCCCAGCCAGCCCAGGCATGGGGCTGCGGCCAGTTACAGGCAGCAAATGGCCAGGGAAACCGAGCCGGTGATAACCAGCCACTGGAGACCAGTGGTGTGATGGCAGGGGTGGGAGACCTGGGGTGGCAGTTCTGGGAGCCGTGACAATGGACAGAGAAGGGGGACCCCTCCCTCAGCCTGCCGAGAAATCCCGCAGGTGGCTGTCACCGTGGACCCTCCCACAACAACAGGCTCCCCCGTGCACACGGCTCCCACCAGGCCCTGAGGCGGCTGCTGCTGCGCTATGGCCGCAGCCTGGCAGGTGTCTCAGCTGGGCACTGCTGGGCAGCTCTGCGAGGAGCGAAGCTCTGAGGCCTGGAACTAATCCAGCATTTCTCAGGGTGCTTCTCCAGCACCGCTTCTGAGAGTAGCCAGGCACAGGCCTCCCGGACACCAGTCCCCTCCCTGCCCCAGACTCACTGCCCAAGCCTTCCCGGGTCGTGGGCCGTTAATCGTGGGCCGGCCCCAGCATCTGCGTGAACCCTGGGCCGGCTCCCCAGAGCCTGGGCCTGTCAGACCACAAGGGCAGAGCACCCCCATGGCCGCTCTTCCTGTTCCTTTCGCAGGGATGTGCAATGACTGGGTGAGGCAGGTGGATTGACCCTGCCACGACGGAGTTTGGCGTCGGGGCCGAGGTCGGGTGACCTGTCGTCAGCAGTTCCCAGCAGAATCGTTCAGGTGACGGCAAAGAATGAAGTCCGGGACGCTTCGATGGGATTTGGGTGCACACAAGTGTGTCAGTGAATGCGGGAGCCAGCCATGGGGCTGTCCGGGCGCGCTGGTTTGGGAGGGCTCATCAGGGCTGCTTGAGAGGCCGTAGGGAAGTCCTGCTGCAATGAGACACTTCCCACCCAAAGTTCCCCAGGGGGAGGCACGTGGATCGATCCCGGCTCCTAGCCCTGCCACCGTGGCAGGAGCAGCAGAGACCAGGAACACCGCCTCCCCACGCGGCCCTGAGCGTGTGCACGGTAAATGTACCTGAGCACGTGGGGCTGATCCTGAGAGGGGCGATTCTTGCAGCCCTCCCCCCCACCCAGCTCTTGTGGGCACCCAGCATGGTTCAGGCTCAGCCCATTTCACTCAGTGGAGTCTGCCTGGTTCCAGCGACCCCAATGCTCTGCTTCATTTACCACGGAAAAATTAAAATACCCAAAAACCTGGAACTCACATTGCATTTGCCCCCAAAGCAGTTCTACGCCTGAATGAATCGGTGACACTGAACTGCTCTGAGGGTATCGCCGTCACGCTTGTGATCAAAGTGTCAGATGGAGCCAGTCTGTCTGGAGTGAGACACCCACCTGCCAGCAGGTGAGTGCGGGACCCCCTGAGTCACTGTGAGCACAGGGCATTTATGTCCTGAAATTGGAAAAGTGTTAAATGATGGTGACAGCGCAGGGTATGAAGGCAGCAGTGCAGAGCAGCCCATCTGGGTGTGTGTCGGGGTGTCATGTGTGTGTGGGTATGGGCTGGTAGTGCACATACCGTGTGTGGAGCGCGCTGTGCGGGTGTGTGCCGTGTGTATTGGGGTATCATAAATCATAGATCATAGACTTACAGGGCTGGAAGGACCTCAGGAGGTATCTAGTCCCACCCCCTGCTCAAAGCAGGGCCAACCCAACTAAATCATCCACCCAGGGCTTTGTCAAGCCGGGCCTTAAAAACCTCTAAGAAGGAATTCACCACCTCCCTAGTAACCATTCCAGTGCTTCCACCACCCTCCGAGTGTGTTGGGGTTCGTGTGTGTGTGTCGGATGTGTGGGGTGGCAGTGCATATACCGGCTTGTGTGGAGGTGCTGTGTGTGAGTGTGTGTATGTATGTCAGGTATGGCTGACAGTGCACATACCGTGTGTGGCAGGTGCTGTGTCGGAGTGGCATGTGTGTTGGGGTACGAGGTGGCAGGTACACACCATGTGCGTGGTGGCGCTGTGTCGGTGTGCGTGTGTGTCACGTATGGGCTGGCAGTGCACATACGCGTGTATGTGGAGGTGCTGTGTCGGGATGTGTGTCAGCGTATGGGCTGGCAGTGCACTACCGTTTTTGTGGAGGCGCTGTGTCGTGGTGGTGTATGTTGTGGGGATACAGGGTGTGCAGTGCACATACCGTGTGTTGGAGTCGCTTGTCTGGGTGTGTGTGCGTGTGGTGTCGGGTATGGGCTGGCAGTGCACATACACATGTTGGAGTCGTGTCGGAGTGTGTGTTGTGTGTGTTGGGGACATGGGCTGGCAGTGCACAACTGTGTGTGTGGAGTGCTGTGTCGGGGTCATGTGTGGGGGGAGGTATGGGCTGGCAGTGCACATACCGTGTGCGTGAGGCTGTTGTGGACGATGTGTTCTGGCGGGACCCAACTGAGAGTGCCAATATCAGGACCAATTGCTCAAGAAGGGCAGTCACAGCCATGGCTGGGGTTTCCACCTCTAAGCAAACCAACCAGCCAGACAAAATGACTTCAGTTTCACCCCACTGGCTAACCACAAGTCACACAAGCAATTCCTCTTAGACACCCAGTCTCCCAGTATCCACACCAGTCCACAAGTCTGGGGATGAATGGTTATGAAAACCAACACCCCAGTAAAAGAAAAAGTGTTCTCTTCGATCCCAAAGGACCAAGCCCCCAGACCGAGTTAATATACACCTCAGATCTACCACAAATCACGCTGTTGCCAATCTTTAAATCTAAAATCAAAAGGTTTATTCATAAAGAAAAGATAGAGATGAGAGCTAGAATTGTGTTAAATGGAATCAATTCCATCCAGTAATGGCAAAGTCTTAGTTCAGGCTTGTAGCAATGATGTAGTAAACTGCAGATTCAAATCAAGTCTCGGAACATCCCCGCTGGGATGGGTCATTCAGTCCTTTTGTGCAGAGCTTCAGTTGTAGCAAAGTCCCTCCAGCGGTAAGAAGCAGGATTGAAGACCAGATGAATGAGGCCTCGCGTTAATTTTTTTCGTTTTCTATATAGGGCTTTCCAAGGTGTAAGAACACGTCTTTGTTCTTACTGTGGAAAATTACAGCAAAATGGAGCCTGCAGTCACATGGGCAAGTTCCAGATTATATCAATAACGTCACAGCTGTGTCGGGGCGTGTGTGTGGGTGAGGTATGGGCTGGTAGTGCACATACCGTGTGTGTGCAGAAGCTGTGTCAGGGTATGCGTGTGTGTTGGGGTGTGGGCTGGCAGTGCATATACCATGAGTGTGGAGACTCTGTGTCAGGGTGTCGTGTGTGTCGGTGTATGGGCTAAGAGTGCATATACCGTGTGTGTCGAGGCGCTGTGTCGGGGTATGCGTGTGTGCTGGGGTGTGGGCTGGCAGTGCACATACCGTGTGTGTGGAGACTCTGTGTCAGGGTGTGTGTGTTTGTTGGGGTGTGGGTTGGCAGTGCACATACTTTGTGTGCGGAGTCACTGTGTCGGGGTGTGTCTGTAGGGATATCGGGGTGTGTATCCCTGTGTTTGTAGGAGGGGCCGGGGTAGCGGTGGTGGTTAGCATAGGGCGGTTTGGGCATTTTCAACAGGGCGTGCTCCTCTCCTGCCTTCGAGACCCACAGAAATTGCTCATTCTCCGCCGGTCAGGTCTCCACACTGAGCCGTTGATGTCAGATCCCGTCATCAGCAAGGGCTCAGGCATGGCAGGGACGTGCCATACAGGGCCCTAGGCAGACGGACAGAGCTTAGGGGCAGGGGGAGCTGAGGCTCTTTGTGATCCAATAGGGAGCATGGCAGACTGACCGGGGAATGGCGTATAGTTTTACTGGCACTGTCTGCATGAGGCAGGGCCGCCCAAAGGATTCAGGGGGCTGGGGCAAAGCAATTTGGGGGGCCCCTTCCATAAAAAAAATTGCAATACTATACAATACTATATTCTCATGGGGGCCCCTGCAGGGCCCAGCACAAATCGCCCCACTTGCTCCCCACCCATGCGCGGCCCTGGGAAAAATAAACCTTCCGCATCTTGGCACAAACCCAGTCTTAAGAAAACTTCTTTACAAGGTATCACTGGTTCTCAGCATCAGCTAGTGCTAAAAGGCACTAAAGCTCATTAAAAGGGTTGGACAAATATTTTCCGGCAAAACTTTTTCTGGATCGAAAACTAGGGGTTTTAAAAAAGCAGAAAAAAATCATGGACAATGTCTGCTTTCATTCAAAATTTGTTGTGTTTTTTTTTTTAATTGAAAAGCTGAAATTAGTCTGCCATAACCTGAACGTGATTTGGGGTTTCAGAACTGTGTGGCCAACTATTTGCTGCTTGCTGTGTTTGATTGTTTAAAGAAACAATAAAAACAATTCTGCTAAAAAAAATCCAAAACTTTTGAACCACCTCAGCTTGTGACCAAATGCCTGAGCCCATCCAGTGAGAGATTTTTCCAGATTTCTGATACTCTGCTGGCTTCCTTGACTCATATCTGTCTCCATAACTTTGGATTCGTTTAGCTTAGAACATAAGAACGGCCGTACCAGGTCAGACCAAAGGTTCATCCAGCCCAGTATCCTGTCTACCGACAGTGGCCAATGCCAAGTGCCCCAGAGGGAGGGAACCTAACAGGCAATGACAAGTGATCTCTCTCCTCCATCCATCTCCACCCTCTGACAAACAGAGGCTAGGGCACCATTCCCTACCCATCCTGGCTAACAGCCATTAGTGGACTTAACTTCCATGCTTATCTGTTTCCTAGAGACTGGCTCCGTGGGGTCCCTCGCAAACTGGAGACGGTTCCTGTGGATTTGTCTTTAATAGAGCTTATGTACATACTCCACGAGCTGAGCATTTGAGCTTGTTCCAGAATCTGGGATGAGCCTATGTTGTGAAAACTGACATGCTCAAAATAGCACATGCATGTGAATGGACGCAGGGTGCTAAAATTAAATTACCCAGGGTTCTCAAACTGGGGTGGGACCCTCAGGGGGTCACAAGGTTATTACTGGGGGTTGTGACCTGTCAGCCTCCACCTCAAACCCTGCTTTGCCTCCAGCATTTATAATAGTGTTAAATATATAAAAAAGTGTTTTCAATTTTTAAGAGGGGGGAGTCGCACTCAGAGGTTTGCTATGTGAACGAGGGTCACCAGGACAAAAGTTTGAGAACCACTGAATTAACCCCTCTGAAGCCTCAGGGAATGCAGGGGAGGGGGGTCTCCCTTGGTAGGGCTGGGAAGGATATTGCTCTTCTCATGTGATCCCTCCCCCAGTGACTAATTTGAAATGAAGCTACCCTCCCTGACATGAATCTCCCTATGGCACTGAAATTAAATATAGACTATAATTTGGCATTTGAGAAGTGAAAGGGATGTAGCCCTAATGGAAAAGCTAACAGCTTGGCTCCTCTGCAAGCCTCAAACTGCTGAATGAGCTTTAGGGTAGGGAAGGTGCCTCCCGAACAGCCTGGCCCTGCCCCCTATCCGACCCCCACCCACTTCCTGCCCCCGACTGCCCTCCCCCTCAGAATCCCCGACCCATCATGCTCCTTGTCCCCTCACCGTCCCCCAGAGACTCCCCCCAACCACCACCCCAGGACCCCACCCTGCTGCCTGTCCCTGACTGCCCCGACCCCTATCCACCCCGCTGCTGAGTCTTGACAGACCCCTGGAATGCCTACAATCCAACCCCCATTCCCTGTCCCCCTGACCGCCCCCCCAACCTCTGCCCCCTCCCTGTGCCCTGACTGTCTCCCGGCCCCAGCCCGTTACCCCAGGTCCACCCTCACCCAGAGCCTCAGCGCACTGCATCCAGGAGCGTCCCTGAACAGCTGCAGCGTGGCTCTGGTGGGGCCCCTGAGCTCCTCCCCGTTCAGAGCCGCGTGGTGAGGGGGCAGGGCTGCGAGCTGCAGTGGGGCCTGAGCTCCCTCCCTCAGCCTGGAGCTCCGAGTCCTGCCCCTCACCAGGCGGCTCAGCGGGGAGGGGCTCAGGGGCCCCACCGGAGCCACGCTGCAGCTGTTCAGGGACGCCCTTGGATGTGTTGAGGCTCTGGGAGAGGGGTGGAGGTGGGGTCGGGCCGGGCCAGGGAGGAAACCTTGGTCGTTCCCGTGGGGGCCCCTGCGGAGCCTGGGGCAAATTGCCCACTTGCGCCCCCGCCCCGGACGGCCCTGGCATGGGGATGGGAAAGCAGGGGATGACTTTAGGTGAGGGAGGGTGTGAAGAACTGGGAATGTTCTTAATGTTTGCTCTGAATACAGTGTTGGTGCCTCAGTGTCCCCTAGGCAGTTCTTAAGTATCTAGGTGGGTGGAACAAGGGTGTGTGATTGCTGCAGAGCAAAGGGCCAGTGCACCTAAATGCCTGACACTCTGTCTCCTAACAGCTGATAGCCTGGGCCCCTTCTCTGCAAAGGTGCCAACTGAAGGTGTTGGAGACAAAGAGGTCAGGTGACCTCCTGGCCCAGGAAAGAGACAAAGCCCAGAGAGGAGAGGCTGGAGGGGGTTTTTAGTTTTGAAGCTGGCCGGAAATGGAGAGGGACGCCCAACAGGGCTTGGGCTTCCCAACAGGGCTGTGGTGTCCCTGGGGGCCCAGATGGACCTAACTAAAGGGGGTCCTGCTGTCTGTACCTGCAAGACCTGTCTTGGACTGTGTTCCTGGCGTCCAAATAAACCTTCTGCTTTACTGGCAGGCTGAGAGTCGTGGTGAATCGCAGGAAGTGGGGGTGCAGGGCCCGGTGGCTTCCCAGGACCCACCTGGGCGGACTCACTGTGGGAAGCGCACGGAGGGGCAGAGGATGCTGAATGCTCCAGGGTCAAACCCAGGAGGTGAAGCCATGTGAGCTTTTTGCCCTGCAGACAGTCTGCTCCGAGGGAGAGGAGGCTTCCCAGAGTCCTGCCTGGCTTGGTGGGGAGCAGTTCCAGAGCATGATGAGTCGACACCTTTGCTGGGGAAACTGGACAAAGGAAGAGAGCCTGCTGGAGAGAGTTTTGGTTTCAGTTTTGGGCTGGCTGGAAAAGGCAGGGAACCCCAAGTCTGAGGCCTAAGAGCCTTGTCCCAGAGGGACGTGGCTGAAGGGTCCTGGTTGTACCTACAAGCCCTGCTTGGACTGCGTTCCTGTCGTCTAATAAACCTTCTGTGTTACTGGCTAGCTGACAGTCACGGTGAATCGCAGGAAGTGGAGGTGCAGGGCCCGGACTCCCCCACACTCCGTGACAATCAGTTCTACTGAGACTCCTAGAGCTGCCCCCAGGAGCCAGAGCTGCAGCCTCTGTCACTGTGCCAGTCCCTCGACATTATGGGTGGGGCTCCATAATGTGCAATTTTTTACCTGTGAGGGTCATTCCCAGGGGAACAGCCGCCCCAGGGACGGGTGACGGTCTCTGACACATGAAGCGTTTATATCGAGAGTGGCTGCTGCCTTTCTAAAGATTCACTCTGATTCAACCACCAGTTACTGAGTGTAACAGAGTTGCTGGCAGAAGGGGAGACGATCCTCCTGCAGGGACCCCGGGGTGGGTCTCTGGCCTGGACAAGGCAATAGGTCAGACTGGATGGTCAGAATGGGCCCTTCTGGCCTTGACACCCAGGGAAATACAGCGACTCAGTTGGGCTGACTCACCTGCACTCACCCTCACTCACCCCACCCCTGAGGCCCCGAGCACGTGTGAATCCTGTTATTGATAAACTAGGCAAATACAATTTAGATGGGGCTACTCTAAGGTGGGTGCATAACTGGCTGGATAACCGTACTCAGAGAGTAGTTATTAATGGCTCCCAATCCAGTTGGAAAGGTTATAACAAGTGGGGTTCCGCAGGGGTCTGTTTTGGGACCGGCTCTGTTCAATATCTTCATCAACAACTTAGATGTTGGCATACAATGTACGCTTATTAAGTTGCGGACGATACCAAACTGGGAGGGATTGCAGGAGGGATTGCACTGCTTTGGAGGACGGGTCCAAAATTCAAATGATTGGACAATTGGAAAGTGGTCTGATGGGTAAACGGTATGAAGTTCAATAAAGACAAATGCAAAGTGCTACGTTAGGAAGAACAATCTAGTTCACACGTACAGATGGAAAGGAGAGCTGTCGTTAAGGAGTATGGCAGAAAAGGGATCTGGTATTATGGACACAGCTTAATATGAGGTCAACGGTATACTTGTTTGCAAAAAATGCCAAAGGTGATCGGGATACATAACAGGTGTGTTGTAAACAAGACATGGAGAAGTCTTTCCACCCTACTCCGCTGGTTGCCTCAGCTGGAGTATTTGTGTTCCAGTGGGTGGGCACCACATTTTCAAGAAGATGTGCGAGAAATTGGAGGGGTTCCAGAGAAGCGCAACAGATGATTAAGTTTGAGCAGACTATGAAGTTAGGCTGAAAGATTGGGTTTTGTTTAGTTTTGGAAAAAGAAGTGGAGTGACGATGATAGCAGTTTTCAGGTATTAAACAGGGTTGTCACAGGAGGAGGGAGGAAAACTTGTTCACCTTCCCCTCTATGACCAGGAAACACGAACGTGGGCTTAAACTGCAGAGGGGATTTAGTTGGACTTAGAAAAAGTTCCTAACGTCAGGTGTGGTTAACAGTGAGTGGGAATAAATGTGCACCTGGGATGGGTTGGTTGGATCTCCATCTTGGGTATTAAAGAGAGGTTAGTAGATGTTTCAGGGATGTCTAGCAGTATTTGGCCTGCATGAGTGGGCAGGGAACCGCATGACCTCTACGATCCCTTCCAGGCCTGAGTCTTGAGTTTAATGGAGAAGGGCTTGTGTAAGTGATCACAGGGAGTCGATCCTGGTAACCCCCACTGTGGTGGTTGGGTGCCATGCATGCTGGCTCGTCAGGCCATTAATGGTGTGGGAAGCCGCATATGTATTTGAAAACTCAAGAGTCTCCTCCCTTGTTCTTTAACATAAATGCTTGTTGACATATCCATAGTGGACTCCGAGTTTGCAGTTGCCTCGAGGATTTCTTAACTGTCCCGGGCTCGCAGACTCTGACGCTCGGCAGGACTGGCGCCCCAGGCGTTTCGTTGCCCCTAGGTGCCGGCATTTCGCGCCCCTCCGCGATCTTCCAGCGGGCTCGTGTTGAGCTGCTGCAGTCATTCTGGAGGGCCGTTGTGATAATGGCCAATGCTCTTGGTGGAGCTACGGCGGCTGCCTGCGGGCGGTCCACAGAAGCGTGTGCAGAAGCCGACCATCCCGCAGCTTGGCCACTGCGCGGCAGCTCACCGGAGCGTGGAACCAACGGACACTCTGCAGGCATGCCTGTGTGGCAAGTCAATGGAGCCACCTTTTGCCGCCCCAGCAAAAATGCCCGCCCTGAATAATCTGCCGCGCCCCTAGGTGATGCCTGGCTGCTAAAATGCTAGTGCTGGCTAGCCTGGGGGTTATTAGCTGTCACCGCCTTGGTGATAAATTCACGTCTGTGTCAAAAATGGGAGCCGGCTTGTCTGGAGTGAGATACCACATGCGGCGTTAAGGTGAGCCCCCCCGGTCACCGAGCACAGGCTGGACTGGCCAGCCAACTCCGTTTGGGACGCACTTTGGTATCTTCCGGAGCCAGAGGTTTCTGCCCCATAATTCTCTGTGTTCGTCCTTTGGGACCTCTCAGCCTCTAGTATGGGGACCTAACCCTGGTTCAATGCAGGGCCCTGAGCCAGGGACGCCACCTGTTTCCAACGCAGGCCCTGGGCCCTAGGCCAAATACAGAAGGGAGGAAAGGCCGCGACTGCCTGTCACCAGCGATTTCATGTTCTCGCTTTCCCAAGCCCTTGCTGGCCGGTTCTCAGGGCTCTTGGCTAGCTCTGCTCCAGGATCACGAGTGGCAGTAGCTGCACCTTCCACCAGGAACAGGGTCCACAGAGACTGACATGTTTTTCTCCAGGAGGGTTTGCAAAGGGCAGAAACTTGGCCGCCCCGTCGGGTCTTGCTGCCTCTGCACGGACAAGAAGTCCGTGTGGCCGCGGAAGAGCATGTTTCTGGTGACCTGTCACCCAGGCAGTACGAGGGGGGGCGACCCGGGCTTGGTCTGGGTGCGATTAAATGTATGTGTACCGGAGAGCGGCTTGGCACGCGTCTGGATGGGACACAGGAATGTGAGCTTACTGTGGACTGTAGTTCTGCAACAGAACGGGCTGCCAGGGCGGGCCTGGGCAGGAGTCCAACCCTGGGACACCGGGGAGCCTCCAAAGAGCCCTGCAACTCCTGGGGGCGCTTATGTTCTCGGAGTTATTTCAGCTCAGACCTTCCGAAGCGGCAATGACTAGGACCAGGCGCCAACTCTAACATTTTTCTCGCCACAAGCAGAAAAAAAAAAAAAAAAAAAAAAGAAGCACCGCCCCGCCCCCGCGAGCATTGCGCGCCAATCACCTGCCCCGAGTGTGGTCGTGTTCTACGTTGCCCAAGGTCCGTGCCCCCGAGCGCTATGTGTATGACTCTAATCCTCCCGCCCCCTGAGCACCGACCGCGCCGCCCCAAGTCCCGCCTCCCGAGCGCCCCGGTTTGGCCGCTGAAGCCCACCTCCCACTGAGCACATGCGCCAATCCAAGCCTCGTTGCCCTGCCCCCCAGCCGCCCCCCAGTCCAAACCAAAAAAAACCAAAAACAAACCCTGAGCGCTGCCCCCTCTAAGGCTGCCACCCCAGCCACGTGCCTTGGTAGGCGATTGTTGTTTGTCTGGAGCTGGGCCTGGAAGGGGACATTGCCAAGCGAATGTTGTGGGGCCAAAGAAAGCCTGCCGGGGGGGAGAGGAGTGGCAGGGCGGGGAGAGGTGCGGGGGTTATAGCTGTGTTGGAGGGCGTGTGAGGCGATGTCTGTGGAGGTATCAGGTGTGTGTGTCGGGGGTTGTGTGGCTAAGTATTATAGCGGGTGGTATTATGTGGGATGTGTGTAGGACTTGGAGGATATACACAGGTGTCTGTAAGGTGGGGATGATGTGTGTTAGCTTGTAACGGTGTGTATTGCTGTTGTCTGTGCGATGTAGGAGGCGTGTAGGTGTGTCATTGTGTATCAGGGCATAGGCGGCCAACTTCTTCAGTTCCTGGCGGGGGTGCTCAACCCCCCACTCTTCCCCAGGCTTGAATGCTCCAAGGAAAGACCCAGGAGGTGAAGCCGTGTGAGCTCCTTGCCCTGGAGACAGTCTGCTCCAAGGGCAGAGGGAGGCTCCCCAGCTCCTGCCTGGCTTTGTGTGGGGAGCAGTTCCAGAGCATCGCCCAGGGACTCCGTGACACAGAGTTAATGTGCAGCCAGGCCATGAAGTATTCCCTCTGCCCAGCAGGGAAGTTGTGCCTAAAGGCTGAAGAGGACAGACACAGTGGGAGCCCGCCAGACCCCCCACCACACACACACTCAGTTCCCCAGCCAAGCGTGTGGTGTTGAATCCTGGGGTGGGTGATAAATGCACTAGTCATGTTGTGTATTTGGTCATCTTGGTAATAGAATCTTGTGTTGCTATGGCAACTGAGTTAGATTGTTAGGGGATAGACTGCTCCAGGGTTTACAGCTCTCTGGATCTCCAGTAATTTCTTCCTAAAGCGGTTGCCCCCAAGGATATAACAAGTCACGATCATAACGGCCCACGGACGTGAAATCCGTAGGAGAACAGCAGAGGTGAAAGTAAGCCAGTCTGGTTCAGTACGGCGTACCGGCAAGAGCCAGTACGCCGTGCGGGACCACACCAGCTTCTGCAGCGGGGATTTAAAGGGCTCTGGGCTCCTCACCACAGTGGGCAGCCCAGAGCCCTTTGAATCTCACCCGCGGCTCTGGTGGCCGGGCTGGATTTAAAACGCTCAGAGGTCCCTCCGCTGCGGGCAGCCCAGAGTCCTTTAAATCCCGCCTGCGGCTCCGGCAGCCAGAACTGCGGTGGGCATTTAAAGTGCCTGGAGCTCCGCGGCGGCCCAAGCCCCGGGCCCTTTAATTTGCCCCTGAGCCCCAGGGGCTCCCAGCCACTTCTGCAGCTGAGAGCCCCGGGTTGATCTAAAGGCCCTGGGGCTGCCGGCCACAGCTAGTGCCCCAGGGCCTTTAAATCTTGAGAGGCCACGCCTCTTCGGGTCGAGGCCACGCCTCTTCGGGTTGAGGCCCCGCCCCCTCAGGACTCCGGCAGTACCGGTAAGTCCTGTAAGTTACTTTCACTCCTGGAGACCAGCCAGCCAAGCCCAGCCCAGCCCCTGCGGAGGTGGCAGCTGGCAGCCTGTGGCGTGGTAACAGCACACGTGGCTCTGCCAAGGTGCCCCGAGAGGCCCCTGTTCAAAGCGTGTCTCAGCCCCCTGACCCCCATCTCACTCCTGTGTACAGAAAAGTGTAAAGCTCCAGACACCCGGGACTCCAGGGTCCAGTTCGCCCTCGAGCAGCAGTTTTACAGCCCAGGGGACTCGGTGACATGGAGCTGCCCTGCGGGGTACCGGCCCTCGCAGCCTGACATCAGATGCACTAGACAGGGGAGCCAGAGTGTCTGGAGTGGGACAGCCACCTGCACTGGTGAGTGTGAGCCCCTGGGGTCACCGCAATCACAGGGGTCCAGCATCCCTCCCTCTAGCACCTCACAGCTCCCGAGTGACTGGCCTTCGTGCCCCCCTGCCACTCTCCTGGTGCCAGCCCCTGGCTTCCAGGTTGGCGTCTCAGCCTGTGTCCTAGAGAGGGGTGTCCCCTTGTCTCTGGCGCTGGCAGCCTGATACGAGTCTTCTTCTGCCAACACCCTCTGCGGTGCAAACCCTGGGCCAGCCCCAGCGAGGGGTGAGCGCAGGGTCCAGGGGGGCCAGTGGGGGAGGAGGGAGGCAGGGACACTGGCCAGACCCAGCAAGGGGTGAGCGCAGGATCTGGGGGGGTCAGTGGCAGAGGAGGGAGGCAGGGACATTGGCCCAACCCAGCGAGGGGTGAGCGCAGGATCTGGGCAGGGGCCATGAGGGAGGGAGCAGGGCCTGGCCAGATCCCAGCGAAGGGTTGCGCGAGGTCTGGGGGTCAGTGAGGAGGAGGGCAGGAGATCAGCCAGACCGCAGCGAGGGTGAGTGCAGGATCCGGGGGGTCAGTGGCAGAGGAGGGAGGCAGGACACTGGCCAAATCCCGACGGCTGGGGCTGCTGTGGGCCCCGCAGGGAAGCCCGGCAAGGAATCAGGGCAAAGTGAGGCAAGCAGCAAAGCAAGCGAGAGTCTGGCCCAGCGGGACATGGGGGACAGGCTGAGATGCGCAGGGGGAGGTTTCAGAGAGTGAGAATCTGAAATTCAGCCCTGTGGCCGTGAACCCCAGCTCCTCGGCCACAGGGAGGGGCCTGCTCTAGGGGAGGGTCCTCGGGCACGAGCGCCCAGCTGAGCGGGCGCAGGGCTGGGGAAGGGGTTCTCAGGGGCCTGGATGCTGTTGGGGCACAGAGGAGGGAGCAGATGTTACCGGCAGGGGTGCCAGGGGCTGGTGCCAGGGCAGGTGGTAGTTCAGGAGCACTGAGACTTGGTATGGGGACACTGGGGCAGGAGCTCAGTTTGCCATAGTGATGTGTGCAACACAGGGACCCAGAGGGGTGTGTTGGGGGGTGTTCGTGGTCTGGGGTGTGGGCAAGGGACATTGCTAATGTGGGGAAGGGGGAGATGCGATGGATCAGGGCCACCCAGAGGGGGTCAAGTGGGCAATTTGCCCAGGCCCGGGCCCCGCAGGGCTCTCACACGAGAGTTTTTCAGGGCCCCTGGAGTGGGGTCCTTCACTCGCTCCGGGGACCCTGGAAAACTTTCTTGGGGCCTGGGCCCCCAGAGCTTCTTCCACTCTGGGTCTTTGGCGGTGGAGGATCCTTCTGTTCCGGGGTGGAAGAACCCCCTGCCGCCAAATTACCGCTGAAGACCCAGCTCTTCGGCAGCGGGTCCCGGATGGGAAGGACCCCCCCACCGCCGAAGTACCGCCGAAGTGGTGGCTTTCTGCCGCCGAAGACCCCAGGCCCCCTGAATCCTCTGGGCGGCCCTGGATGGGATTGAGGGGCACCGGCCAACAGGTGTCAGCACCCCCCAGGTGACGGGGGTGGGGCCCGGCCTGGGCAGATGGGCTGACGGCCCCCTCACAACATTTTGGGGCGGGGGCGGTACCAACACTGGGTGCCCCCTTCCCAGGGTAGGACGCAGTCCAGGTCGCTCTGCTGGGAGGGGAGGACACAGTTGTCCTGAGGGAGGGATCTGCCGAGACTGGACTTTTCTTCCCCTCCAGGGGTTTGCACAAGGGCAGGAAACTGGCCCCCGTCCGTCTCTGCTGCCTCCCCACAGACAGAGTTTGCCGTTGGCGAGTGGGTTCAGGTGACCTGTCGCCCGGAGCAGTACGAGCGGAGCTCGGCTTGGGTGCGATGTACGGAGACGACTGGGCGCGTGGAGTGGGACACGAGCCGTGTGAGCTGTGTGGGTGAGTTCTGCACAGACGGGCTGCAGGACGGGCTGAGGGGATTTGAACCCAAGACCCGAGCTCCCCCGTGAGGCTCTGTGCAGGCGCGAGGCCAGTGGGCCTCAGGGAGCTGGATGGGGTGGAGGTCTCTGCTCTCGGTGACATTACCCTGCTGTCAGGAGAGCAGCACTGAGGGGCCAGTTCCCATCTCAGGTCCCCAGCCATTGGGGTGGGCGTGTGCCCTGCCTGACCCCTTGGGCCCTGGCATGTGTCTGAGCCAGGAGAAGCTCCAGGCTGGGCAGAGGGCGATGCCCCAAGGACATAAACCTTCTGCAAGGAGCCTTGTGCCCTCACCGCCCCCACCATGAGCTGCCTGGGTCAGCCTCTATCCCTGCCGGGTTCTTCCAGGGTGTTCAGACCCCTGGTGCTTCCACCAGCGGCTGCGTCCATTCATGGCCCTGACATATGGGGGGGAAGTGAGCCCTTGTGGGGACCAGTGAGAGCCGGGAAAGCCTGGTCAGACCCCCACCCCCCCAGGGCTCCACAGGCCGGGCCTCGTGCTCCGCCCCTCATTCTAAATGGCCCAGGCGAGGGGGCGCCAGCCTGTCTTGGGGTGATTATCCCCCAGCCTGACGTCCCCCAGCCGGGCTGTCCCCAGCCCTCACTAACCCCAACCCCCTTCCCTCTGGCAGAGAAGTGCCCCAGACCCCAGTGGGACCCCAGACTCCGGTTCGTGCCAGACCAGCCGTTTTATGGCTGGAATGAACAGACCACGCTGAGCTGCCCTGGGGGGTTCCAGCCTTCGCTCTCTGTGATCAGATGTGTGAGATGGGGTCAGACCCGGAGTCACTGGAATGCCTGGTCTGAGTGGGACTGGGGCATCAGGCGCCGTATCACAGAGAACGTTACCTGTGCAGGTGAGTGAGGACACGGCAGCTCTCGGCACTGGCCAGCTCCCTGCTCACGCGGCTGGAGACCCAGCTGGGGTGTGGGGTAACTGAGAACCGTCTGGGCACAGAGGAGCCCACGAGGCCAAGGCACAATGGGGTGGGGTTTTAAGGGTATTTTTTAAAGACTTGCAGCACTTAGAGCCGGCTAAGCGGCCTTGGGCCCAGCCAGCCCATCCCCAGGGCAGGATTGTTCCCAGCGGGGGGTTCCCCAGTGATGTGAGTGGCCCAGTGTTAACCGCTCCCTCTCCCCTCCCCCCCGAGAGGATTCCACAGCTGGGGGACAGGTCTTTTCCCAAACATTTTTCCTGGTGTTCAGTGTAAGCTCTCCTCGTTCCACTCAGTGCACCCAGCTACAAACCCACAGGCACGAGGGTGTCTGCAGACTCAGACAGACATCACCGAATCACTCACACTCATGGCACGTTTTCAAGTTCTTCTCTGCAACTCACAGGGCTAGAGCATTGGGATTGTCGTCATCCCGTGACAGGGCCTTAGGCAGGCGCCTGCGGTGCCTGGGCTTTAAACCAGCCCTGCCCCAGGGCATGTCTGGCCCCTCTGTCAGGACCCACGCCCTGGTAGCCCAGCAGCAGCCCCTATTTTCAACAAGCCCAGAATCCACTGTGAGTGGCCTCTAGGATAATAGACTTTAATACTGGACCCTCCAGCACAAGTGCTGGAACCACCCCTGCTTTGCCCCTTTCCCCCAATACCCCACCCCATTTGCACATTGCTGTTCCCCTGTCTCCCCTGCCTGGGTGGAGAGGGACTCGCCGGCAGAGCCATTGCTGGGAGCTGCAGCCTCCCGACGCAGGTAGGAGGCAGCCTCGGCTGAGGAGAGGTTGGTGTGGGTGGTGACTCAGCGTCTCCCTGCCGCTCTCACCCGCAGTAACTGGACTTCGTATGTCCGGTGAGTAGATATGACCAGACACTGTCAGGTCCCCTTTTCGACCAGACTTTCTGGTTCAAAACCAGGCACCCAGCTACCCTAGCGGTCTCTGAAGTGGCTGGAGCTTGGCTTGTGGGTGGAGCTTAGAGAATGCCATAATTCCCCCCACTCCAGCTGCAGCTCTGATTATCCCCCATTTTACAGAGGGTGAAACTGAGACAGGGCGGTCAAGTGAGGGTTCCCAGGTCACCCATCAGAGGGGTAGCCGTGTTAGTCTGCATCTGTAAAAGCAGCAAAGAATCCTGTGGACTAACAGACATTTTGGAGCATGAGCTTTCATGGGTGAATACATGCATCTGACGAAGTGGGTATTCACCCATGAAAGCTCATTCTCCATAATGTCTGGTAGTCTATAAGGTGCCATAGGACTTTTTGCTGCTTTAACAGGTCACCCAGCGAGTCAGTTGCAGAGCTGGGATCAGAATTCAGAACCTCCTGACTCCCAGCCTCTGAGCTCCCTTCTCTTTGGCAATACCTTTGTGGGAAAAGGGTGTCCGCATACAAACACAGTGTTCCCAAGTGGGCATGTGAGAGCTGTCTACACACGGTGCCATTCTGATCCTTTACATTATTAGTGATTGTTATTTGTGATAAGTCTGTTTGGTCTCCCAGCTGCACTGGCCTTTCTAGATGCCCAGACAGTCCTACTGCAAACTCACGTCTCATGCTCTCTGCTCTCTCCACGACTCTGAGCCGTTCCTGCTCCCCCGTAGCTGTGGTACAGGTTATTCTCCCCAGCTGCATCAGCTGCATTTCCCATGTCGACTCTCCTGCTATTTCCAGCCCAGGTGTTAATCTCTCCCGATCCCTTTGGCTCATTTCTGCTCGCAACTCCTTCCTACTAAATGACACCTGTGAATTCCCTTGTATATGGTCTGTTCTTGCCCTCAGACCTGTGCCCTAGACACCTCTCCCCCCTCGTACTTTGCCGTTTCTCACTCTCCTGGTGCCAGAACCTCTGCTTTGGCCACAGAAACCCGGGATTTAAACCAGTGGGTCGGATCCTCCAGCAGCTTGTAGCCATGAAGCAGCAGTGCCCAGTGTCACAGAGTCCCCGGGCGATGCTCTGGAACTGCTCCCCACAAAGTCAGGACTTTGGGGAGCCTCCTCTCCCTTGGAGCAGACTGTCTCCAGGGCAAGAAGCTCACATGGCTTCACCTCCTGGGTCTCTCCTTGGAGCATTCAGCATCCTCTGCCCCTCCTTGCGCTTCTGTCACAGAGAGTCAGGGCCCTGCATCCCCCATTTCCTGGCGACATTTCACCGTGACTCCTCAGCACGCCAGTAAAGCAAGTTTCATTTAGACGACAAGGAACAACCAGTCCAAAAACAGGTTTTGCAGGCACAGGACAACAGGAACCCTCCCAGTTAGGTCCTATCTGGGGTCCCAGGATCACGCAACAGCTCCCTTGGGGGGTACAGAGCCCTGTCTGTCCTTCCTTCCATTCCCCAAGCCGGTTCCTGAAACCCTCTGTCTCCCCCCACGCGTCTCCTCCCCCCCAGCCTTAGTTCCAGCTCCCCGAGCCAGAGGTGTGGTTGATGGAGTAGGGGCTGTCCTTGTGTAGGGAATGGGAGAAGCAGGGGAGGACTTTAGCGGATGGCACGCATACCCGGAGCCTGTAACCTGAGTTAGGCGAAGGGAGGGAACAGGTCAAACACCTTGGGCCCGGAAGGGAGGCAAAGGAAGGGAGTGCCGGCAGGAAGGCAAGCTATTTTGAGATTGGGTTTGGGGGCTCGTGTGGGCAGAATTTCAGGTATTCCTAAGCTGGGATCCAAGCCCACCCTGAAAAGCCACGAAGGACTCGATGGAGGGACCCTGACTGGTGCCTGCAAAGCTCTGCTGCGTAACCTGCGTTTTCTTGTTGTCCAATAAACCTTCCTGTTTTCACTGGCTGGCCAACGAGTCACTGTTAATCCCCAGGAAGAAGGGTGCAGGGCCGGACTCCCCCACATTCCCGTGACAAGGTTGTCCACCTGGCCTCTATGTTACACTGTTTCTCTCCAGGACCGGCGCTCAGGGTGTTTGAGCGGCGCCTAACCGGTGGGAACGGCAAATTTCGTCCGGCCCCACATGCTGGTCCCGCGGCTCCAGTCGGAGGTTCCGCAGTGGTGCCTGCAGAGGAGTCCAGTGTGCCTGCGGGTGGTCGCAGCTGGCAGCCGTGCGAGCAGCCAACCAGTCTCAAGCACGACTGAGGCAGCTCCATCCGAGCCCGTGACCAGCGGAACACCCGCAGGCACCAACTGGCGGCCAAGCTCCATCGGGAAGCTGCCCTGCCCGCCCCCTCCGGCAGCGCTCTAACCCACGGGACACCTGGGCTGCGCGGCTGCCGCGGTAGGCGCCCCTGAACCCAGGTCAGAGCACCTTCCCCGCGGCAGCTGGCAAGCCTGGGGTTTCCCTGTGCCAGGGACCCCTGGGCTGCTGGCTTGCCAGCGCGGCGCGTGACCCCGGGGACAACCTGCCTACCGCTGCTGCGGTGGGCCCTGACCCGGGGACACCCTGGGCTGTGCCGGCTGCTGCAGCGGCGCCCTGACCGGGGGACCCCCTGGGCTGCCAGCTGCTGACACAGCGGCGCCTGACCCGGGGACACCCTGGCTGCCGGCTGCCACGGCAAGCTCAAACTCCTCTCTGTCCTACGCAGGCAAGGGCTGCTTCAATCCATTCTAAAAAAAAAATTGGGGGCGCTTTTTGGCGACCCGCCAAATCTTGGCGCCCTAGGCAACCGCCTAGTCCGCCTAAATGGTTGCAACCGGCCCTGCCTCCTCCTCAACGACCAGTCCTCCCATCCCCCAGTGGCAGATCGTCCTTCGCAGGCCAACATCCCCACTCAGCCATTCCACAGCCCACAGTAAGAGGCGCAGGCCCAGTTCCTCACATCAGCTTCCACAGCCCAAACCCGCCCCAGCGGGGTCCTGGGAAGCCACAGGGGTCCTGCACCCCCACTTTGCATCCAGACGTGACTCTCATGCCAGCCAGTAACAGCAGAGGTTTATTCAACTGAAAGGAAACAGGGTCTAAACAGAGCTTTGTAGGGTACAAAGAACTGGACCCCCTCGGTCTTGGTCCATTCTGGGGGGCAGTGACGCCAGAACCCCGGACGTCTGCACTTCACTCTCTCCGTCCCCAGCCAGCTCCAGACTAACCACCCCCTCCAGCCCTCCTCTTCTTGCTCAGCCCCTTTTCCCAACTGGAGGGGCCAGGAGGTCCACCTGATCCCTTTGTCCTCCCACACTTTCCAGCTTGGCACCTTTGGCAGAGGGGGGGCCCAGGCATCAGTTTGCCAGGAGACCAGAGTGCCAGCATATTAGGTCACTGGGCCCTTTGCCTGCAGCATCACAACCCCCTTATTCCACCACCTAGAACACTTCAGAGCTGCCTAGGGGGCACTGAGCGCACCAACAAGTAATTCAGAGCAAACTTAAGAACATTCCCGTTCATCACACCCTGCCTCAAAGAGCGTCCGCATGCTGCGCAGGGGCTGTCCATGGAGCAGAGCCAGCCAGAGGGCTTGGTTCCGGCTGCCCTTCCAGTGGCAGGCCAGGGCAGGGGCGAGCCGGCAGGACGGGGTGAAGCTGGGAGCCCCGCCTGCACTGGTCCCAGCTGCAGTTCACCCCCTTGGAGCTGACACAGTTTGATCCCTGGATAGAATTTCTCCTATGTGTGGCCAGCCAGCGGCCGGGCCAGCGCCTTGGCGGTCAGTTGCACTAAGCAGGTCCACTGCAGCGGAAGGGAAGCCACCGGGCTCCTAGCAGGCCACGGGGCTTTAGACTTGGCACCTCTCACTGGTGACTGGCACCACGCCGAGCAGATGTTACTGTCGTGTGGGCAGCAGGGGCAGCCATGTGGTGGCATCCTCTGTGGCCTTCACCGCCAGCAACCCGCTCCATCAACTCCAGACTGGCCCAGCAGGGCACGGAGGGGCTGGCTTTTGCCGAAGCGGGGCGCCCTAATTCACAGGCAAATAGAGATAAATAGAATAAAATGTGGAATTACATGTGCCCTGAATTATTAACAGAGAACACGGCCCTAGGAGACTCAATCCCAGCATGCACTCTGCTGCCGCTCGGACCACATGCCTGCAAGCGCACCTGTCAGTCTGCATGGGCCTGCACGTCCCTGTCTCACTGCAAGCGTCCTGTCCCTTGGGGCCAGGGAGCCTCCAGATCCCAGTCCCCGCAAAGGGCCGTGTCCTGCTGGCTGCAACGACAGAGGGATACCCATCGGCAGACGGGGTAGGGAGGTGTGCTTGCCTGGCAAGAAGAGGACAATCCAGGCCTTGGATCAGAACCCTGAGACTCAGTAGGCGACACTGATGGTAATCCGTGTGTCCCTCGTGCCCGTGCTTCCACCCGGAGCTCAGAGGTCGTGGCTCGGCCCTCACCCCACGGTGTTGGGGAGCAGGGGCAGTGTGACTGGAACCCTTGCAGAGCTCTGTGTGTCTGGAAGGGGCCAGGAGTAACCCTCATCAGCTGGGCTTATTCTCTAGTGAACCCCCGGATCACCCAGGGGCCCACCCACCACCATCAAACTGCACTGGACTTGTGAGCCCCCCAAATCCTGCCAGGGCAGCTGGAAGATACGGGCCCAATGCCTGCTGGATGGACCCCTGTCAGGCCCCTGCCAGAGACAAAGGCTCACCAGAGAGCAGCCGTTACAGGGACTGGATGGAACAGTAACATGCAGCTCCCTGCACCCCTTCACCGCCTACAATGTTACCATCTTTGGGGGCTACCCAGCGACCGGACCACCCAGCACTGTCCTCTATAGCCAGCAGGTCACCACAAGTGAAACAGGTAGGGGAGCGGGGGAGTCATCCCATGGCTGTGAATCCTGGGCTTGGTGCTGACCATGGGGGCAGATGGATCCCTGTTGCTCTGCAACTCCACCTGCCTGTCCGAGCAACTGAGCAGGTTTAGCGGGTGATCAGGGCCCTGCCTGGGGGCAGGGGGCAGGGGGCTCCCCAGAGCAAACAGAGTCCCCCAACCCCGTCTCCCTCCCCATCTCCCCAGACAGGCCTGTGGGGTCAGCCTGGAACCTGAGGCTCAGGGGGTGGATCCCACAGGGAGTTTGGGGCTCTGAAGGCCCAAGAGTGGGGGTTGGCAGAGGACTCACTAGCTGTCCTAGCCCAGCTGGTCAGCTGCCCACCTTCCCAGTAATCCGTCCATCCAGTCCAGTCCTGGTACTAAGCCCCTCAATGTGGTGTCTGAGCCCCTCGTGCAGCCGGAGCAGGGACAGGAGTCTGTGTCTCTGCTGCCAGGGGCTGCGCAGGAGGAGCTGTAGGACGCTGCCAGCTCCTCATGCCCAGCCAGGCAGCACCGGCCAGGAGAGGTGGCAGGGCCTAGCCCTCGCCCTCCTGCTGCAGGGACCGCCCAGAGCGCTGATCCCTGTGCCGGGAGCGCTGATTCCTGTGCCGGGAGTGCTCTGCACACGGGGGCCTCAGGCCCGGTCAGTGACTTGGTATTCCTTCGCTTTCAGCCCCAGACAAACCCGAGATCGAGCTGCTGGATCCCAGCAACAAAACCCTCAGGTGGAAGCAGCTGCTGCCCTGCAAAGGGGAGATCGTCGGGTACCAGGTACTGGGACAAGTGACTCGCTGGGCAGCCTCTGGAGAGCGTTTCAGCTCAGGGCACGGTCTGAGTGGGCAGGGACAGCGAGAGAAGGAGGGAGCGTCAGGGGGCATCATCCAGGTGTCATTAACCATCACTGCTGCCCCTCCCGGAGCACTGATCCCTGCCCCAGAGCGAGGGGCACCTCGCCCCCACTCTCCAGCTCCCCCCTGGCCCTCCCTGAGCTTTCCCTCTTTATGGCCAGTTGGGAGTTTAAAACTATTCAATCCCTCCTGTCTCCAGGATTGCATACATCTTGCTGCGTGCCCCTGTGCTGCGGGCTCTCACCCAGCTCCTACCTGGTACAGCCTGCAACTGCGTGCCCCTGTGCTGCCGGCTCTGACCCGGCTCCTGCCTGGTACAGCCTGCAGCTCCGTGCCCCTGTGCTG
>NC_133774.1:1725846-1734306 GCF_003597395.2 Chelonoidis abingdonii
AATACTCTTAAATTTCAGTTTTGGTCAATATTCTGGTTTTCCTCTGGTGCACCATGGTATACTATGTGTTACAGCATTATTTTATTAGGATGACGTTGGTATTGCAGTCCCTGATCCATCAATTTCTTGTGCATGTGTTATATAAACCAGGTTAGCATGGATCAATTTTTAGTGTGTATGTCTTGGAGCTATTGCAGTGACTTCGATGAGATTAGGCCTAAGTCTCTTTGAATGTAATTAGCACTTTGAAATGTATCATGATCTCTTTATAAGAGCTCAAGCTCTAAGCAGTGCAGTTCCAGAAGCATGCTGACTAAGAGTTTAATTGCTTGTACTGAGCTGAGCATACATGGGACCCGTTTCCCTCTCGAGTAACTGGTGTTCCATATTTTTCTTCAGTGAGATAGATCTGGCCCTACTCGGAAGAGGAAATGATGTAAAACTGAGCCTTTTTACGATCGGTTTGCACTTACTTATCAGTGTTGCAAATAAGATATACTTAATTACAGTGCATGATACAATGGTCCCGACATCTCACTGTACCAGGGACAAGGTAAACAAAGCTCAAATAGTCAGTTGTCCTCGGAACATCTGAGTAACACCATTGATATCGTAGTTGTTCTATTTACACATAAAAAAACGCCGATTGTTTCAAGCTTGATCCCTCCAGAAAGTATTATGCTACTCCACAGGTAGAATGTGCTTTTTATCATTAGATACTGAAATTTAGAAACAGTCTAATATTATCATCAGGAAATGAACACAATAGTATCAATTAACATGCAACAAACAAACAAACAAATACCCCAAAAAGTGCCAGATTGTTTTCGTTTTCCCCGTCTTTGGCTTCAGATTAAAATCAATTGTAAAGCTATGAATAACACTAGCTTTAGCATTTTCTTCTGAACCAAGGAAGCAAATAGCTCCAGTGTTCTGCCAACTATTTCTTATAGTGTAAACCAAACTCTTCAACAGCACAGCATGCTACAGTATTGTTTCTAAATCTCATATTACTGCAAAAGAGCATCCTATAAATGCGATATATTGACGGCATATTAAACTTGGTATTTCGTGTCTCAATGATTGGAAACGATCCGATAAAATCAGTTTCGTCTCATTAATTTATTCATCCCCAGTATGTCCACTGCTAGAATCCAGAACCTACGTTCTTTATTTTTATCAAGCAATAGTTGTGAGAGCTAACAGGCAGTGATGAAATAAAGGGTCGGGAGTGACTGGATAACCATTCTTTTGCAGATGATACGTATGAAATGATTCACGATAAAGGTGTGTAACCTTAATGCAAAGAAGAAGATAAGGTATAACTTGGAAACAATATTACATACTGTGTTTCCATGTTCACTAAAACAAAGAAAATGTCATTTATTCTTTTAATTTAGTGTGAACAGAGCTTGTAGTATGTATTGTGCTTGCTCTGTAGAAATTATATTTGTCAGGATGATAGCAGTATAGAGTTAGCAGACAAGACAGTATGAGTATGCGGGAGCGACCAAGCATCCCGTTGCTACGCTAACTTCTATCAGCAAGACCTTAAAAAATTTAGCAGAAAGACGTTGTAGACTTTTACTCATACAAACAGTGACGTGCTGTACTGATTACTAGCTAAATATTTTTGATAGTCTAATCAATGACTGTAAATTTACATCAGTTTCAGTCAATCTTGACATTTTTAAATACACGATTTTGCTGTGTCTCCTGGGTAGCGAGTTCATCAAATCAGTGGGACTTTAGAGTTAGTGCCTGTTCACATCTTCTTTTCAACTCTCCCTTGACACAGCACAAGAAAAAGACATTTCTTATCTCCTTCACCCCCATTTTCATCTTTTTTCTTCATCGCCTCCTTATTATATAATAATGGAGAGTAAATGGATAGTAAGGTTACCTTGATGGGCAGGTTGGGAGCGGAAGGTCGGGGCAGCTTGGGTTTGGTGTGTGCGGTTGGTAGTCAGTGGTGTGGATAAGGTGGGGGTGTGGCTTGGGTGGGCGGCATGAAGCAGCAGCCACAATCCCTGCCCCGCCTTCGCAGCCCAGGCTGGAACGCTACTGAGGATGAGCGGCAGCAATAGCTGACCTGTGGATGTGTTAGAGAAACAACGCTCGGACGCACCAGATTTTCCTGTGAGGCTGCTACCAAAGCGTTGCCATTCTGTATACCTTCCTGAATGCGCATAATGTCTTAGATTTTTGACCACTCCAGCCTGGTCAGATGTCTTTTTGAGCAACACATGGTATTAGTTGTTTATTTTTCATATTGTTCCTATTCATCATTTATTACACTATTTATCTGCCAAGATTTCGTGACCTCTTAGCTTAGTTATTCTTTATGTATTCCTGCGTTCTATCTCTTGAATAAATAGTTTGTGGCATCTGAAGCTTTTAATCACTATTTAAGAAGATATGTGTGATTAGCAGCATTAAAGGTTAGTTCACATCATCATGTTTGTTTGTAAACTCATGTGCTTGATACAAGATGTCTATCAACTGACGTGACACTGGTACTAGGACCACAACTGATGGTTCGAATGATTTAAGGTGGAGTAAATGTAATGAAGCTGACAAAGGTAGATTAACCATGGACAAATGATTGGATATACAATAATTAGAAATTAATTTATAGAATGAGTTGCTATTCAGATAAGTTCACAATAACTAAATTTATAGCTGTGCTTTGTCTTAAGCTTGGCTTAGATTTGCAACAGTTATTAAGATCTTCAGTTATTTCCTTAGTTCTTCAATTTAATTCTTTCCATGGTCTTGATATATTTTCCTTTGATTGAGAGCACCCAGTCTAGAGATTTCCAAATCCCTCCTGATGCATTTCGCTTTCTGTGTTTTACTCTGTGGTCAGTCTGTCGTGCATATTTAAATTCCACCTCTTTCCATCTATTTTGAATCCGGTCTGAAGAATGTTCTGTGCTGCTTTGATTACACTAACTATCCACTTTTATTTTTTCTCTCACAGTTCATTTTGTCATTTTATTTCATTCTATTTGAGTCATCACCTTGGTCATCATATCTTCACAATGCAGACAAGTTCCTTGGAATGAGAGTATCTGAATTCAGAACTCCATGTACTTATGAGAATTGAAGCTTCCCTTACATTTCTTTCTCATAAATGTAAATCCGTGTCCTCAGTGATAGGATTGTAAGCAGAGCACCATTTCATGATAGACCTCTTAATCGATGGTTATAAGGAGAGGATTGTTTATATTGATATAAGAGACAAGACACCATATGGTAAGACCAATATCCATCTAACCAGTATTTGTCTTTGACACTGGTTTGCATCAGGGACTGAACAGAACCGCATATCATGTGATCCTTCTATCTTCCAGATCTGGGGTCGCTGAGTATGGGTTGCATCACTATCAAGGCTTATAGCTTTGAAGAACTGTCTTCCATGACTTTTATTCTTTTTTAACCCATTATAGCTTGGCCTTCAATCCCTGGCAAAAGTTCCACGTTCTCTTGCTTGGTGAAGTTCCTTTTGTTGTTTTAACCTACTGCCTATTAATTCATGGTGTACCTAGTTTGTTCATAAGGGGTAATCACTTCTTATTTATGTTCTCATATATTCATGTTTTATAACTCTGTATTATTTCCCCTTACATATTCTTTTGCCAATTAACAGTCCATCTTTTTATTCTTATTAACTGTTCTACCTTTAATAATTTGTGCCTTCTCGTGCTTTTTCATTTGTAAATATCTTTTGATGTTGAACTCAACAGTATCAAGTGTGGATTCTGATTTTAAAACGCATTGTCTATCCTTCCTATTGGTTCCTAAATATTTCTCTTTTTTGACTGCTTTACATATGAGAATTCGAAATCATCAGATACTATTTTTCTTCAGAACAGTTATTCTCCAATATTTCTGACTGATATAGTGCTTATATTTTTCCAATCCTCTCTTACTACTTTTAACACTGAATTTCATCTGCACTTTTGCAGTCAGTTTTGTGAAATCCCTTTTGGTACCTTTAGTCGTTTGATTTAACTTCTGATATTTGTATCCTCGTGCACCAGCCAAGTGATTTCCAGGATTGCTCCCTTCTTGACGTTCATCCAAACCTTCTCATAGGGCCCCAAAAGTCAGAGCCCTGAAAGTCTTCAACAAAGGGAGTAACCCCCTCCCTTGTCTCCTCTTTTTCTCATCCCCAGCTCCCCCTCCCTGGGTTATCCTGGCGATCCGCTACTTAAACTCCTATTGTATTGCAACAGAGACGGCATTTACCTTCCCCCCTGAGGCATGCGATTCGAAACCTAGTCAAGCACACAAGAGATTTCCCCTCCTTCTTCCCTTAGCCTTAACCGGAGAAAAAAAAAAAAAAAAAAAAAAAAAAAAAAAAAAAAAAAAAAAAAAAAAAAAAAAAAAAAAAAAAAAAAAATCTCACAGGTTTTAAAAAGCTTATATAAAAAGACGAAAACAGACATCAAACTTTCTCTGTATCAGATGACATTAAATACGGATCAATTGACTTAAAACGAAAAATGAGATAACAGGCCTTATTCAAAGAGATACAATTTCAACTTCCAGGCAAACTACACACCTGTAACTACAAAACAAACTATAAAGCGCTATTGTTTGCTACCTTGAACTCCAACAATTTTGAACTGAAGTAAGAAGCTTGGTAGAAAAGGATCCCCTCTCTAGCTGATAGCCGACAAATACCGACAAAATTCCTCCTGAGCTTTATGAAAAATCCGGTTTCCTGATTGAGTCTTCTGTCAGGTGTTTTGTTTCTCTTTGTTACCCTTTACAGTAAAAAGAACATTAACCTTAGCTTATCTATTTATGCCAGGGTGGGAGAGCGGACAGGCGAGCATGGGTTCAGACGAGACATCCCTTAGGGGAAGGGTCTGATTTAAAGGGTTCTCTATATCTAGCAACGAGGAAAGGATAGAATGCTAAAGAACAGGTAGGGCTGAAGAGAATAGGGAACAGAAAGAATTTCCATTTCCGTGACATCACATTAAAGGAGATAAGTAAATGCAAGAGTCTAAATACTAGATGGATGAACTGAGTGCCTGCCTTATTCTAAAAAAAACTTTGGAGGGTTTATTTGGATTTAATTAAACCGGGGGGGCCCCTTTTTTTCCCCCACAAACAGAAAGGGGAAAATTTTTGGGAACCGACAACAATAATTAATGGACAGGGTATTACTGGTACAAATAGACGCGGAATGTGTGGGACGGGGGCGGGGGGCGTGGCATGCACGTGAAAGAAAGTGTAGAGTTCAAACATCGTAAGGCAATGACACGTACCATAGAATCTTTAATGGGATGGAGATGCTGTGTTGATTAATACAAGATTAGCAGTTTGGTAATTTCTACACCCTGAGCGATTGGTGACTGTGAAACATGTCAGGAGAGAGTGAGAGCTACAAAACAGACAACCATAATACGGGGATTCAGCTATTCCCATTATGCTCGGGAACATGTCACCTTCGGCGACGGGAGGCGAGAGGGGGGGGCAGCGTTACTTTCTAGACACATCAATTGACAGCTTCTTGGAGCAGCCCGTCCTGGACCCCGAAAGTCCGAAGCAATTCTTGATTTAAGTCCTAAACGGCAACAGGATTGTCCAAAGGTGAATAGAGCTGACTGATTGTAATAGTGCCATAATGTAACTTAAATCTAACATCCTGTGTAGGGGGAATTACTAAGAACCCACCCGTAGCATTTAACTTCGAACGTGGGAACTCCCAAAATGCACAGCTAATCAAATGGGAAATTAAAAGGAACAGTCCAGAGTGAAATGCCTGCAACTGCATGGCACTTTTAAAACCCCACCACATGAGGCTCAAACTACGTATAGACCCAAATAAATACAAATACTAAGAGGACCAAAAATGCCACATTGGAAACAAGGTAAAAGTAAAGTAAAGAGGTGGTTAGGAGACAACGCCATTGTGCTTGAAAAATTGGAAGGAGGAGAAAATGTTCTTTTTCTGTAACCTCTGAGGTCTAGGAAGTGAGCATGGGCTTAATTGCAGCAAGGCAAGATTTAGGTTGGACTATAGGGAAAACTTCCTAACTGTCAGGTGGTTACGCACTGGATTAAATTGCCTAGGGAGGTTGTGTGAATCTCCATATAGGAGGTTTTTAGGCAGGTTGACAAACACCTGTCAGGATGCGTCTAGATACCCTGGCCCTGCCCTGAGTCAGGACTGGACTAGAAATCTCTCGAGGTTTCCAGTTCTCTAATTTATGATCCTCTATCAAGAGTATAATTTCTGCAAGTCACGTATAAACTTTACTTAGCGTGCCAGAAAGACTTATTGCAAAGCAGTTGCCAACATGCAGAAAAACTAGAACTTGTTTTAAGCTACATCAGAAAAGGAGCCTACCCACAATCTGTGGGCCACTGGACACTCAGGTGCTGAAAGAGCACTCAAGAGATGAGGCCATTGTGTAGAAGCTAAGGATTATTTGCATTGGTCGTCACGTGCACAGCCGATGTGAGGGAGTTCCCAACCTGAGCCAATTCTGTTTAGGTTGACAGATCTGAGGAACCTGTCCAGACTGAGGTCTGTCAGGGAAGTTGGAACAATTTATAAACTGAACAGCCAATAGTTGTTCAGGTCCAGAGGTATCACCCAAGAGTTCTGAAGGATCACTGTGAAATTCAGGACTTACTAATGGTATTTGAACCTATATCATTTAAATCAGCTTCGTTTAGTATTCTCCCCAATCTGAACTTTCAGAGTCAAGATGGCGAGTGGTACACTTAGCACATGAATTCCTCTAACGCTTAATTACCTGCTATAGGATCTTGATAACGCTGCCACAACAGGACTTAGTGATGTGCCAACTGATAACTCTGGTCTCCCCAAATTCCTTCCCTGGGACCCCAAGATCCAGCCGCCGGATATTATAACAACAGGAAATAAACTTTCCCTCACCAGTGCCTCTGCTAGGCTTTCCCTCCTGGGTACCTGGAGAAGATCTGTGATAATCAAACTCCTTGAATCCCTCATCCCCTTGCCCAGAGAGCAATTGAAGATTTCAACTTAAAGTGATCTAAACAAAAGAGAATTTACCTTCCATCTTCTCCCCAATTCCCTTGTGCAGTACAGAATCAATTCCCTGAGCCTCAACTGGGAAAAAATCAAACAGTCTTCAACAAGAAAACTTTTAATAACAAGAGAAAGGAAAGTAAAAGTTGTCTCTGTTAATCTAGAAATAGGTAAATCTTTACAAGGGTCTTTCAGCTTATAGACCCAGAGAAAAACCTCCCCCAAGCCAAAGCATACAATTAAATACTTCCAGAAACTACACATTTTGCAAATACAGCAAAACATTAAAAGACTATTACCGCCTTTCTACTTAATACTCCTATTCTGAATATATAGAGACAATGTAGCAAGGAGCATTGGCAAGAAAACCTGGTTGCCAGTTGTCCCTTTGCAGGACCAGAGAGACCAAGCACCACCAAAAAACAAACAACAAGCGCTTCTCACCAAGCTTTGAGTATCTGTTTCCTGATTGGTCCTCTGTTCAGGTGTTCTTTGTTAACCCTTTCCGGTGAACGAGCACATCACCTTAGGCTATACTGTTTATGACAGCTTCTGATACTCAGATGACCTGGGAGAATAGCTAAATGCTGATCGCAATTTTTAAAACGGCTCCTTCGAGGCGATCTAGCAATTATAGGGACAGTAAACTCATTCAGTACCAGGCCAAAATAGTTGAAACTCTGTAAAGAACAGGAATGATCTGAGCCATAGATGCACCATGATGTTGTTGGGAAGGTCAACTGTAGTTTTGTTAAGGGAAATCATGCCTCACCAATTCTAGAATTCTTTGATTGGTGTAAAAGTATGTGGAAAGGGGATCTAGTAACCTAGTGATTGGACTTTCAGAAAGCCCACCAGTCCACACAAGGCCCATAAGCATAGTAAGTGTCCTGCGATAGGAGAGATGGTCCTATCAGGGACATCAGTAAACTGGTTACAAAGACAGGAAGCAACAGGTTAGGAATAATATGGTCATTTTATAATGAAGAGAGGTAAATAGTCAAAGTCCCCCAGGATCTTTCTAGGACCTCCGCTGTTCAATCCTGATTATAAGATGATCTGGAAAAACTGGGTAAACGTGTGGCGAAGCTTGCAGATGATACAAACTACTGAAAGTAAATTATAGACCCAGGCGTTGTGAGAGCTACAAAGGGATCTCTCAATGTGAGTGATGGGCAACAAAATGGCAGTTTGAACTTCAATTGTTGATAAATGCAAGTGCTGTACATTGGAACCATAATCCCAATATACATATGATGATGGGGATCTAACTCGCTGTTACCCTCAAGAAGATCTTGGAAGTCATTGTGAATAGTTTTTCTGAACTCCAGCAATGCTGCGCGTACGATCAAAGTGAACAGATGTTAGAACCTAGAAGCGGACAGGCCATTCTTCATCACTGCCCATTATTCTCTCTTCTG
>NC_133774.1:1734331-1737890 GCF_003597395.2 Chelonoidis abingdonii
ATCAGATCTAAGCTGTAATTAAGCTTAGAAGGGTTCATGCTAGCTTCTCAGTTTATGAACGCTAAGGTTCAAATCTGAGTAAGGGACGTCTCTGTCTGATCCACATGATCCTTCTCGCCTGTCGGCTTCCCCCAGCCCTTCCTTTAAAATCTCCCTACCACTTTTTGAATTTCACATGCCAGCCGTCTGGGTCCATTTTGGTTTAGGTGGAGCTCGTCCTTCCTGTATAGACTCCTCCTTTCCCAAAAGTTCTCCAATTCCTAATAAACCTAAGTCCCTCCTCTCTACACCATCATCTCATCCACACATTCACACTCTGCAGTTGTGTCTAACTGACCTCGTGCATGGGACTAGAAGCATCTCAGAGACTGCTGCCATGGAGGTCCTGGACTTCAATCCCTTTTCCAGCAGCCTAATTTTGGCCTCCAGGACCTCTCTCCTATCCTTCCCTAAGTCACCGGTACCTACCTGTACCATGACCACTGGTTCCTCCCTAGAACTGCACATAAGTCTATCCAGATGTCTTGAGAGGCTCACAGCCTTTGCAAACCCAGCTATCTATGTTCCTAATAATTGAATCCCCCATAACTATTACCCTTCTTGTCTTAATAACTGGGGTCCCCTCCTCTGGAGGGGTATCCTCAGTGCGTGAGGATACCATGGCATCATCTGGAAGGAGGTGTTACAGGTTTCTCTTGCCACCTCCAGGGTGCCACCCGATATACTGGGGTACCACCGAGCCTGCCTGTTCCACCAGCTTGGGCTCCGTCACCCTGTCCTGCTGACCCAGGCCCACAAGCCTCCTACAGCACACACAGGCAGCGACACCCCCAGCTGCAGACAGACACAGACACCAAAATCAGCTCTGCCTGGGAAGGCTTCAGCTAAAGATTTGCCCAGCACTCAAGTGCTCACCCTCTCTGGGATGTAAACCCCAAATTGTATCATCTGGCACTGCCCAGAGAACTGCACAGCGTCAGCTCATGAAATTCGCCCTCCCTCAATGTGGAGAGAGATCTGCACCCCCGCAATTATGAATTCCACAAACGGGAGGCGGGGGGAGGGGGGAGTTAGAGAAAACATAAACAAGTTTATTAGCTACACAAGATAGATTAAGTGATTATAAGGGATAGCAACAGATCAAAGCAGATCACACAGCAAATAAAACAAACACGCAATATAAGCTTAGATACTAAAGAAACTGGTTACAAGCAGTAATTTCTCACGCTGAATGTTGTTTTAAGCAGATTGCAGCTCAAAACTCCACATATTTCTTTCACAGGCCAGACACCTTCCCAGCCTAGGTTCAGTCCGTTCTTCCCCAGCTCAGTTTTAGGTGTTTTCAGCAGTCATCTTGGGCGAGGATTTAGTGAAGAACCAACCTTGATTATCTCACTTCCCTGCCTTAAATGGGATTTACATAGGGCGGGAACCCTTTGTTTTCCAGTGTGGTCCCCTCCCCCTGCCCCGCCAGTGGAAAAATACTGGTATTCTATCATGGAGTCCAGTACCAGGTGACATGGTCACATGACCCTGCAGTGTCCAAGCAGCCATGAGACAGAGGCTGGTTCTAGCATCCCAGGAAAGTGGGAGATTAGCATCTTCAAAGACCTATTCGTCTCCCTAATGGCCCATTGACTTGTCCCCAGCTAGCCAGCCAGACGGATTGCATTCTGCCTGGTGCGTGTTCCCCAGGTGCAAACACTTTTGTGGTACAGACGTATAGTCCATATTCCTAAGTCTAGATACAGAAACGATCCATGCACACAAATAGGATAATCCTACTCAGTAAATCATAATTTCCAATGATACCTCACGTTTTAGCTTGTATAAAATACATTATGATTATGACACAATCATTTCATTCTATTACTATGACAAATATGGGGAGCAGTGTCACAGGAGGGTCCCAACTACAGGATTGGTTCCTTCTGCTCCAGCTGGATGTTCTGCTTCCCTGTGACTTTCATCCTCCTCAATAGCACAGAGACTGTCAGACTGGGGGTGGGACCGTTCTACTGTGTCCTGGAGAGTCTCATCTGTGTACCTCTCTGTCTCCCTCAGCTCCTCCAGTTCAGCCGCTCTGCGCTCAAGAGCCCGTACGCAGTCTCAGAGGGATGATAGCTGCTTGCACCGAATGCACACTTATGCCACCTGCCCACAAGGCAGGTAACCCTACATGCTGCATTCAGTGCAATAACCTGGGTACCCCCCACTCTGCTGCTGGACTCCTGACTGCGTTGTTTGTACTTTTGCGGGGTTTGTTTGTTTGTTTGCAGGGATTTATTGACCTATGTTTAGGGAATGTTTGGTAGGTGCGTCTGGTTCTCACACTGCTTTTGTAAACTCCGGTTTGCTGCTCCTGTTCGCTAGCTCATGGCTGTTCACGCCAGGCCGGCCCGAGCACCTGCATGACCCTGGGGTCGGCTCCCCAGAGCCAGGGCCTGTCAGACCACAGGGCAGACGCACCCCCATGGCCGCTCTCCTGTTCCTTTCGCAGGGATGTGCAATGACTGGGTGAGGCAGGTGGATTTTGACCCTGCACAGACGGAGTTAGGCGTCGGGGCCGAGGGTCGGGTGACCTGTCATCAGCAGTTCCAGCAGAACTCGTTCAGCGTGACGTGCAAAGAGATGAAGTCGGGACGCTTCGAGTGGGATTTGGGTGCACACAAGTGTGTCAGTGAGTGCGGGGAGCCAGCCATGGGGCTGTCCGGGCGCCGTCTGGTTTGGGAGGGCTCCATCCAGGCTGCTGAGAGGCCGTAGGGAGAGTCCTGCTGCAATGAGCAGCTTCCCACCCAAAGTGTCCCCAGAGGGGCAGGCACGTGGATCTGATCCCGGCTCCTAGCCCTGCTCACCGTGCAGGAGCAGCAGAGACCAGGAACACCGCCCTCCCCACGGCGGCCCTGAGCGTGTGCACGGAGTAAATGTACCTGAGCACGTGGGGCCTGATCCTGAGAGGGGCTGATTCTTGCAGCCCTCCCCCCAACCCAGCTCTTGTGGGCACCCAGCATAGTTCAGGCTCAGCCCTTTTCACTCAGTGGAGTCTGCCTGGTTCCAGTGACCCCCAATGCTCTGCTCTCATTTACTCACAGGAAAATGTGAAATACCCAGAACCTGGGACTCCAGATTGCAGTTTGCCCCCAAGGGGCAGTTCTACACCCCGGGTGACTTGGTGACGCTGAGCTGCCCTGCGGGGTATCAGCCGTCATCGCCTGTGATTGTATGTGCCAGAAATGGGAGCCAGGCTGTCTGGAGTGAGACACCAACCTGCCAGCAGGGTGAGTGCGGGACCCCCTGGGTACGGCTGGTCAGGTGCAGGCACGTGAATCTGATCCCACCTTCTGGCCCTCCTCCCTGTGCGGGAGCAGCAGACCAGGAACACCATTCTCCTCATGGTCCAGTGGGGCTGACTGGTGTCACGGAGTCCCTGGGCGATGCTCTGGAACTGCTCCCCACAAAGCCAGGCAGGACTTTGGGGAGCCTCCTCTCCCTTGGAGCAGACTTGTTCAGGGCAAGAAGCTCACGTCTTCACCTCCTGGGTCTCTCCTTGGAGCATTCA
>NC_133774.1:1740388-1751342 GCF_003597395.2 Chelonoidis abingdonii
GGGGAGCTCTCTGCTGCACCCCAGGGACACAGCCAGATCCTCACTCCCCTGGGGAGGGACACCGCCCCTGCCCCCCCAAACACACCCACTCTGCCTCAGCGCAGGCGGGGAGCTCTCTGCTGCACCCCAGGGACACAGCCAGATCCTCACTCCCCTGGGCGGGGGGACACCGCCCCTGCCCCCCCAGACAGACCCACTCTGCCAGCGCTGTGGGGGGCACAGCGGCTGTGGCTGGGCGCAGGAACGGATTCTATTTTCTTTCTGACTCTGCTGGTTCTGGTTCTGTTGCTTGCAGGAGAGGCCCAGACTCCCCAGCCTGGGGGCCTGGCGCTAGCCGTGGCGGTGCCGCTGCTGGTGCTGCTGGCTGCAGGGGTCCTGCTGCTGTGGTTCATGCTCACCAGGTCAGTGCGTTCGGTGGGGCCCAGCTTGGCCGGACTCCGGCTCCGCCCCAGCGCTCTCGGCTGGGGCTTTATTCCTGCCTGGGAGGGGCTTTCCCAGCTGCTCGTTGTGCCCACAGCTAATCTGTGCAGCTCACCCTGCCCCCTCCTTGCCCAGCCTGGCCCCGCTTGGCCTACCCTGCCCCTTTCCCACTCTGCCCCTGCCCACACCTTCCCTGCCTCTGCCTCTGCCTATCCTGCCCCTGCCTGGCCCGCCCTGTCCCCCACCCACACCTCCCCTGCCTTGCCTGCCCTGCCCCTGCCTGGCCCAGCCTGTGCCTGCCTGACCTACCCTGCCTCTGCCTACCCTGCCCCCTGCCCATACCCCCTGCCCCCTTCTTGCCCCCCCAGTCCCCGCCTGCCCTACCCTTCCCCCTGCCCACTCTGCCCCCTGCCCACACCTCCCCTGCCTTGCCCACCGTACCCCCGCCTGGCCCGCCCTGTCCCTCTCCTGCCCCAGGCATTGTTACACCCACTGGCCGCTCTGGTCTCCGCAGGGGCTGGGAGCTCTCTGGGGCCGGCTGCGTCTCTTGCAGGCTGTGCCCATGCAAGGAGCTCAACAAGGAATCCCTGCAGACGCGGCTAACGGCTCAGCACACATCCCCTCCCCTCCCCGCCCAGCCAGACCAGAGCCAGCCCTGATGTGGACGGGTGTTGGGATTTCAAGCTATGATGCCTCTAGCTCTGTGCACAGATGGCCCAACTGCAGCGAGAGCATTTTATGAGCCAGGGGCGAGGCTGGGCCCATCCCTGTCCCCCACCACTGACCTCGGGGCCGCCCGGCCCAGCGCAGGGACCCTGACGCCCCAGCATGGAGCTGTCGCAAAGTGGTGCGAAGTCAGCTGGGCCTTTGCTGAGCACAGGGAGTGCAGCCCAGAGGCTCCTCCAATGCTCCTTGTCAGCCAGGTGCGTGGAGGGGGCCGAGCCGGCCCCGTCCCATCCCTCAGGACGTCCCTCTCGCTGTCCCCAGGAAGCGCCAGGCTTCGGCGAGCCGCCCTGCCAAGGATGCCGGGGAGGCGTTGTACACAGGTAGGAGCCACCCGCCCCCCCCCGTGTCCCCAGCTACGGCCTCCTGCCTGCAGGCTCCATCTCCTGCCTGGGGAAGGTGCGCGAGTCCCTCCCACAGGGCGGTGGGGGACCCTGGCAGCAAGTGGGCGGACATACATAGCACCCCGTGGGCTGCCCACCAGACCCGGTTTCCCTGCGGAGGAGCCGGTTGGGCTGAGTTGCATGGGGAAGGCGCGCGAGTCCTCCCACAGGGCGGTGGGGGACCCTGGCAGCAGGCGGGCAGGCAGAAGTACCAGACCCGGTTTCCCTGCAGAGGAGCCGGTTGGGCTCAGCACCCTGCAGCGCGCTCTGGCCCGTGTCCAGCTCACTGGGGCTTGGGGGCACACGAGGCTCTTACACCCTTGGCCTTAGCTGCAGCCGTCCCTGGTTTTCAGGGCTCCGGAGGTTTTACTGCTGTTCCCTGGGAAACCCTGGGCAGTGCAGCAGCAGGAGCCAGGCTGTGCAACCCTCGCCTGCCCTGGGCCGGGAGTCCAGCCCCCCATGGGGAGGTTACAGTGACCCCTGAACCATCTGGCTGGTGCCCTAGACAGCAGCCCCAGAGCATGTCAGCTGCGGTGCGGCTCCGTCACTCTGCCTCAGCCCCCCCGGCCCCACCCCAGGATTTAGTAACATGGGTCTGCCTGGGGCAGCGCTGCCAGGGCCGCTCCCACCCCTCCCCGGGGGCCTCTGCCAGGGGCATTCCCACCCCACACCTCTCTGGAGGGACCTTTGCCGAGTCCCGGGGCTCAGACTCCTGCCTCAGGCCACAGCCCTCCTCCCTCAGCCTGGCTGGCATCCGCAGCCGCTGCACCCAGGGACCCAGGGTCTATCGTGGGCTGGCTCCAGGCTGCCCTGACTGAGCGTTATGACCCTCAGCGTGTGGTCCCCTGGCTTAGCTGCCTGGCCCCTATGCCAGCTGGGTCTGGGGATCCTTCCCTGAACTACCTGCTTAGGGGCCAGGCTTGGAGCAGGGCGGACTGGCCCTGGCCTCCCCCTGCCCTGCGCTCCCAGGGTACTGGGCGTGGGTGGTGACTAAGGGCCAGACCAGGCCACAGATCCTCTGCAGAGCCCCTGTGCCCTGCTGCCTCTGGAGGGCACCCACTGGAGCGTTCCCTGGCAGCACAAGGCTAACACTGACTAGCCCGTGGCCACCCTTGGTGCCTGTCCCTGGGGCAGCCGGCTGGTCGATGCTCCTGGCAGGAGCTCTGGGCGTCTGCACGGGGCCAGGAAATGGCTGCCAGGGTCACTGCTCCAGGCAGCTCCTCTCCCCAGGCCTCCCCCAGTGCCACCAGGATTAGCTCCCAGCAACACCAGTGATGATGGGGAGCAGGGGCTGATGCCCCCCACCTCCAAGGATGGGCACCAGCCACACGCTGCCACTGAGTCGCGCCTCTCCTGTCTGCATCCTGCTTCAGTCCCCTCCTGCCAGCTCAGTGCAGTGAGTGCGCTTCTGTGTCTCCCACCCCCAGAGCTCCAGCCCCGGGACACCCCAGATATTTATTGCACGATCCAGCTGCCAGAACACGGAGCTTCAGGCAGGAACGGCACAGCCTCTGGCTGGCATGCGGCACCCAGGGCCCTGCAGTGATGTTACTGACATGAACTGGGATCGCATAGAACATGGTTGCAACCAAGGTCCTGTAGTGGAATCAAATATTGTATAAAGGAGGTCAAATGAGGTGTCTAAGACAAGGTTCTGGGTTGCTGGTTGTGATTATGCTGTCTGGGTGCATGTATCATTTTTGTATTTAAAGTTACAAGTATTGGCTCTATCCTGTCTGTGTTTCACACGTGTGCTGCGCTTCTGGGTGACACCCCAGACAATTTAGCATCAGCTCTGCCTGGGCTGCTTGATGGCCCATTAAGGACCATCAGCTAATACAACTAACCCTGTGACGTTATTGATATAAACTGGGACCATATAGAACATGGGTTGCAACCAAGGTTCTGCAGTGGCACCAAATTCTATGTAAAGGGGGTCGTATAAGGTGTCTAAGACCAGGTTCTGGGTTACTGGTTATGATTATGCTCTCTGGGTGCATGTATCATTTTTGTATTTATCATTATAAGTATTGGCTCTATCCTGTCTGTATTTCACACNTCTTTTTCCCTTTATGCATAAACTTTTAGATTCTAAAGGATTGGCACCAGCGTGATTTGTGGGTAAGATCTGAGCTGTATATTGACCTGGGTCTGGGGTATTCGTTTTAACAACCATTCATCCCCAGGACGTGTGGGACTGGTGGGGATACTGGGAGACTGGAGTGTCTAAGGGAATTGCTTGTGTGACGTGTGGTTGGCCAGTGGGGTGAGACCAAAGTCCTCTCTGTCTGACTGGTTTGGTGCCTTAGTAATAAAGGACCCCAGCCTGGGGCTGTGACTGCCCAGCTCTGAGCAGTTTGTCCTGAACTGATACTCTCAGAAGTGTCCCACCAGAGGCAGCATCGTTACACGCGCTTGCAGAATCCCCAGCTGTGTGGGGTGTGTTTGGGGGGGGGATGGGCACCGACTCTGACTTTGGTCCCACTGGGTGCCCCAGGTCCCAGAATACCCCCTGCTGCCCCACATGTGGCAGAGACATGGCCACAGAGTTTCCCTTCAGACAGGGCTGTCCCTAGTCATTTTGGTACCCTACACCCATGCCCCGTGGGGGGGCTTTGGGGAGCCCAGGCCTCCGCAGCGGGGCTGTGTGGGGCTGGCAAAGGGGCTGGAGCGATGCAGCTCACACATAGCAGCTCCCGAGTGATGGCCCTTTAAGGAAGCCAGCTGCACAGTGCCATGTACGGAGCGGGGTGAATGAGGCAGGGCTCCGTGGGGGATAGAGGCCAGGACTCTGGTCTGCCCCAGTCTCACAAAGTGGGAATGTTCTTAACATTGTCTCTGAAGACTGTGTGCCTCAGTTTCCCCAGTGTGTTTCTCAAGTATTGAGGTGGTGGGATCAGGGTGTGTGATCGTTGCAGCGACCCCTAGAGGGCAGGTGTGAGTGCGACTGGCTGCCTGGACACAGATAACGGCGACGATCTGTATCCTGGCAGCGGATGGTGGGAGCCTGTCCTTTGCCAGGATCCAGCCGGAGGTGCTGGAGAACAGAGACCTGGTGACCTGTTTGCCTGGGAAAGATACAAAGGCCGGAGGGGGCGGCTGGGCCTGACGGAGGCTGGGCTTGTCAGTCTCTTGTTTTGGGACTCGGAGGTGGGGATGGGGGGAGGGAGCCCTAGGTCCCCCCAAGATGGACTTTGCTGAATGTTCCTGAGCTAACGAGCTTTGCTCTACGCTGGGGTTCCGACGACTAATAACGCGTCTGTGTCACATGCTGGCTGGGTCAATGCTGGCTGTGGAGTGGGGGGCAGGGCCCTGTGGGGATGTGAGGCTCCCCGGGGGTCCTGCCCAGGGGGACTCGCTGTGGGGAGCTCCTGGGGTGACCGGGGGGCTAAACGCTCCGAGATCAGATCCAGGAGGTGCCGAAGCTGAGCAGGCTCCTTGCCCTGCTGACAAGTGCCCTGAAGGGAGACGCTGCCCCAGAGTCCTGGCTGAGCTTCATCCGGAGCTGTTCCCACTGTGACCCTGTGACACCCAGCTCTGTCTCTACACACGTGGCCCCAGCACAGCTGCCCATGGCAGAGCAGCACCTCGATCCCTGTCCCCTCAGCACCGTTGACCCAGCAGCTGGGGCCCACCCCAGGATCAGTGGATGAACAGAGGCCCCTGAGCTCGGGGGGATGGGAAGTTCTGCTCCCACTAAAGGGCTCACGGCTCAGTGCTGGCGATTCCTCATGCCAAGCCGGGCACCGAGAAACATGTCTGAGTAGAGAGAGGAAACGCAGGGGCTGAGGGATCTGGGAAGGGGGTAAAGGGCCTTTCCCCTCCAGGGCGCTGGCTCCCATCCCATGGCTGTGTCTGGCCGCCTGCCATGATGTTGCACTGACGCACCAAAGGCACCGAGTCCCAGAGCGCGAGAGGCCGGTCACTCATGTGGCTGCACCCAGGCTACGGATCCCAGTGTGAGGCCGGCTTCTGGGGCGAGCCGGGGAGCAGTTAGGAGAAGAAGCGAGGCGCATGGGGAGCTGGAGCAATGGCTCATGGAGTGAGATGGGCCCAGCGAGGTGAGGAGTGTGCAAAGGGGAAGTATCAGAACCGCTGCCGCTGCCCGTCTGTAGTGACTACGCTTGCCAGCACCCGCCATGCACGTCCCAAACCTGGCACTGCCCCTGGAGCTACAGCCCATGAGGCACAATAGGCCCATCCCACCAGGCAGGTGTCTCGCCTGAGAGCATTGACTGCACTAAGGTTCAAACACACCGTTCCCTGGTCCTGCCTGGGGATCCCCCAGCTATGAGCTTCTCCCTCCACAGTCTCCATATGTCACATGTGGGGCAGCCTCCCATCACTTGGGCCGGCTACTGAGCAGCCTGCTGGCCCCAGGCAAGACTAACTCACTCTTTTCCTGGGCCAGATGCCCTGTTGTCTCCCATGTGCAGACACAGGGCCAGGGCTGAGTATGGGGCTATGGGTGTTAAATCGCTCACCAATAGCTTGCAGTGAGACCCAGAAAAGTGAAGGTCAAATGGGGCAAATCTCCCTTACCCCAAGAAATCCAGCCCTCTCCCATTCACCCAGCCCCTCCTGTGACATTATGAATGTAATATAATATCTCATTGAAAGGTGACAGAGCCAGAAACAGTTAATTACCTCCCAGACTGACCTGATTCCTGGGTCAACCTCAAGGACTGGTTCAGAAGATCTGTAAATGAGCAGAGCTTTGACATACAAGTCTGCGTTGGTAGAGGTAGAAGGGGGGGTGTTTGATGTAAGCAAACAAGTCTTGTCTATTGCTAGAGCTTTGATTCAAAGAGCAAAAAAGGAATATTAACATTTAGGAAGACACTGGAGTGAAATGGTATTATTGTCTCTGTGTCTCTCTGAAGGTTGCGGTGACCTGTATCTGAACTGGTTAATGGATAAATTACTCTGTGCTAATTGCCAGGATGTTTGGGAGAAGGAGAGTTAAGCCTATTGTTTCCATCAGCCTTTTGGCCTGAGAAAACATATAAGAAGCCTGGGACATGATCCTTCATCTCAGATCTGCTTTGGGTTTCAAAGGGGGAAGCCTTAAGCCACAAGGATTGAAATCCCCAGTCACCCAGTCACCCCCAGTCACCCTGAATATGGACATTGGACTATAACCTCTGGACTATTTCTAAAAGGACTTTTGGCAACTACAAGCTCATCTCTGCTGTGTATCTGAACCTCAGGAACTGAATTCAAGTGTGTCTGTATGTTGATCTTTTAACCAACACTTTCTTTTTAAATAAATTTTAGTTTAGTTAATAAGAATTGGCTCTAAGCGTGTATTTTAGGTAAGACCTAAGTTGTAATTGAACCTGGGCATGTGGTTGATCCTTTATGACTGGAAGAACCTTTTCTTTTATATGATGTGTGAAAGTAGAATGAATTATATTGTGAAAATACAAAGGATTAAAGAAATGCTGTCTGTACCTTTAAGCAAAATTGTTGGAATGCTGCAATCCAGGTGTCAGGAATACAGACATTAACATAGAACAATTGCACCGTTTAAGGGCAATTGGTGAAGTATTAGCCTTAGATCAATAAGAGTTAGTAAGGAAGTAGGATATGCATGCTGTGCCCCAGGTGAATTTTACTGTTTTGCTTTCTTTGTCCCTTTGTCTAATTCCCGCCCTTTTATCTGTATAAATAAGATCGTTTGYGTCTTGCACGGTGCTCACATTATCTGGGTGTATTAGCAGAGCGCTGTGCTAACAAAACAGTGGGCTGACAAACTGTGAGTCCTGAGTCTAACTTTGACCGATGAGAAGATTTTCAGGAATCATCAACATATCTCTGACAGGTGGGTCTGGACGGAGGCCTGAGGCTGGGCACTGCAAGGGAACTGCGTGGTTTAAACTTCTAAGTAACCAGAGAGGTGCTATAGAAGCTGTTTTATGCTGGTTGGTAAATCTAAGTAATGGAATAACCATCAGCATTTGGGATTTGTCTGCCCTGTTCTGTTTGCAGTTCACCCTGATTGAGTGACCTCAGCTGGCTCCCACGGGCAGCACCGTCACACCTCCGTCGGGCTGTCTTGTGACTCACCGCTCTGGCACTCCCTCTGGCTCGGCTCTTGGCCCTCCCCAGCCTGTGCGCCCCTGGCGAAAGGGGATGACATTGAAGGCACTGGATGTAATGGGGTAGGAACTAGAGGGGATCTGTGTTTGGTGGCTCATGCAGCGCCCGGCGCACAGTAAAGGAGGTAGGAATTGTTCCGCACCAGAGGGGAAAGACAATTCCCTGGGTGTAGACGAGACCTCCTGGCTCACTGAGCGTCGGAGGATCTCAGCACTGAACCAGCATGTAACTTTGGAGCATTCAAGACATTGCTGAAAAGGGGGGGTCCCGGTGCTGGGCTGGGTGAATTCTGACCCACGGCCCAGGGAACGAGCTCACCCTCTCGGCTAGAAGATGCAGTGAGGAGCTTTGTTACCCACCGGCACCTTCCACTGGACCCAAGCGGAGCAGCAGAGACCCAGCGCGCTGAGAGCTGCATACCAGCTGGTCAGTGCCCGGCGCAGAGCTGCCTCCTTCCACGGACCCAGACAGGCTGGAGCCCTGCTGGCACCATGCAGCTCTGTGCGCTTTGCTGACGCCCTCCCCTCCCGCCGGTCACAGGCCTAAGGGGACATGCTCGGCCCAGCCCCGTGCCCAGCCCTCCCCTCCCCCAGGTCCCAGGCCAGGGAGTGGTGAGATTTCAGGTCCGAGCTTGGATTTCTCCGGCTTATTCCTAGCAATAACTGAAGGGTCACTAGTGCAGGTGCTGCTGTAGCGGGACCCAGGTAGGATTTGAACTCAGGCCAGGTGTGTGCTCACCCTGTGAGGCCAGGCAGCTGGGCCAAGAGAGCCTTAAACTGGGCTTTAATCGGCTGCTTTCTCTGTATAAACTTGTCCCATTTATACCAACTTGTTCAGTGGCAGCGCCCACCCTCTGGGCAGGGCCTTGAGCACAAGGGCAACCTTAGTCCCCAGCGCAGCCTGGAAGTGTGTTAATATGGCTGAGCTTTGCCAGAATCGATAACTAATGACGATAAATGTCAGAGTCGCAGCCCTGTTAGTCTCTGAGGTGCCATGAGGACTGCTGTTCTTTCTGCGGAGACAGACGAACACATTTATTTGAGCATATATATGTCTCGCTGTATGTTCCAGTCTACGCATCCGATGAAGTGGGCTGGAGCCCACGAAAGCTCACGCCCAAATCAATGTGTTAGTCTCTGAGGTGCCACCAGGATCCCTGTTCTGATGACGATAAGGAACAAACAGAAATCTGGGGACTGGGTTTTCCTTGGCACAGCTGCTGCCCCAGCCCTGGGCCGTGCTCCTTGCTTACAAGACAGGCTGGGCTGCACCTAAACCCAAGGTGAAGCTGGTAAACTGAGGCACCGTTCCACAGGGCAGCAGCTCGGTGTGTGTTGCTGGGGTCCAGGGGACGCAGCATCAGGTCCGGGAGTGGAACAGGGTAGGGTGTGTAAATGAGCAGCCTGCAGAGGGAAGGCACAGGGCTCGTGGAGCCCGGGGGATGGACTGCTCGTGTTACTAGCAGCCAGGACTCGGGGAGAGTTTTCCTGGTGGGCATGGCCAGGGCTCCTTCCCGCTGTGAGCGGCGGTGGCAACTACCCCCGGACACCTCGGCTAACCCTGAGAAGTGACAGTGCACGCTCGCTCTGGCTCCAGGTAAGATACTGCCCAAGTCCCTGGCTGGGCAAAGTCTGGGATCAACCTCCGCCCTGGAAATGATCCCAGAGGAAATCGTCCACTTCAGCCAGCTGGGTGGGCTCCAGGGTATGGAGTGTCAGGAGTCCAGGGCGTCCCAGCCGGCACTGCCAGGGCTCTTCTCGTCTCTGCCAGGTTCCATGGCTCCGGCTCACTCCCCAGGACAGGGCTTCTGCCTGGGCACAGAGCAGCATGGAGGTGCCACAAGAAGCAGCAGCAGCGGCAGGTCCTGACTGGAGACGGTCCATTGCTCGCCTCTATTTGAAATTCCCATAGAGTTTGAATGAGTCCAGGTAGCTCAGGGCTAACTCGTAGCAGAACGTGTACTGCGCCTGGGGAGAGAAGATGCACATGAGCACCCCAGGGTGCCAGGCCCAGACCCACCCGCACGTGCCCCTGCTCTCACCACTTGGCGTGCAGGGCTGGCTGTGGGTCTCACAGCTCCTGAGCGAGCCATGCTCGGGCCTGTCCCCCCTGCCAGATCTAGGGTCAGAAACTCAGCCTCCATCAGGAGCCCGGCCCCCAGCCCCTGGCTGCAGCCTTCCTGAGCCGGACCTGGCAGGAGCCCGGACCCAGAGGAGCTCCCCTACTCCTGCCATGCTGTCTTGGCTCTAACAGAGCCCATCACCGTAGCCTCTGACGTGAAGCACAATCCCCAGAGGCTGCAGGTCTCACTCCTCCCTCTCACCCCGAGGCAGCTGGGGCTGGGGTCTGTTTCCCTCTCTGGGGGCTCTGGAATCAGCCTGGGCCCACGGAGCCGGGGAGGGAGGGACTGAGAGCAGCACACGGGACCCTGGGCAGCAGGAGCTTTGCTTGTGTGACTGTCCCAGGGCGACTGGAGCAGTTGCAGGGGCTGCCTGAACTGTGGCTCCTGGCCTTGGGGCTGGCAGCAGGAGCACCGGCCTCTCTGGGCCTGGCTGGGGCACTTACCACGTCCTTGATCATCTGCCGTCGCCGGCGCTTCAGCATTCTCACCGCCTGCGAGACGTCCAGCAGCCCCTCACTGCGGATCTGCTCGCACATGAAGCTGGCGGCACAGAAGAGCCCGCAGCGGCTGGCACCGTCCCTGCAGGGGAGAAGAGAAGTGCGGATTGGCGCAGGCCAGGGGTCGCCCAATGGCACCGGGGTGCCAGCGCCCAGACCTGCCGCTGTTCTACATGGCTGGTGCGCCAGGGAGCTGTGGCCCGGGCTATGGCTGGGGGAGGGGCAGCCTGGGCTGCTGCAGCTTAGACAGGGGTGCCCGGTCCGCCCGCTCCTGCCAGCCAGTCGGTCAGGGAGGCTCGCAGCTGCCTGCTGCCGCCAGCCACTTGGGGGGGGGGGGGGAGGGCTTGCAGCCGCCTGCTCCCACCAGCCAGGCACTCGGGGGGGCTCGCGGAAGGCAGCCCTGGGCACTGCGCAGGGCGGTTTGAGTGCGAGTCCCAGGGGAGGGAGCAGAGATGGCTCTGCTGTAGTGAGGCCGTTCCAACTGATGAGGACCTGGAGGCTGAAGGGTCTATCAACTGTCAGCAGAGTCTGAATGAATTCTCCCCTGACACCTCACTGTGGAGGGGGAATGGGACTTCAGGACCAGACTGTATTTACATGTGTGACGTTATTGATATAAACTGGAACCATATAGAACATGGGTTGCAACCAAGGTTCTGTAGTGGCACCAAATCCTATGTAAAGGGGGTCATATAAGGTGTCTAAGA
>NC_133774.1:1753700-1755018 GCF_003597395.2 Chelonoidis abingdonii
AGTTCTTAAACATTGTGCCTGACCATGTGAGAGCAGCTGTGTGTGACAGGGACCCTGAGTCAGTCCTACGGGCTGCAGAGATTGCGGATGCCCATACCCAAAGTAGGGCTCGGGAAGGGTACAAACCCCAAGGGAAAAGTAGTCACCATTCTCCCCAGTTTAAGAGGAAGGAAGGGTTTAAAGGTAAACCTGGCCCTGACTCAGATAGGGTGGCTCAGGGGGGTGCAGAGGGTAGGAACTCTCACCCCAAACATAAACAGGTTACATGCTATCACTGTGGAATGCTTGGCCACATGAGACCAGATTGCCCAACCCTAAAGGGCAGCCCAAAACCAGCAACCCCAAGAGCCACAGTAGATGCCAATTCCATTATTCTGAGCCCCCAGGCTGAACCAAGCCACAACAGCACCACCTCAAGTCCAGGTGCAAGCAGAGCAGTGGCTAATGCCAACCCCCTCGTATCTGGAGCTCAGGGAGGAGGGGATCAGCTCACCAGCTATGTCAGAACTGAGGCTTGGCAAGGAAGTGAAAGGTTTATTATGGAGGCAAAGGTCAATGGTGTTGAATGCATGGGATGGCGAGACACTGGCTCGGGTGTAACTATAGTCAAGGGACATCTGGTGAAGCCAGAGGACATGCTGCCAGGGGAGTATGTAACAGTAGTGGCACTGTCTGAGTACTCGGTAGACCTGCCAATGGCTAGAACCCACCTTGAGTGGGACGGCTTTAAAGGGGACGTGAAAGCTGCAGTCCGAGATCTAATTCCGGCTGATGTTTTGGTAGGAAATAACATACTAGGGGTGCCTAGCCAAATGAATGTGGTGACCAGGTCACAGAGGGATTTTGGGTCTGTGGCAGTTGCCCTGACTGATGGCAGTGAGGAGGATGGCGAACAGACAGAGAGTGTATCTCAAGATGAATCAGGGGAAGGTGTGTCTGAAATGTCAGAGAGGGTTCTGAATTCAACCAAAACCCAGAGTGAGTTCATGGTGGCTCAGCAAAGTGATGTATCTCTAGAGAAAGCTAGGAATGATGCTCAGAATCAGGTCCCAGCTAGTGAAGAGAGAGGCAGATTTTTTATGCAGGATGGGCTGTTGTATAGGGAGCCTCCCAAGGGAAAAAGGAATTCCCAAGCAGCAGCTCGCAAACAGCTTCTGGTACCGGAGAGTCACCGCAGTGAGTTGTTAAAGTTGGCTCACGATGGTCCGTTTGCAGGACATCTGGGTATAGGCAAGACGTGTGACAGGCTGGAGCAGAATTTCTACTGGCCTCACCTCTTTGAGACGGTGAGGGATTACTGCAGAAGCTGTGAACTGTG
>NC_133774.1:1755118-1796594 GCF_003597395.2 Chelonoidis abingdonii
GTCCCTTTGCGCTGTGTGATGGCCAGCAGGGGCGGGTGATAACTTTCTATCCCACTTATCACAGACTGTTTGATGTAACCGGTTCTCTGGGGGCAAGCGGTCTGTGGGAGACGTCAGCTGGAACTGAAGGGGCGTTGTAGTAGTGGGAGTTGTTTGAGTGACCGGGCAAGTGGGACCCTAATCAAATTGGTGGGTTCTGGAGGTTTGAGGTGAGTTGGTTCTGATGTGCCCAGCCCTGAGGTTTTGGGTCCTGGAGATGGGTGTCGCTCTTGGCTGCAGAACAGTGGGATTGGGTATCTCTTGAGGGTGGGGCAGGGGGTTAGAGGGAGCCCGGTGCTGTGCCACGGGCTCTGTCTGGGCTTCCCCTGCTTGCTCCTGGGATCATTGCCATGCCCAGTGCACAAAGCAGGGGGGCATGGGGAGGAGGGAGTGGAGCTCTAGCACTAGGTCAGGGGATGCCAGGCAAGCAAAGTGAGGGGTCCCACTGAAAAGCATCAGGGCAGAGGAGGGGGTCCCAGACAAACAACATGGCAGATCCTGCTGGAGGGCGTCTGTGGTAAGCTTCTGTCTTATATTTGGACCTTAGCGTCCAAAATCTGGGTGCTTACTATCCCCCAAGCTTTTACCAGCTTGGATCTGATTTCGCTGCCACCAATTAGGATTTTGGCTCCTAATAGCCGGGTTCCCCAAATCTTTCCTTGTGGGACCCCCTTTCTGATCTCCCCAACCTCCCCTGGAGAGACCCCCCACGACCCGGGAGTCCTGAGTCTTACCAGCAAGGGAAATACCTCCCTTCCCCCTCCCTCTCAGCCGTCCTTCTCTGGGTAACCTGAGGGAGTTGATGTAATCTCTTTACATCACAATACCAAGAAAACCTGTCTCCTTTCTTCCCCACAGAAACAAACCTCAAACACAAGGGAACAGAGATAATCCTATCTCTTTCCCTCCCACCACTCTCTGGTGTTGCCGAGCTACCCTCCGTAGATCTAACACAAAGAGAATCCCCTCCCCTTGTACCTTATTCTACCCAGAGAAAAAACTCAACCAAGTCTTAAAAGAAAACTTTATATAAAAAAGAAGAAATTACATAAACTAAATACTGCATTAAGAGATCAATACAAGGATATTGCTTATAAGAAAACAGAAAAACAGTCTGATTCAAAAAATAGCCAATTTAAACCAGTCTAGCACAGCACACCTGTAAATACAAAACAAAGCATATAACAGCCTATTGCTTTGCTGCCTTTGTACTTACACTTTGGTAGACGAAAGTTAGAAAGAAGATTGGAGTTAGAAGAAAAGCTGTTTCACTCCATAGCCGGGAGAAACAAAAGACTCAGAGTCCCCAATTCCCGCCCCTGACTTTTAAAAAATCCAGTTCTCTGATTGGTCCTCTGGTCAGGTGTTTCGTTCCCTTTTGTTCACCCTTTACAGGTAAAAGAAACATTAACCCTTACCTATCTACTTATGACAGTGTCCTAGGCAGGCAGTGAGGGACTGAGGTCCTGGTGTGGGAGTGGGGGTCCCTGGCTGCTGGGGGCTCTTGGTGGGGGGAACCCTTTGGGATTTCCAACCTGGCAATCATGGTCTGGTGGGGGTTCTCTGGCCAGTGGGGCTTTGAGGGGTATCTGGGGTCCCTGCCCAGGGACTCTGGGGGCTGCGTCCCAGGGAATATCTGGTGGGCCCCTGGCTGGGGGGTCTGGGCTCTGGGTACTGGGGGGTGTCTGGGGGCTGCTACTAAGCATGATCCTTCTCTCTGATCAACTTGTGCCAGAGTCCTGGCTCTCAAGTCACTCCGGCATTCCCCAGTCACGTGCCTGTCACTGTTGATGTAACTTTCTATACCCTACTTCAACGACATCTGTACGAGTATTGAAATCACAGATTTTGCTTTTCTCTCTTATTTGAAACTGCAGGAACTCTTTTAAGGTTCCTTTTAGAAAAGTTTGTGCCCCTAGTCTTTGTTCTCATCGATAGGGTGGTGAGGTGAACGAGTGAAGGAAGGTCAGCACTGCGCCACGATCGGTCTCTTCCACAGCATTCTGGACTCATTCTTTCTGAAATGGTTCATGTAACCCTTGTTAATCCAGAGTCGACTGTATGTGAAAGCAAGGAGTGGACTCCAATGGACAGGGAGGCAAATGAGATCAGCAATTCTCCCTGTGGGAGGGGCTCTCATTAGCTGCTTCTCCGCAGAAAGCTAAAGAGGGAAGGGCTGCTCAAACGCTCTGTCCTTCTCTGCTGTCCAAGGATATTGGTGGTCAGCTTCTGGTCAGACACTGCAGCGCTCGGCATTGTGAATTTGGAGTCAGACCAGGCTTATGCAAGATGCTGCTGTTCCCCAAGCGGCGTTCTGTGCTGGGAAGCTGACCTTAATTAAGGCATTCTTTCGTCTGACCCGCCCGGGGGGTGACTTTCTCCGCTAGGTCACTAGCCCCCTAGGGCAGCCCTGGGCCCTGTGTCATTAGTAAATTCTGAGCAAGGACTCCAGTAACTGAAGGAATGAAGGGAGAAATGTATCTGTTGTGGTCTGCCTGTGTGTAGAAATGACTCCACAAACAGTCTCCCCTCTTTCTTCATCCTATTACAATTATTATGCAAGATAGCAAGTCCACAACATAGATGGCAAACTATCCCAAGGAATGGGGAACTTATCCTACAGACGGGCAGAAGAGGGGATGGGAAAAGGAGAAGAGAGACTGAAAGGGGCAATGGAAATATTAGAGAAAAGAGTTTGTGAGGCGAGGAGGGGAGTAAAAAGGAGGTGTGACATTATTGAATAAACTGAGACGCAATAAATAGAACATGGGATTGAAACAAGAGTCAACTGTAGTGGCACCAAATCCTATTGTAAAGGCAAAAGAGTAGATGGTCATAATAAGGTGTCTAAGACCAGGTACGGGTTTACTGGCTATAATATAGGTGTCTGTCAGTCAATGTATCATTTGTCGTTGAGATATGTTATGAAGTCATTGCGCTGGCTATACTGGTCTGTTTTCAACTTGTGCTGTGTTTGTGGAATGATCCCAGACACTGTGGTGTCAGCTCAGCTTTGCGCCTGTTGATGGCCCATTAAGACCACTTAGCTACACAACTGTATCCATGGAAGGGTCGGATACGCACCTGTGACTCGCAGTAGTGTGCAGAACTGGTCCCATGTGACTGCAAACTGCATGTTTGCTGTACTATATCACAGTAAGGAAGCAAAGAGGTTCTTTCACCTACTTATTGGCTGGAAACAGCCTTATAAATAGGCAGAGAGCCTTACTTCGTCCATTTTTGTCTATCCAAATTTCATGCTTTCCTAACCTCTGGAGGACTTTGCTCACAAGCTGTAGCCTCTGCCCAAAGGCTAACTGAATTGACGCACCCGACTGGGTGGGATGTACTCCAGAGAGCTTGAAATTTGAGATCCTGCAGCTTATCTTCCCTCTCGCACAAGGCTGATACTTAGAACTTTGCCATCATGTATGTTATTGTTCCATGTTAACCGAATTCTAGACTTCCTATCTCTTTTTCCTTTTATGTAAACCTTCAGTTATAGATATCTCTAAAGGGACATGGCACAGCGTGATTTGTGGGTTAAGGATCTGATGAATGACCAGGGGTTAGCCATCGCCCAGCCAGTAAAAGGACTTCATGCCGTCGAGGGGATGCTAACAAGAGCACATTTCCTGCTCCAGACCCATCCTCCAGATGCAAGAGGGTGTCAGAAAGCAGTGCGTTAATATAGCTGGGCTAATCTGACCTGTGATCCAACTGACCTGTCAGGGTCCAGTTCCACCACCACATATCTTCAACACTCTCACAGGATGATAATGGCGGGTGCGTCCGAGTCCTTCCTTTGCTGATCGGGAAACTTCTACGAACACGTGCAGCACCACCATCCGTGTGTCGGGTCGAAGGAAACCGGCCGAGATTCACCTGATCAGGACAGGCGGTTCGTAAAGCAGGCTGCGCTCCCTCGGCCCAATCATCTTCAACCTCGCCAGTGGAGCCGCTCCTGCGGCGCGATCTCCAACGGTGCTGACGGCTCTTGACCTGCATGGCGAGAGGGTGACGTGATCGTCTGTTGCCTATGCGGATGACTGGTCCTGATAGCGGCGGAACCCGGGAGGCTCCGGGCGATGCTCACACCCATCGGGGAGAGCCGCTGACTGGAGCCGGTCTCCGCTCAATGCCAAAAGTGCGCGTCCCTCAACATCGATCTGATGAGCAAAAGAGACTCAGTGCTGGCGACGGAGCTCCAGATCCAGGGGCGAGCCCGTCGTTCCCGCTTGGCCGAGGGGCAGGTCGTATCCAACACCTCGGCACGCCGAGGGACGCGGCTCGTGTCGTGGCACCGGACCAGCTCCGAGGACACATCCGGGAGATCCTGCAGGACGCTGCCAAGATTGACGGCATCGCTGCTGGGCCCCATGGCAAAAGACTCAACGCCCCTAACACTTTTCCTGATCCCCCCGCATCGCCTTCGTCCTGAGAGGTTCCGCCGTGGCAAAGGTGCCCTCAACAAGGCGGACACACCATGCGGCAGCTGGTCAAAAATGTGGCTGGCCCTGCGCCCAGAGCCAGCAACGAGCTCTAGACATTGCTAACAGGCACTGGTGGCGCAACGTCCCCCGCTTGGGAGACCTCTGTGGACAGCTTGCAGTCATTCACGCACGCCTTCCGCCTCCTGATCCGTGCCCGGCACCAACCAGAAAGAGGCAGCAGTGCGATGCGAACTGCCCTGCACACTGCCACCACGAAGAAGCGGAAATCGGCAGGCCTCCCTCCGGCAGGATGTAGGCCGCTTTCAACTAGCGGTTTCCCTGGAACGGCGAATTCGGCCGAGACATCGGTTGGAACATCGCCTCGCCGTGGAGTCCCGGCGCGCCTCGCGTCAACACTACGACGCGCCCAGCAGTAGGGAAGCGTCGGGCGTGCTGCCGTCTGGGTTAGTGGAGCGAGGAGCGGCAGGAGCTGGGATGTCTAGGTTTGCCGGCAGATCGAGACGGAGGGCAGCATGCACGTACAGCCCCGGAGCGCAGAAGGCGTGACTCAGATGAAGTCCCTGAAGGCCGCTCGTCCCACCTACGCATCATTACAGCGTGGACACCCTGCGGAAAAAACGACCGACCAGGCAAGGCTTTGAAGGTGACCAGCAAGTGGGACTCCAGCAGACCACTTCCTCCCACGGCAGCTTCACCCCGTTTGCCGACTTGGCGGTTTCATACACTCCGCGCCCGACTAAACGGTGTCACGCTCTTATGGAGCCACCGTGACGGGACGGTGAACATATCCTGCAGGAAGTCGGCGTTACGCCCTGCGACGACCCTGCACCACGTCCTGTCGCAGCTCGCAATGCCCCACGCCAGAGCCTGCGGCTGCGCCACATAACCACCGTCCAGTGGACGCCTAAGTGAAGGCCATATCGCCCACCGCTCGGTGATCAATTGCAAGTTCAACCGCACCCACTCTGCACCGACAGCCCCGCTGCATCCGGACGATCAGTCGTCACGGAGCAACGGAGGCGAGAAAGAAACATCCTCGTCGACGGTGAACGATTCGCCATTCGACGAACAGGACCCCCGGCGTTCCGCCGAAGCCCCGAGCCTAACACCGTCGAAAAATAGCCCCTGACTGACACCCTTGCGGGCACAAGGGCTTACAAGGTTTAGCGACCGATGCCCTTGATCGTCAAGGGAGCTGAGGCGTCCTGGGACCCTGTAACGAACGTGTACTTGGGCCCTGTGGGGTGGGCCGTCGCTATGCACGACCCATGAGATGTTTTGATGGTTCCAGACACTATCCAGTGGTCCAGGGACATCTACAACCGAACACTCATCCGGCCCACCGGCAGTACTAGGAGTGAGCGCGATGTGGCTCCACGCCACCCACGGTGGGGCAGGGGGAAACCCTTACAACCGCCCTACTTAAACTACATCTCCTGAGTCCTGAACCCACCTGATCTGGATTCCACCTGTAGGGTCACCCTGTCCCATTATCCCGGCCTTGCTGTGCTCTAATCATGACTATGTGTTAAGCCTTAGGATAGAGCGATGATACTCACTGCTCCTAACTATACTTGACCCACCCACTCGACCCGCATTGTGGACATTACAGACTGTACTGTACTATCACTAACCCATAACCAAATACCAGCGTCCCCCCATACTCTGTATGTTGCCCCCGATGACTAATGATTGACATGCCAAACTCTGTGTATCATCCTTATTTAAATATTCTCTAATAAACATATTGAATTGACCTGGGTCTGGGGCTTTGTCCTTTGGGATCGAGAGAACCTTTTTCTTTTACTGGAGTGTCGGTTTTCATAACCATTCATCCCCAGGACAGGTGGCACTGGTGGTGATACTGGGAGACTGGAGTGTCTTAAGGAAATTGCTTGTGTGACTTGTGGTGAGCCAGTGAGGTGAAACCGAAGTCATTTTTGTCTGGCTTGTTTGGTTTGCCTTAAAGGTGAAAAAACCCCAGCCTGGGGCTGTAACTGCCCTGTTTGAGCAATTGGTCCTGATTTGGCACCTCAGTTGGGTCCCGCCAGAACCACATCGTCACAAGGGGAGAAGCCGGAGCTGCAGGCAGGGGAAGGGCAGTGGGCCTGGCAGGGGGTTGGATGGTCTCTGTGCAGCTAGGAAAGTCCAGGGGGAGAGTGTGTGTGTGTGTGTCCCGGGCACAGGCATGCGCATGGGGTGAGCCCTGGCACCCCAATGCCCTGAGCTCCGGCTGGGGAGGCTGCTCCTCCCCGTCCCATGGAGGCTCTGGGGGAAGGGGAGGAGGCTGCGGCGGCTGCAGGTGGGTGCTCAGCCCCCCCGGGAATGACCCACTGTTGGCAACTTGTGGTGCCTCCTCCGCTGAGCTGTTCCCTGGGGGCAGCCTGCGTGCAGCTGCGATCAGCTGTTTGCTGGGCAGGCTCTGCTCAGCTGCTCCCCGCTCCTGCAGGGGCTGAGTGAGGCCCCCCCCCACCCCCTGAACAGCCTCAGCAGTCGGGGTGGGCAGGGGTGCGGGCCAGCAGCAGCACAGCCCGTCCCACTTCCCTGGGGCTGCCCCGCACCTCTTGGGCTGATGGCTCTGCCATGGCATCCGCGTGAATCGCTGCTCCCTGCCCGCCAGGCTCGGCTCCGGCCACAGCAGCATCGGGTGCCCCAGGGAGCCCTGCTAGGCTGGGGCTGGGGCTGGGGCTGGTGCCGCCAGTGGTGGTTAGGGCGAGAGAAGCTCCAGATACCGGCATGGGGGGGGGGGGGAGGACGACTGGAGTGGGGGAGGAGGAGCCCCAGACTGGGCTGGAGCCACACTGGGCGGGGGTGGGGGTGGAGGAGAAGAAGCCCAGGCCCTGCAGGAGCTGCAGTGGGAGGGGAGAGCACCAGCTCTGCAGGCGGGGGCAGAAGCCAGACCCCAGCAGGAGCTGCACTGGGGATGGAGGGAGGAGCGGAGCCACCCTGGGCAGGAGGAGAAGCCCTGGACCCTGCAGAAGATGTGGGCTGAAGTCCGGCTCGGGAGGCCCAGCCACCTTGGAGCAGAAGTTGCAGGCTGAAGCCCTGACCTCTGTGTGCAGCTGCCTGAGCCTCTCTCGCTCCCATCCCCCCTGTGGAGAAATTCAGCCAAATCTCCCCATGTTGAGATCTCCATCACTCAGCCATGAATGGATTAGCCAGGTGGCAGGATCAGCATTGGCCCATTTGTTGCAGGTGGCTCTAGGCACAAAGAGGTGCAGTGACTTTCCCAAGGCTAAGCAGGGAGTCTGTGGCAGAAGCAGAGACTCAAACCCAGAACACCTGAGCTTGAGTCCTGTGCCTTAACCACTAAGCAACTTCCCACCGAAGGAGAAGGGACCTCCTCTGCCACTTTGAGCGTGTGGGTGGGAGCACCACTAGACAGAGTGCCAGGAGGTGGGGAGGGGGTTGGATAGTTGGGAGGTGATTAGGAGGTGGTGAGGTCTCTGGAGGGGTGGTCATGGGACAAGGAGCAAGGGGTTGGATGGGTTGAGGGTTTGGGGGTGCCTGTTGGGGGTGGAGGGTAGAGTGGTGTCGGGAGCGGGAGCAGAGGGAGTTGGATGGGTCAGGAGTCCTGGGGTCCTGTCAGGGAGCGAGGGCAGCTGGATAGGAGTGGGAGTCCCGGGCTCTGTCTGGGGGTGGGTGTGGATAAGGGTTAAGGTGATCAGGCCCTCTGGTCTGGCTGCACAGGGCAAAGTACCAACTCCAGGTTGCTGCGCTGGAGTTTAGCCTTCAAGAATATGAAATGGATATAATCCACATAAGGGGGAAGGAAAAATTGTAGCTGATGCATTGTCCCGAATAGGGAATGATTAGGATGCAGTCAGTGATGTCTGTGTCATCCCTTCCTGCTCAATTTTGATTGGGGTGTGACGTTATGATATAAACTGGGGACCATATAGAACATGGGTTGCAACCAAGGTTCTGTGAGTGGCACCAAATCCTATGTAAAGGGGGTCATATAAGGTGTCTAAGACCAGGTTACGGGTTACTGGTTAGGATTATGCTGTCTGTATGTCTCTATCATTTTTGTAGTTGAAGTTTGATATATTGGCTGTGTACTGTCTGTATTTCAAATTGGTGCTGCAGTTCTGGGAGAACCCCAGACAAGCTGGTGTCAGCTCAGCTTAGCCTGCTTGACGGCCCATTAAGGACCATCACCTACACAATTGACCCATTGAGAGGAGGCGAATACGCCTTGTGACTCAGCAAGGTGTGCAGGGACTGGCCCATGTGACTGCAAACTCCATTTTGCTGTAACTTTCCACAGTAGGAACAAAGATGTTCTTACACCAGGAAAAGTCTATATAAGGTGAAGGCTCATCTCCATTTTGTCTTCAATCCTGCTTCCTACCTCTGAAGGGACTTTGCTGCAAGCTGAGCTCTGCACAAGGGACGGAATGACCCATCCCAGCGGGGATTTCTCCAGAGACTCAATTAAACCTGAAGTTACTCCATCTCTGCTACAAGCCCGAACTAAGAACTTGCCGTCACTGTATGGAATTGATTCCATTTAACCAATTCTAGTTCTCATCTCTATCTTTTCCTTTTTGAATAAACCTTTAGATTTTAGATTCTAAGGCTTGGCAAACGCGGTGATTTGTGGGTAAGATCTGATGTGTAACGCCAGTACTAGGAGTGAGCCGATGTGGCTCCACGCACCCACGGGGGGGAGGAAACCCTACCACCCCCTACTAAACTACATCCCCTGAGTCCTGAACCCACCGATCTGGATTCCACCTCGTGAGGGTCACCCTGTCCCCATTACCCGGCCTGCTTGCTCTTAATCATGACTATGTATAACCCATTAGATGAGCGATGTACCCTCACTGCTCCCCTACTATACTTTGACCCCACCCACCGTACACCCCGCATTGGGGACATTACAGACCGTATGTACTATATGCTAACCCATAACCAAATACCAGTATCCCCCCATACTCTGTGTGTTGCCCCCGATGACTAATGGACTGACATGTCAAACAGTGTGTCATCCTTATTTAAATATTCTCTAATAAACATATTGACCTGGGTCTGGGGCTTGGTCCTTTGGGATCGAGAGAACCTTTTTCTTTTACTGGGTGTTGGTTTTCATAACCATTCATCCCCAGGACGTGTGGGACTGGTGGTGATACTGGAGACTGAGTGTCTAAGGAAATTGCTTGTGTGACTTGCGGTTAGCCAGAGGGGTGAAACCGAAGTCTTTTGTCTGGCTGGTTTGGTTTGCCTTAGAGGTGGAAAAACCCAGCTTTGGGCTGTGACTGCCCTGTTTGAGCAATTGGTCCTGATTTGGCACTCTCAGTTGGGTCCCGCCAGAACCACATCGTCACAACATGAACACACCTGCTCAACCTAGGTACCCAGCTGTGACGTTACGTACATGAACTGTGACCGTATAGATCATTGTTACAACCAAGGTCCTGTATGGCAGCAACTCTTGCACAATGGAGATCAAGTGAGGTGTCTCAGACAAGGTTCTGGTTTGCTGGTTATGATTATGCTGTCTGGGTTCATGTATCGTTTTTGTATTTAAAGTTACAAGTATTGGCTTCTAGCCTGTCTGTGTTTCACACTTGTGCTGTGCTTCTGGGTGATACTGTCTTCTTTCTGGGAGAGGGATAGCTCAGTGGTTTTGAGCATTGGCCTGCTAAACCAGGGTTATGAGTTCAATCCTTGAGGGGGCACTTAGGAAGCAAGGCAAAAAATTGTCCTGCCTAGTGAAGGCAGGGGGCTGGACTCAATGACCTTTCAAGGTCCCTTCAAGTTCTAGGAGATTGGTATATCTCCATATGATTATTATTTTTCCAGACAATTTGGCATCAGCTCTGCCTGGCCTGCTTGATGGCCATTAAGAATCATCAGCTACACAACTGAACCACTGGTGGCTCAGCAAGGCAGGGCAGGCCTATGGACAGAAACTCTGAGGTTTTTCCAGGCCACGTGCTGGATAGTTTGTGTTTGGGACAAAGAACAGCAGAGGCCATGTGGCAAGAGACTATAAAAGGCAGCTGTAGCTTCTCCATCTTGTCTCCAATCCTGCTTCTTACCTCTGGAGGACTTTGCTACAAGCTGAAACTCTACACAAGGACTGATGACCCAACCCAGTGGGGATGTTCCAGAGGACTTGATTTGAACCTGCAGTTCATTCCATCACTGCTTCAAGCCTGAACTAAGAACTTTGCTATTACTGTGTGTAATTGATTCCATTTAACCATTCTAGCTCTCATCTCTGTCTTTTTCCTTTTAATGAATAAACCTTTAGATTTTAGATTCTAAAGGATTGGCAAGAGTGTGATTTGTGGGTAAGATCTGAGGTGTATGTCCAGGGACATCTACACCGAACACATCACTGCGCCACCACCAGTACTAGGAGTGAGCCGACATGGCTCCACGCACCACGGGGGGAAGGAAAGCCCTTACAACCCCCCTACTAAACTACATCCCCTGAGTCCTGAACCCACCGATCTGGATTCCACCACGTGAGGTCACCCCTGTCCCCATTACCGGGCCTGCTTGCTCTAATCATGACTATGTGTAACCATTAGTGAGCGATGTACCCTCACTGCTCCCCTACTATACTTGACCCCACCCCCCGTACACCCCGCATTGGGACATTACAGACTGTATGTACTATATGCTAACCATAACCAAATACCAGCGTCCCCCCATACTCTGTATGTTTGCCCCGATGACTAATGACTGACATGCCAAACTCTGTGTATCATCCCTATTTAAATATTCTCTAATAAACATATTGACCTGGGTCTGGGGGCTTGGTCCTGGATCGAGAGGAACCTTTTTTTTACTGGGGTGTTGGGTTTCATAACCATTCATCCCAGGACGTGTGAACTGGTGGTGATACTGGGAGACTGGAGTTTCTAAGGAAATTGCTTGTGTGACTTGTGGTTAGCCAGTGAGGTGAGACTGAAGTCGTCTCTGGCTGGCTGGTTTGGTGCCTTAGAGGTGGAAAACTACCAGCCTGGGGCTGTGACTGCCCTGCTCTGAGCAATTTGTCCTGAACTGATACTCTCGGTTGGGTCCCGCCAGAGGCAGCTTCGTTACACCAGCAGACAGAGCCGTGTGTTGCCCAAAGTGACCAGCGTTGGCTGGTGTTGGGTTACAAATCCCTTTAGTACTGACTGCAGGGGGGTGAAATGCTGTTATCCATGTTGTTGTCTTTGTTGTAGGAGCAAAGGGGGGCAGGGCTGTGCTTACCCTGCCCTAAATGAGGGGGTCGCCCTCAGCTTAAAAAACCTTGTTAAACCAGGGGCTTGAATGCCAGAGCCTGGTGAAAGTAAGAGGGGTGGGCACATGTTTCCTACCAGGGGGTGTGGAGTCTCCCTAAAAGTCCCTAGACCAGGTTTAACCTGTTTCCACCACTGTTTAGAGAAAGAGCTTCATTGGGAGTCTCTTTGTTCAGTTAAATGCCCAATCAGAGCTGGAACCAGCAGTGGTAGGACTGTGTTCCTGCCCTGCCTGCACAGAGCTAAAAATCCCTGAGAGCGGAAATCACTTGAGTTGGGGCTGTGTCTCTACCCACCCTGTGCAGAGCTGACAATCACTAAGAGACGGATGTGCTGAGGTCCCAGCAGCAGAAGGCGACTGATAGTCAGCTGGTGACCGAGTGGCTGGCACGGTGGTGAGCAGAACTAGCAGTTGTCAGGGTGGCTAGCAGAGAGGAACCGTGGCTGGCAGGGCGGCCAGCCAGAGCAAGTGCTCAGTGGCCAGAGCAAGCCAGGCACCTTCTTCCCCGGGTGGGAGGGGAACTCACCCAGCTGCACCTCTGAACTTGAGTCCTCACTGACTCAGGACACCCCCAGTGAGTGAAGTGCGGTGAGGGAGCGGGGGGCACAGAAAAGGAATGGTCGGTTGTAGAACGGAAGAACACGGAGGTGGAAGCTCTGCCCCATGCACTCTAGGTGGGCGTCCTGCTCACAGTTTGTTTATGAATCCTGCTTGTGGCATTTTCCCTAGTTAATGTCAGGTGACTTCCCTCCTTTCATGAAAAGTGTCTTTCCTACACTCAGGCTCTGTGCTTGCAAGGGGAAATTTGGCCTCTCAGAGGCACCCAGGGGTGGGTGTAATTGTCCCAGGTCACTGGGTGGGAGCTCAAGCGGATCTGTGTTGTGTCGATGGAAAGGAACCCCCAGGTATTGACCCCGGCCCTGCCAGCGGTTACTGCTGGTTCCACACCCATTGACAGTCCCAATCTATGCCAGCCTCCACCCAGGAAAGTCTGTGCCCGGCACCCGCTGCGCTGAGCCACCTCCTGCTGCAGGGATAGGCATGAGCTTCTGCTCCGCACTGGGGAGAGACAGCCTGTCGCGCCGGGTGCTGCCGGCTATCGTGCCAGGACTGCCTGGCCCAGAGCCCTCACTCACCAGCAAGTGACGAGAACATGGCTGTCCTGGCTCGTCCGCTGGCTCCGCTCCACCTCCCCCAGCAGGCTGATGATGGTGGCAGGGTGTGGGGGGAGCTGCTGCTGCATGGGCCAGTCGTCTACTTGCCACAACCTGATCTCCCGTGCAGGCTTCTTGGGCTAGTGAGGAGGGGAGGAACCGCAGCAGAGTCAGCCTTGGGCAGAGCAGAAACCCTGGTGGCAAGGCCGGTGGGAGGTTCAGGGCAGAAAGGGGGCAGCCCTGGAAAGGAGAGGGGGCTACTTGCCATCAGACCCTTCCACAAGTTCAGCCATTGGCCCCCAGCCCAAGGACAAGCTACGGGACAGGGGCAGGCCTAGGTTGTATCAGACTCTCACGCAAACCTGGGGGAGTGACAGTCCCAATGGTGACAGCCTGCGTCTCCGACCAGCCTGGCCCCGGCCCCCAGAGCCACAAACCAGACTCTGGGAAAGGTGGGGCTGGAAGGGACCTTGCCAAGTCCAGCCCCTGTGCGGAGGCAGGGCCAAGGAACCCTCGACCAGCCCTGACACGGGTTTGATCCCCCTGGCCTAGGACCCTCCAGTGACGAGGATCCCACAACCTCCCTTGGGAGCTGCTTCCAGAGCTGAACTACCCTGAGACTCAGAAAGATTTTCCTGCTAGCTAACGTACAGCTCCCTTCCTGCCGATTACGTCCACCACTTCCTGTCCTACCTCCGTGGCCACGGAGAACGCTTGATCCCCATCCTCTGGAGAACAGGGCTCAGCTTGGAAAGCTGTTCTCAGGTCTCCCCAGCCCTGAATGTGCCGTTATTTGAACCTTACCCCACTGGCCAGGTTTTCTCAACCATCTCTCCTTTGTGTTGCTCTCCTCTGGCCTCTCGCCAGCTTGCCCCCCTTTCCCAAAGTGCAGGGCACCCAGACATGGGCACAGGATGCCAGCCAAGGCCTCACATGGCCGAGTAGAGCAGGATAACTGGAAGCTACGATACCGTGTGGACCCCTCCTTCTCTCCAGCCTGGCTGCCGTGCTGCCTTTCACAGAGGATGGTTTTGAAAGGCAGCCGGACTCCCCAGCACCCTTCCCGCACAGTCCCATCCTCTGGGGGCAGCAATCGCTCTCTAGGCAGGCGAGGGCCCAGCCCTGCTCCAAAGGTCCCACCTGGAGTCCCCCAGGACCCTGGCCAGGCGAGGGTCACCTTCAGGGCAGCAATAGCGGCTCTGATTTCTGTGGTCAGATCAGTAGCTAGCCCTGAATCTCAGCTCCCAGCTGGGTCTCCATTGAGCTGGGAGCCTTGTTGCAAGGCCGTCCTTAAGCATTTGCAACATACGCAGCTGCGTAGGGCACCTGAAAATCTGGGGCACCACTGGGTCTCAGTGTCCACCTTCCTGGGTTTCCTATCCCTGTTCTGACCCTTCCCGCAGCTGGTGCTGCAGCCTGGTGAGTCTCCTCAGGAGGGGATCTAGTAGTTAAAAGGCCTCCACACTGCAGCCCTATTAGCACAACACTGAAACTGTTAAAGAGCCAGTCAAGGGGTGATCATGCCATGTGTGACGAAGTGGGGGGTTTCTTGGGGTTTTCTGTATTTTCCAGCGGTTTGCATGCACAGGGGGTGGGACTCAGTGTCCCCGGGTGTTACTGGTTTAACAAGGTGAGGGGACAGGGAGTTTTTTATTCCAGAGGACCAGAGAGGGACTCAGGACCCCGGCCAATGGCCTGGAGGATGGAGACCTCAGCGACTGGTGACCTGGTGACCTGGAGACCCAGCTCTGGAGTCACAACCAGTTCTGGCCAGTGGGAGGACAATGGGCTGCGGAGAGAGGACCCTGGTGACCTGATCAGCTGTTTCCAGCCAGAGGAGAGCTGCGAGGGAAGGGGACTCAGGCCTTCCTGTTTACAACTCTGTTTACCTGGAGAGAAGACAATGGACAGAGGGGGCTTGGGGCCGGGGATATAGGAGGCCCTGGTGGGAAGCAGGGGAGCTCGGGACTGGCGAGGGGCAGCAGGAAGGGTCCACCTGGCTGCAGGGGAGACTGGGATGTGCTGTTATTGTGAGAGGCCAGGCCTGAGGCCCTGAGAGTTTCCTGTGCTGTGTTCAACTCTCAATAAACCCTCCTGTTTTATGCTGGCTGAGAGTCGCTCCGGTCCAGAGAACAGGGTTGCATCAGCCCCTGCGGGGGTGAGGAGACCCAGGGGGTCCAGAGCGCATGGACTCCCTGAGGGGGCACACGGCGAGAAACAGGTGTGCTAAGGCTCAGAGAGGTGCGGTTCCAGGAGGTGGAAGGGCCTGACCCTGAGAGAGAGTGGACCCCCGAGAAGGGCTGTCTCACTGAAGAGGGTTCTCCCCACAGACCGCACGGGGCCAATAGTGGGCACAATCTGTGAGTCCGTGACAACGTGGTAGCAGAGGATGGTTCGTGGATGCACCCTGTAGATGTTTGGCTGCGGGCACAGGCACTTTGCAGTGAGTGGCTGCCAGCGATAGAACGAGAGTATTGAACAGAACCAGCCTGGAAATGGCCTATAACCGGCTCCGTAAGAGCGACCTGGCACGTCTGTGCAGGGAGAGGGGGCTGAGCATGGGGAGGCTCCCTAAGGAGTGGCTGATTGCTCAGCTTGTAGAGAATGACCAGTCTGAGGAACAGGCTCCAGACCCCAGGGGGGCTCCCGGGTTGCTTGGTGAGCCGGGGAGTAGCCGTGGGGGCAGTCTGTGTAGCGACCAGGAGGGTGTCAGACCCGACTCCCCAGTCAGCACGGGGAGACCCCAGTAAGGTTCCTCCCTCGAGGAGGTGCAGAAACTAGAGCTGGAGCTGAAACCGAAGGAGCTGGCGCTGGAGGAGCAGAGGCAGGTGGACAGAGAGAGAGAACGGGAGGACCGCGTAGAACAGCGGAAGCACAAGTTGGCGATGGAGGGGCGACGGGCCAAGAGGGCCTGCCGGGGGGTAAGTGGGGAAGGGCCCCGAGATGCCAGTGGGGTAGGGACTCTAGACACCAAACTGCTTCCCCAGTTCAAGGAGGTGAGGGATATTGATGCCTATCTCACAGCCTTTGAGAAGGCTTGTGATCTGAACCAGAATGACCCCACAGACAGGCTGCGCTGTCTGACCCCCCTGCTGGGTCCCAAGGCCATAGAGGCGTTCAGCCAAATGGATGGTGTTGAGACGGGGGACTACGACCTGTTCAAACAGGCTTTGCTGCTGAAGTTTGAACTGACCCCCAAGGCGAACAGGAAACGATTCCGGGGTGTGCGCAAGACCTCAGGTGTCTCTTACAAGGAGGTTGCCAACCTGCTGGGGGAATATCTCCGCAAGGGGGGGAAGGGTGCAGGGGCCACCACCACAGAGGACGTGTATAACCTGGTGGGGTTGGAGCAGCTGTATGACATCTGCCCTCCAGACCTTAAGATGTGGCTAGTGGACCGGAAGCCCAAGGAGTTGCACAGTGCAGGGGCACTGGCAGATGAGTTTGTGGACAGCAGATCCGGGGCAGGAGGAAGACCCACATCGGGGCCTCAGAAGGGGAGTCACTCAGAGACCTCTCCAAGGTGGGACTCCAGGAAGCCCAACTCAGGGGTGGCCGGGAATGCCGTGGCGGGCCGACCCCCCGCATGGGACTTGAGGGACCTGCAATATAATTACTGTGGCCAAAAGGGGCACAAGGTGGCCCAGTGCCTGAAGATGAAGGAAATGGCAGCCAAGCAGCACCCGAGGGGTGTTAACTGGGTGGAAGCCCACCAAGAGGGGCACTGCCGGGCCAGAGGGCCGCAGTCGAGAGGGCTGCTCCAGGGGGAGGGGACCGCCAGACCAGGCCAGCAGGGGAAGGCGGGTCCCCAGGTCCAGAATGGCCGTACTCCATCCGCCGGGTGGAGACAGGAACCAACCCTCCCATCAGGTGTTCCCCATTCAGGGTCACTAGGAAAACAGCCCAGGATCTAGAGAGAGAGGTCGGGGATATGCTGGCTTGAGGGGTGATCTAGCCATCCGCCAGCCCCTGGGCCTCGCCAGTGGTGCTGGTCCCCAAGAAGGATGGGTCAATCCGGTTCTGTGTGGACTATCGGAAGCTCAATGCCATCACGTGTCCGATGCCTACCCCATGCCTAGGACTGATGAGATCCTAGACAAGTTGGGGGGTGCCCGGTACCTCACTACCATGGATCTTACCAAAGGCTACTGGCAGGTGCCTTTGGACCTGGAGGCCCGGGTGAAATCTGCCTTCACCACCCCAATAGGGCTCTTCGAGTTCCTGGTCCTGCCTTTTGTTCTCAAGGGGGCACCTGCCACCTCCCAGCACCTGGTGAATCAGTTGCTAAGGGGGATGGAGGACTTTGCTCTGGCATACATTGACGATATCTGTGTCTTTAGCCAGACCTGGGAAGAACATGTGTCCCAGGTGAAAAGGGTGCTGGGTCGCCTCCAGGATCCACGACTGACTATAAAAGCTGAAAAGTGCAAGGTGGGGATGGCGGAGGTTTCATACCTGGGCCACAAGGTGGGGTGTGGCCACCTGAAGCCAGAGCCGGCCAAGGTGGAGGCGATCCATGACTGGCCTGCTCCCCAGACTAAGAAGCAGGTCCAGGCTTTCATTGGGATGGCGGGGTACTACCGGAGGTTTGTGCCCCACTTTAGCTCGCTAGCAGCTCCCCTCAAGGAGCTATGCAAGAAGGGGAAGCCAGACAAGGTGGTCTGGACCGAGCAGTGCCAGGAAGCTCTCTGGTGCTGAAGGAGCCTCTGGTTAGTGGCTCAGTTCTGGCAAACCCAAACTTTGACAAGCCCTTTATGGTGTTCACCGATGCCTCAGACATGGGACTGGGGCGGTGTTAATGCAGGAGAATGAAAAGAGGAAGAGACACCCCATCGTGTACCTGAGCAAGAAGTTGCTACCCTAGGAGCAGAACTACGCGGCCATCGAGAAGGAATGCCTGGCCATGATGTGGGCCCTTAAGAAGCTAGAGCCGTATCTCTTTGGGCGACACTTCACCGTGTACACCGACCACTCTCCCCTGACCTGGCTGCACCAGATGAAAGGAGCCAACGCCAAGCTCCTGAGATCGGAGCCTGCTCTGCAGGACTATGACATGGAAACCTGGTCCATCGTGAAAGGAAGTGCCAGATCCTGATAGCGCACGCGTTGTCCCGGAGAGGGGACCTTAACTTCCCCACGGTCTCTGGGCCAGAGTGACCCCGCTCAGTTCAGTCTCAGAGGGGGGAGAGATGTGACACATAGACTGTGTCTGTTGTGGAGGGAGAGCAGGGACTAGGGAGGGAAAGACCGGCCTGTTAACCTGACCATAGGGGAGAGGAGTTAAAACACCTTTGGCTAGGAACGTGGAAAAAGGGAGAGAAGCCTGCAAGAGAGGATCTGTTCAGTTTGGTTTTGGCTGGGGATGAATTCAGGATCCCAAACTGATCCAAGCACCCTGAATCCCCAGAAGAACCAGACTGAGGGGTCCTGGTTGTGCCTACAAGCTCTGCTTAGCCTGCGTTCTGTTGTCCAAAAACCTTCTTTTTATTGGTGGATGAAGAGTCACTGTGAGTCCAGAAGAGTGCGAGACCCGGACTCTCCAACTCTCGTGACGCTGAGTGACTGACATTTTTTATTCCCAAGTTTAGTGCTTTAATTAGTACCTTCTGCACGTCATCTGCTGTGAGGGATAAGGTACAGGGTGTCTGCGGGAACAGTGACTCTGCCACCATGTGAGGCGGGCCGGTATGTTTGTTATCTATACTTCTTCCTCCCAACACTCCACTTCTGCTGCGGGTTGCGACCTCGGGCTGCCGTCGGGCATAGGGCACCAGTTTAATAATCTGCCTAGGCCCCCGTAAATCCTAAGGATGGCCCTGCCCTGCTGGGCCACCACAGGCTCTCCTGGGGGCAGGGCCTGAGGCTGACCTCATGTGACGAACTGGGAACGTTTCTTAATTTTTCTATGCAAGCCGGTGTTGGTGCCTCAGTGTGTCCCCATGCAGTTTCTTACAGTATCTATGGTGCCGAATAAGGTTGTGTGATTGTGCGCAAGGCAGGGCGCTGCACCTAATGCCTGGCCTCTGTGTCCTAGCACGATGCCTGGCCCCTCCCTGCAAAGGTGCCAGCTGAAGGTGTTGGAGACAAGGGATCAGGTATCTCGCTGCCCGGGGAGGGGCGAGCAGAGAGGAGGGGACGGAGGGGGTTGTTAGTCTTGGGCTGGCCTGGGACGAGGAGTGAGTGCAGATGTGGGGGTTCTGGCTCACTGCCCCCCAGAATGACTCGGCGAGGGTCCGGTGTCTCTGTACTCCAAGCTCTGTTTGTAGACGCCTGTTCTTGTCATCGAATAAACCTCTGCTTTACTGGCTGGCTGAGAGTCACGTCTGACTGCAAAGTTGGGGGGGCAGGACCCTGTGGCTTCCCCAGGACCCCGCCTGGGCAAACTCGCTGTGGGAAGCACACGGAGGGGCAGAGGATGCTGAATGCTCCAAGGAGAGACCCAGGAAGTGAAGCCGTGTGAGCTTCTTGCCCTGAAGACAGTCTGCTCCAAGGGAGAGGAGGCTCCCCAAAGTCCAGCCTGGCTTTGTGGAGAGCCATTCCAGAGCATCGCCCAGGGACTCCGTGACACCTCAGAGGAAGACCCAAGACCATCCCAGGCCCCCCACTCTGGGGCAGCGCCTACCTGTTGCCTATTGGTTACAGCGAGTGTGCGGATGGTGAAGCCAGCTCCCGGCTCCTCCGAGATCAGCTCGACGTGGAAACGGCCGTAAGATGCCTCTCCATGCGCAGGCCAGAAGGCCGGGTATGTCTGGGGAGTGAACACATGGACCTGCTTACACACGTGTGCTCACAGGGCACACAGGGAACTGGCACACACGCCTAACACCAGCACACGGGAATTGCTCAGACCCCATACACAGGCCTTCTCACAGACGTGTGCTCACAAGGCACACACAGAACCGGCACACACAGTCACAGGCCTAACACCTGCACACGGGAAATGCTCAGACCCCACAAATGGGCCTGCTCACAGACGTGTGCTCACAGGGCACACACAGAACCGGCACACACGGCCACATGCCTAAGACCTGCACACGGGAAACGCTCAAACCCCTACACACGGGCCTGCTCACAGATATGTGCCCACAGGGCACGCACGGACTCTGCACACGCACAGACACAGGCCTAACGCCAGCACAGGGGAAGCGTTCATAGCAGTGTTCTCAGGGCGGGCTTTATGAAGGGTGGGACCCAATTTGCATACCTGGCAGTGGTCTGGGGCTTTGGCAGCACTTTGGGGGGGGGTCCACTCCAGGTCTTCTGTGGCACCGAAGGACCCCCCCGCTGCTGAAATGCTGCTGAAGCCCCGGAACGGACCGCCCCCCCGCCCCCCGGGCCAAAATGCTGCCGAAGCCCCGGAGCGGACCACCCACCCCCCAACCCCCGCCGCCGGGTGAGTTGAAAAAAAATGTAAAAGATGCCTAAGGCGCATGGCCCGATTGCGGGACATCGGGGGAATCTGCTTACAGCCGGCCCTGAGTGTTATGATGTACAAAGCAGCCCCCCCCACGCGTGCATACACAGCAGCCTGGCCAGAGACAGGGCACAGGCACCTGGTGTCCGCACGCATATACACTCATACTGCTACGGGAACCACTGGCGCCAGGGCCCACACGTGCAACTGCATCCCCAGCAATCTGGCCAAGCTGTGCACCCCCAGGCCTGCACCTCCTGTGTCTCAGCCAGCCCCGGGGTCCCACTCCACAGGCTGGGACCACGCAGCTCCGCTCAGGGCTGGGGCCTGGCAGACGCTCTGGGTGAGCCGGGAGGGGCTCAGGTACACAGAGCAGCGGGGAGGCAGTGCCAGGGAGCTGCAGCACAGGCGATGGATGGGGTGGGGGAGCCTGGGCTGCCACTGCTAGGACAGGGGTGCCCAGTTCGCAGCTCCATGCCAGGCACCCTGCCGGTAGGGGGAGCAGAGCGGGAGATGGCACAGCGCCCCCCTGAACTGGGAGGCTGCAGTCGCCCGACACGCACGGACACATGGCGTAGCCCCAGTCTCTCTGTGGAGGGTCCCAGTGTGTGATGGTGAGAGGGGAGTAAGCAGCAAAGCCCCACAGACAGACAGACACCATCCCCCATCCCCAACCCCACTCCACACACGAATGCACCTGTCCTCCCAGAGGCTCCCAGGCATCCCTAGGACCCTCCACTGCCTGCCTGGCTGGGCGGCTCTGCCAGAGGATCTGTGCCCCCGGGAGTGAGAAAGGCAGCTCAGGGGTTACAGCATGGGCAGACAGCCCCATGGCAGGGAGGGAAACCCCGTCACTGTGGTGTGGAGGGGAGGTGGGGGTTCTCCTTCAAGCTCCAGCCACTAAGCTGCTCGGATCAGCCCCCTCCACCCTCCGTTGGTGCTCCGAGCTCTCAGCTGGCCACCCCGCGCCTCAGTGAGCTGCTCATGCCCCAGGGCTGGCAGAGCTGGGGGAGGCCCCGGGTGTGCAGGGAAGATGGCGTAGGGCTGACCTGGTCCAGCTCCTCGAGGCGGTTCAGCATGACCAGCATGGTGCAGGTGTAGTCCCAGAGCAGGGCCCAGAAATCCACCAGCGTCTCCCTGAGTGGCAGCTGGGTGACAATGACGTTGTCTTCTTCCACGTATGTCTGCAAGAGACAGCCCGACCCGGTGGAAGCCACCAGCCAGTGCCCCTGCCTCGGGCACCACCCAGAGCCTTCACCCTGCCAGCCATGCTGCTGGCGCCAGCCCTGCCATGGCGGGAAGCAGTCGGGGCTCTGACGAGCGGAAGCGTGACTCATACCTAGCAACACACGGGCTGAGATACTGCCCCGGAGCATCTCCCCCCAGCCCAAGGTACCAGCCCAACTTCAGGCTCTGGGTCCCTCTGGCCCCCAGCCAGAGCCGCCAGGGTCCCCAGCCCAGACACAGCGACAGGACTCACTCCAGCAAACCAAGGGCAAAGTGGAGGATGAAGCACAGCTGGACTAGGGGGGAGGCGATGCGGCACAGCTGGGCTGGGGAGGAGGGGACTGATGCTGATTCTCAGGGACCATCTCCTGGTGCCGAGGCCCCCTGTCTGAGGATCCCCAGGGAAGCCTGGTGCTCGGCAGCCCCATCGCTGGGCACTGCCAACAGCAGCAGATGATGCTCTGGCAGAGACACAAGGGCTGGGGCTGGGAGGTCCTGGGCTCGCTGCTCGCACCCACGTTTGGGACAGACGGAGCCATACCCCCACAAACACCGCGTTGATGTAGCCAGGCGAGCCGTCCGCCTTCAGCGAGGACATCAGGATGGGGCGGTTGCAATCCGCTGGGAGGGGATGGAAGGAGAGAGGTCGTGTCACACTCCTCACACGGGCAGGAGCCCCCAGTCTGGGCCGAGAAGCACCATGTAAAGCACCCAGCCCCCCATGCTCACAGCGTCTGTGCCTGGCCTGGCCCAGCGGAGCTGTGGGGAGCAGACCCCTTCAGTTTCTGGTGTCCCAGCGCTCAGCGCTCGCCTCTTACACCATGCGTGGGTGGGGGACTGGCGGCACGGGGCAGGGGTACCAGCTGGTGGATGCCAGGTGGGGCTGGGCCATGAACACAGAAGGACAGAGGGATTTGGACAGAGTATAAAACCCCTCTGGGCCAGGGCCCAGGGCCCTTGGTGGAGCACTGGCTGGGAGCTCTCCAGCCAGTGACAGGGGCAGGGAGGGCTGAGACGCAGGGCACTCCCTGGGCAGCGAGTCTCCATAGAGCCCTGCCAGGTCCTCAGGAAAGCCAGGTCCCTGAGCACTCCTGGGCCATGGTGCCCACCCACTCGCCCCAGGCTAGGCCCAGCCCCACCGTGGTACCTGGCAGGATGGTCGGCTTGCGGTTCTTGGGCTGGTTGCTGGGCTGCTGGGCCTCCTCGCACGGGGAGAGCTGGAAGAGTTCGGAAAACTTCTGCAAGGCCTGCAGGACGGGAGGGTGCAGCGGAGTCAGCTCCCAGCCGCGGTTCCCTGCTCCCAACCCAGACCCTATAGCACCCACGGCCCGGCGCCTGGCCGCACCTCAGCTGCCCCGGGGCTCATGCCACAGAGCGGATCCCACCTGGGATTCCAGGGGCGGGGCCCCATGGGGCAGCAAGCGTGAGGGGGACTCTGCTATTCAACACCTCTGGAGAGGGGCTGGCAGAGCGGCCGCTCCTCACTGCACACAGCTGCCCCCAGGCAGCCCAGAGAAGTGAAGGGCGGGTCAGCGCCAATCCCATTGCAGGGTCTGTGTAACAAACAACAGCCTGGGACACTGAGCACCTGACACGTCCCCACAGTCTGGGAAACGCTGCTCCCAGACGATATTGAGCATCTGAGACGTCACCACGGCCAGTCTCCCATCCCCCAGTGCAGATCGTCCTCCCAGGCCAACACCCCCCACTCAGCATTCACAGCCCACAGTAAGAACAGTCCCAGTTCGTCACAACCACAGCCTAGGAAGCGTTGCTCCCAGATGAAACGGAGCACCAGACATGTCACCAAGTCCTGAGAAACGCTGCTCCCAGATGACACCGACCACCTGACACGTCCCCGCGGTTTGCTGCTCCCAGATGACACCAACCACCTGACTCGTCCCTAGAGTATGAGAAATGCTGTTCCCAGATAACACGCAGCACCTCATACATCCCCAGTGCCCGGGAAAGGCTGCTCCCAGATGACACAGACGACCTGACACATCCCCACAGCCTAGAAAACGGTGCTCCCAGACGACACCAAGTACCAGACACGTCCCCCCGACCTAGGAAATGTTGCTCCCAGATGACACGAAGCACCGTAGACGTCACCATGGCCCAGGAAACACTGCTCCCAGACGATACAGAGGACCTGACACATCACCACAGTCTGGGTAATGCTGCTCCCAGACGACATGCAGCACCTGATACGTCCACACCACCCGGGAAATGCTGCTCCCAGATGACACAGATGACCTGACACGTTCCCACAGCCCGGGAAACGCTGCTCCCAGATAACACTGACTACCTGACACGTCCCCACAACCTAGAAAACGGTGCTATCGGACCACACCGACCCCCGGACATGTCCCCACAGTCTGGAAAACTCTGCTCCCAGATGACATGAAGGACCTGATACTTCCCCACAGCCTAGAAAATGGTGCTTCCAGACAACACCGAGCACCTTAGACGTCCACAAAGCTTGGGAAACGCTGCTCCCACATGACACAGAGGAGCTGACACGTCCCCACGGCCCGGAAACGCTGCTCCCAGATGACACCGAGTACCTGACACATCACCACGTCCTGAGAAACGCTGCTCCCAGATGAAATGGAGCAGCTGACATGTCCCCACGGCCTGCGCAACTGTGCTCCCAGACGACACCAAGCACCTGACACGTCACCAAGTCCTGAGAAACGCTGCTCCCAGATAACACGGAGGATCTGACACGTCACCACGGCCTGGAAAACGTTGCTCCCAGGCGACACCAAGCACCTTAGACGTCTCCAGGGCTCGGGAAACGCTGTTCCGAGATGACACAGAGGACCTGACATGTCACCACAGCCTGAGAAATGCTGCTCGCAGAAAAAAACCAAGTACCAGGCACATCCCCACGTCCTGGGAAACACTGCTCTCAGATGACACCGACCACCTGACACGTCAGCACATCCTGAGAAACGCTGCTCTTAGACGATACATAGCACCTGACATGTACCCACAGCCTATGGGAAACGGTGCTACCAGATCACACCGACCACTTGACTCATCCACACAGTCTGGGAAATGCTGCACCCAGACGACACCGAGTACCAGACACGTCCCCACAGCCTGACAAACGTTGCTCCCAGATGACACAGAGTACTTTAGACGTCCACACAGCCTGAGAAACGCTGCTCCCACATGACGTGGAGGACCTGACATGTCCCCACGGCCCGGGAAATGCTGCTCCCAGATGACACCGAGCACCTGACACGTTCCCAGTCCTAGGAAATGTTCCCAGACGACTCAGAGCATGTGACACGTCAGCACGTCCTGAGAAATGCTGCTCCCAGACGACACGTAGCACCTGAAATTTCCTCTAACCAACTGTGGTGAACTGGGAATGTTCTTAATGTTTTCTCTGAATACTGTGTTGGTGCCTCAGTGTCCCCTAGGCAGTTCTTAAGTATCTAGGTGGTGGGATAAGGGTGTGTGATTGCTGCAGAGCAAAGGGCGGCTACATCTAAATGCCTGGTACTCTTCTCCTAGGCAACTGATGGCCTGGGCCCTCCCCCTGCAAAGGCTGCAAATGAAAAGTGTTGAGGACAAAGAATCAGGTGCAGCTCCGTTGGACGATGCGGTTCTGGCGGGACCCAACTGAGAGTGCCAAATCAGGCACCCAATTGCTCAAACAGGGCAGTCACAGCCCAAGGCTGGGGTTTTTCCACCTCTAAGCGCAAACCAAAACCAGCCAGACAAAAAGGACTTCGGTTTCACCCCACTGGCTAACCACAAAGTCACACAAGCAATTTCTTTTAGACACTCCAGCTCTCCCAGTTATCACACCAGTTCCCACACGTCCTGGGGATGAATGGTTATGAAAACCAACACCCCAGTAAAAAGAAAAAGGTTTCTCTCGCATCCAAAGGATCAAGGCCCAGACCCAGGTCAATATACACCTCAGATTCTTACCCCACAAAATTCTACGCTCTGCCAATCCTTTAGATCTATAAAATCTAAAGGTTTATTCTTCAAGGAAAAAGATAGCAGATGCAGACTGAAATTGGTTAAATGGAATCAATTACATCCCTCAGTAATGGCAATACCAAGTTCTTAGCTTCAGGCTTGTAGCAGTGATGGAATAAACTGGCATGTTTAAGTCAAGTCTCATGTGAGGAACATCCCAAGCTGGGATGCGCGTCATCAGTCTCTTGTGCAAGAGCTTCAGCCTGTAGCAAAGCCCTCCAGAGGTAAAAGCAGGATTGAAGACAAGATGGAGATGAGGCTCCGCCTTATATAGGTCTTTTGCCAGGTATGTAAGGACACTTCTTTGTTTCTTACTGTTGGAAAGTTACCAGCAAAATGGAGTCTGCCAGTCAATTGGGCCATGTTTCTGCACACCCTGGCTGCAGTCACAAGGCGTATCTGGCCTCCTCTCCAATGGGTCAGTTGTGTAGCTAATGGTCCTTTAATAGGGCCATCAAGCAGGTAAAGCTGAGCTGACACCAACTTGTCTGGGAATCTTTCCAAGTAACACAGCATAAGTTTGAATACAGACAGTATACAGCCAATATTCATAACTTCAACTACAAAAATGATACAGACATACAGACAGCATAATCCTAACCAGTAACCCGTAACCTGGTCTTAGACACCTTATATGACCCCCCTTTACATAGGATTTGGTGCCACTACAGAACCTTGGTTGCAACCCATGTTCTATATGGTCCCAGTTTATATCAATAACGTCACACCTGACATATCCCCACAGTATAGAAAACACTGTTCCCAGATGACAAAGAGGACTTGACACGTCTCCACAGCCTCGGAAACGCTGCTCCCAGACAACACCGAGCACCTGACACATCCCCATGTCCTGGGAAACGCTGCTCCCATACCACACTGAGCACCTCACATGTCACCACTGCCCGGAAAACGCTGCTCACAGACGACACCGAGCACATCCCCACGTCCTGGGAAACGGTGCTCCTGCACGACACTGAGTACCTGACACCTCACCTCATTCTGAGAAATGGTGCTCCCAGACGACACGGACGACCTGACACGTCACCACGGACTGCAAAAAGCTGCTCCCATACCACAACGAGTACCAGAGACGTCCCCACGGCCTAGGAAGCGTTGGTCCTCGACGACACCGAGCACCTTAGACGTCCCCACAGGCTGGAAAACTCTGCTCCCAGATGACACTGACTATCTGACATGTCCCCACAGTCTAGAAAACACTTCTCCCAGATGACAAGGAGGATTTGACACGTCCCCACAGCCTGGGAAACGCTGCTCCCAGATGAAACGGAGCACCTGACACATCCCAACAACCCAGTAAACTCTGCTCCCAGACAGCACCAATCACCTGACACGTCACCGCATCTTGAAAAACACTGCTCCCAGACGGGTCGGAGGACCTGACACGTCCCAACGACCCGGAAAACTCTGCTATCAGACGACACCGAGCACCTGACACATCCCCACAGTTTGGAAAACGCTGCTCCCAGGCGAGAACGACCACCTGACACCTCCCCACGTAACGGGAAACGCTGTGCCCAGATGAAACGGAGCACATGACACATCCCCACGGTCTAGGAAACGGTGCTCTCAGATGACACAGAGTACCAGACACGTCACAACGTCCTGAGAAACACTGCTCCCAGTCGACACGTAGCACCTGACATTTCCACTAAGCAACCAGGAAACGCTGCTCCCAGATGACACCGAGTACCTGACACGTCCCCACAGCCTGGCAAACGGTGCTCTCAGATGACACTGAGCACCTGACACATTCCCACGGCCTAGGAAACGCTGCTCCCAGACGACACTGAGCACCTGACACGTTCCTACGTCCTGCGAAACTGCTCCCAGATGACTCGGAAGACCTGACACATCCCCACGACCTGGAAAACGCTGCTCCCAGACGACGCCTAGTACCTGACACATCACAATGTCCAGACAAATGCTGCTCCCAGACGACACCGGAAACCTGACACGTACCCACAGTACAGAAAACGTTGCTCCCAGATGACAAGGAGGACTTGACACGTCCCAACAGCCTGGGAAACGCTGCTCCCAGATGACACGGAGCACCTGACATATCCCCACGTCCTGAGAAATGTTGCTCCCAGATGACACCGAGTACCTAACACGTCACCACGTCCTGAGAAACGCTGCTCACAGATGACACAGAGCATCTGACACATCCCCACAGCCCGGGAAATGGTGCTCCCAGATGACACAGTGAACCTGACACAGCCTCACTTCCCGGGAAACAGTGCTCCCAGGCCACGCTGAGCACCTGACACATCACCACTGCCCGGGAAACGCTGCTCACAGATGAAACGGAGCACCTAACACATACCCACGGTCAGGAAAACGCTGCTCCCAGACGACAAGGAGGACTTGACATGTTCCCACAGCCTGGGAAACGGTGCTCTCACACGACACGGTGTACCTGTCACGTCACCACAGTATGGAAAACGCTGCTCCCAGATGACACTGACCACCTGACACGTCATCACAGTCTAGAAAACACGTACCCACGGTCAGGAAAACGCTGCTCCTAGACGACAAGGAGGACTTGACACGTCCCCACAGCCTGGTAAACGTTGCTCTCAGATGACACCGAGCACCTGACATGTTCCACGGCCAAGGAAACGCTGCTCCCAGACGACAAGAAGAACCTGACACATTCCCACGTCCTGGGAAACGGTGCTCCCAGACAACACTAAGTACCTGACACGTCACAATGTCCTGAGAAATGCTGCTCACAGATGACACAGAGCATCTGACACATCCCCAGAGCCCGGGAAACGGTGCTCCCAGACGACACAGTGACACTGTCACGGCCTCACCTCCCGGGACAGGGTGCTTCCAGACGACACTGACCACCTGACACGTCCCCACAGTCTGGGAAATGCTGCTCCCAGACAACAAGGAGGACTTGACATGTCCCCACGACCCGGGAAATGCTGCTCACAGACGACACTGAGTACCTGACACGTACCCACAGCCTGGAAAACACTGCTCCCAGATGACATCGAACACATGACACGTACCCACAGTCTGGAAAACGCTGCTCCCAGGCGACACCGACCACCTGACACGTCCCCACGACCTGGGAAACGGTGCTCCCAGAGGACACCGAGTACCTGACATGTCATAATGTCCTGAGCAACGCTGCTCACAGACGACACCGAGTACCTTGCACATCACCACATCCTGAGAAATGGTGCTCACAGATGACACAGAGCATCTGACACAACCCCACAGCTCGGGAAATGGTGCTCCCAGATGACACAGTGAACCTGACAGGGCCTCACGGTGCCCAGACCACACTGAGCACCTGACACATCACCAGTGCCCGGGAAACGCTGCTCCCAGATGAAACAGAGCACCTGACACAAACCACAGCCTGCGAAACGCTGCTCCCACACAACACCGAGTACCTGACACTTCACCACATTCTGAGAAACGGTGCTCCCAGACAACACGGAGGACCTGACACATCCCCACGGCCTAGGAAACGTTGCTCCTCGATGACACTGAACACCTTAGACGTCCCTACAGCCTGGAAAACACTTCTCCCAGACGACACCGACCACCTGAGACGTCCCCACTGTTATGGAGTAGGGACTATCTGTGTGGGGGATGGGAGAGCCGGAGATGTCTTTAGGTGAGGGACAGGATCTAACCTGTAACCGGAGCCAGGTAGTGGGGAGGAGGTCAGCACCTTTGCCGGGGAAGCTGGACAAAGGAAGGGGCCGGCTGGAGGACTAGTTCAGTTCAGTTTCAGTTTTGGGCTGGGTGGTTGGAATTCAGGGAATCCTAAGCTGGGATCCAAACACCCTGAACCCCCAGAAGGACTCGATTGAGGGGTCCTGGTTGGGCCTCCAAGCTCTGCTGTAACCTGCATTCCTGTTGTCCAATAAACCTTCTGTTTTAACGGCTGCGACTGAGAGTCACTTGTGAGTCCCAGGAAAGAGGGTGCCAGGACGACTCCCCCCAGTCTCGTGACCAACATGGTGGCAGAGGTGGGATATACTGCACCCGTGGACAGCGCTTCCGCCAGTAAGTGACTGGGGGCAAGTAAAACAGAAGGGGTGATTAACCCCATGGGAGTGTGGGCCCACGTGAGAAGGACTTTGCCAGTACAGGGTCCCCCAGCGGGAATTGCAGGCGAGCGGTCCCAGGGGTGGAGGAGTCTGGCCAGCTCGGACCCTGGCAAGATGAGGTGGTGACCTCAAGAAGCGACTGGTGCACTAGGGGTCCACCTGGGAAACGCGTGAGGGAGCACGCGAACACCCCGGCCTGTGAGTGGCCAGCAGGAAGATGTATGCAGGACGGCGCTAGGGGTTTGAGACGCCCTAGGCGGACGGCAATTTTGCCGCCCCACGCACTGGATCCCGCAGCCCCGGTGGAGCTGCGCCACAGTCCAATGCCTGCGGGCTGTCCACTGGAGCAGCGCGAGGAGCCGACCCGTCTGCAGGCACAACTACGGCATGCTTCCACCTGAGCTGCGCCGACAGCGGACCCTCCGCAGGCACGACTGCTGCAGCTCCACCACTGCCGCTCCTCGCCAAAATGCCGCCCACCAATTATTCTGGCGCCCTAGCGATTGCCTAGAAGCTGCCTAAATTGATAGTGCCAAAGGCCCTGGATGTTTATGCCAAGCAGCTTAAGTGCGACCTGGTGGAGCTGTGCAAGCCAGGAAGCGGGGCTGGCGCAGGGGGGGGCTCACCAAAGACCAGCTGATGCCACTGGAGGAGGAGTACCGCTTGAATGAACGTGATCCCTGCTCGAGGGAAGCTAGCCTGGCCATATTCAGCGCGGCACCAAGTGTCTGTCCTCCACTGGAGGGCCAGCTGGCGGCTGAGGGTCTCCAAGACCCAATACATATACATTACCTATGCCTATGGGACAGGAGGGTTGAACCCAGCAAATTGCCGATGGCACCCCTGTGACCCCCCCGCCAGCAGAGACCCTCCCAGCAAAGCTCACCCCCTCAGCAGGTATCACTTCCTGTGTGACGCTGGCACTATCCGTGGAGCACAAGCGCGAAGGGATGAGAGAACAAATCAAGGCAAGCTGGAGGATCATGGAGAGACTAGCGAGAACTACGTACCGGAGGCGAAAGGGAGAGGAAGCATATCATGAGCTGGAACTGGAAGGCTCAGGGCAGCAGCGCCCCACGGCTGCGGAGGAGGTGAATGGGGGGGCCCAGGGACTGCGCGGCGAGCTTGGGATAATGCATCCTGCCCAGCGTAAGCGATGGGAGAAGGGACATGGATGATTTCCTGGATGCTTTGAAGATGGCCTTGAAGCGTGGCACCAGGCTAGGATCCTGCAGGACAGGCTCCGGGTTCTCACCCCCTTACTGGACCCCAAGGCCGTGGCATTGTACCGCCAGCTGGGAGAGGAGGAGAAAGGGAACTACGAACCATTCAAGCAGGCCCTGCTGCGCGAGTTTGGGCTGACTCCTGAGATGTGCCGGGAAAGGTTCCGGAGTCAGCGTAAAACCCCTGAGGTCTCATATCTGCAACTAGTCGTCCGCATGGAGGGATACACCAGCAAGTGAGCAGATGGGGCCCAGACAAAGGGGGACCTGGTTAAACTGCTGGTACCAGAGCAACTGTATGAGCGGTGCCCATCCAACCTGAGGCTGTGACTGAGGGACCAAAAGCCAGAGAAGCCGCGACATGCAGGGCGGCTGGCTGATGAGTTTGTGAAGAGCCGGTCGGGGGGTGGCAGGGAGGAGTCCCAAAGGAACAGGCCCACTGCAATGCAGAGAGAGAGTCATCCTGGGACCTCCCAAAGGGGGAATAGGGAGAACCCTCTCCCAAGGGGAACGCCCAGCGTCAGGGACAACTGATCGGTTCGAGGGGACCGACGGGACATGAGCTGCTATCAATGTGGCCAGAGGGGCCATATACAGTCCCAGTGCCCCAGGCTCAAGGACAGACTGAGCAGACCGACCCCACACCGGGTTAACTTGGTAGAGACCCAGCTGGATGAGGGGCAGCATTCAGGAAAAGGGGGCTGGCCGCATATCACCTGTGAAGGAGGGAGGAGGTCCCCAGGTCAGCTCCTCTGGGGGGCTGGATGCTCCAGGCTCCGAGTTTTTGGTTTCCAGGGTGGGTGTGGAGCTGCCCCTCCGGAGAGAGTGCCTTGTTCCCCTGGAGGTGGATGGGAGGAAGGTCACTGGATACTGGGACACAGGTGCAGAAGTGACGCTGGCCCGGCCTGAGGTGATGGCCTCAGATCGGATGGTGCCCGACACCTACTTGACCCTGATGGGTGTGGGAGGGACCCCATTCAAGGTGCCCGTGGCGAGGGGCAAGTGGGGGTACACCCATATTTGCCCACGGAAGTGTTAATGGGGGCGGACCTGGAGGTCTGGCCAAGCAACGCCCGGGGTGCCCTGATCGTGACCTGTAGTCAGAGCTGGCACAGGGCACTGCGCCCTGACAACGGGAAAGGTACTCTGCCCGAGGTGCAGGACCCTAACCTAGTGGGGAGGGAACGCCCAGGGACACAGCTCAAAGAGGCTGCGGCCTCACACCCAGCCGACGAGAGACAGCAGGTCCCCATCCCTGTCCCAGCTGCTGAGTTCCAGGCGGAGTTGCAGAAAGATCCCTCCTTGCGGAAGCCCAGGGACCGGGCTGACCTTAGTGCGGAACAGACCCTGAGGAGAGGTTGCAAGGAGAGGTTCCTGTGGGAGAAGGGGTTCCTGTACCGAGAATGGGCTCCCCCAGGGGAGGTAGAGTCATGGGGGATCAGGAGGCAGCTGGTGGTTCCCCAGAAGTTTCGCCACAAGCTGCTGTACCTGGCCCATGACATCCCTCTCGCAGGACACCAGGGAATCCGGCACCAGGCAGAGGCTGCTACAGAACTTTTACTGGCCTGGGGTCTTTACCCAGGTCCGACAGTACTGCCAATCCTGTGACCCCTGCCAGAGGGTGGGGAAGGCCCGGGACAAGGGGAAAGTGGCCTTGAGGCCTTTGCCCATCATAGAAGAACCTTTCCAGAAGGTGGCCATGGACATAGTGGGACCTCTCAGCAAGGCGACACGGTCGGGGAAGAAATACATCCTGGTGGTGGTGGATTTCGCCACTCGCTACCCCGAGGCGGTGGCCTTGTCCTCTATCAAAGCAGACACCGTGGCAGATGTGCTGCTGACAATTTTAAGCCAGGTGGGGTTCCCCAAGGAAGTCTTAATGGACCAGGGGTACAACTTCATGTCGACCCTGCTCCGGTGCTTGTGGGAAAAATGTGGGGTCTGGCACAACTGGGCCTCAGCATATGGGCCTCACCAATGGGCTGGTGGAAAGGTTCAACAGGATGCTGAAGATGATGCTAAAAACATTTATGAACCAGCACCCGCAGGACTGGGACAAGTACTTACCTCACCTGCTGTTCGCGTACAGGGAGGTACCCCAGGAATCTACAGGGTTTTCGCCTTTTGAACTGTTATACGGAAGGCAGGTAAGGGGCCCCCTGGACCTGATGAGAGACGAATGGGAGGGGAAGGCCGCTCCTGATTGAGAGTCAGTGGTGGAGTATGTCCTGACCTTCCGGGAAAGACTTGCCGAGCTCATGGGCCTGGCCAGGGAGAATATGGCCCGAGTCCAGAGGATGCAGAAGATCTGGTATGACCGCACGGCACGGGCTCGCGCCTTCGCCACCAAGGATCAAGTGATGGTTCTCATCACCATGAGGAAAAACAAACTCCAGGCTGCCTGGGAAGGGCCCTTCAAGGTGGTCAAGCAACTAAATGAGGTAAACTATGTGGTGGAGCTGTTTAACCGGGCTCATCATTGCCGGGTGTACCATGTGAATATGATGAAGCCATACTATGACCGGGGAAATGTGGTGTTGGCCGTGTGTGGACACTGGGAGGAACAGGGAGATGACTCTTTAGTGGATCTATTCCCTGGGACAAAAGCTGGTTCCCTCCTGGAGGCGATTCCCCTCTCTGATCAGCTGGCCCTGGCCCAGCACGCTGAGATCAGAGGGGTACTGCATCTGTACCGACAGCTGTTTTCCAACCAGCCTGGACGCACTAATTTGATTGTCCACCGGGTGGAGACCGGGTCACATCCCCCTATAAGATGCTCCTCCCCTTTTCGAGTCACCGGGAAAACTGCCCAGGACCTAGAAAGAGAGGTCAGGGACACGCTGGCTTTGGGGGTGATCCAGCCGTCCTCCAGCCGTTGGGCCTCGCCAGTTGTACTGGTCCCCAAAAAGGATGGGTCAATCTGGTTCTGTGTGGACTATCGAAAGCTCAATGCCATCACCGTATCTGATGCCTACCCCATGCCCAGGCCTGACGAGCTCCTAGACAAGCTGGGAGGCGCTTGGTACCTCACCACCATGGATCTTACAAAGGGCTACTGGCAAGTTGTCATAAATAAATAGCTAAGGGTTAATGTTTCTTTTACCTGTAAAGGGTTAACAAAGGTTCTGACCCTGCCCTTTGGCCTCAAGGGAGCTGCCGGCCACCTTCCAGCGCCTGGTGGATCAGCTACTGAGGGGGATGGAGAGTTTTGCCGTGGCGTATATTGACGACATCTGTGTCTTCAGCCAGACCTGGGAGGACCACGTGTCCAGGTTACACAAGTGCTGGACCGACTCCGGGAGGCTGGGTTAACCGTAAAGGCTGAGAAGTGCAAGGTGGGGATGGCTGAAGTATCTTACCTGGGCCATCGGGTGGGAGCGGCTGCCTGAAGCCGGAACCAGCCAAGGTGGAGGTGATCAGAGACTGGCCTGCTCCCCAAACCAAAAAGCAGGTCCAGGCCTTATGGATGGCGGGGTACTATCGAAGGTTCGTGCCCCACTTTAGTGCCATAGCCAGCCCCCATCACTGAACTGTGCAAAAAGGGGAAGCCAGACAAGGTGGTCTGGACCGAGCAGTGCCAGGAGGCTTTCCGGGCGCTGAAGGAGGCTCTGGTTAGTGGGCCCAGTTCTGGCAACCCAGATTTTGACTAACCCTTATGGTGTTCACCGACGCCTCAGACATGGGACTGGGGCGGTGTTAATGCAGGAGGATGAAAAGGGGAGAGACACCCCATCGTGTACCTGAGCAAGAAGTTGCTACCCCGGGAGCAAAACTACGCGGCCATCGAGAAGGAATGCCTGGCCATGGTGTGGGCCCTTAAGAAGCTAGAGCCATATCTCTTTGGGACACTTCACCCGTGTACACCGACCACTCTCCCCTGACCTGGCTGCACCAGATGAAAGGAGCCAACGCCAAGCTCCTGAAGGTGGAGCCTGCTCCTGCAGGACTATGACATGGACGTGGTCCATGTGAAGGGAAGTGCCAACCTGATAGCGGACGCGTTGTCCCGGAGAGGGGGCCCTGAACTTCCCCAGGTCTCTGGGCAGAGTGACCCCGCTCAGTTCAGTCTCGAAGGGGGGAGAGATGTGATGGAGTAAGGGCTGTCTGTGTGGGGGATGGGAGAGCCAGGGAGGACTTTAGGTGAGAGACAGGATCTAAGCCTGTAACCAGAGCCAGGTAGGGGGGAGGGTGTCAACACCTTTGCCGGGGAAGCTGGACAAAGGAAGGGGCCGGCTGGAGGACTAGTTCAGTTCAGTTTCGGTTTTGGGCTGGGTGGTTGGAATTCAGGGAATCCTAAGCTGGGATCCAAACACCCTGAACCCCCAGAAGGACTCAATTGAGGGGTCCTGGCTGGGCCTCCAAGCTCTGTTGTAACCTGCATTCCTGTTGTCCAGCAAACCTTCTGTTTTACTGGCTGGTTGAGAGTCACTGTGGTTCCAGATAGCGGGGTGCAGGACCGGACTCCCCCACACTCTGTGACACCCAGAGTCTAAAAAACATTTCTCCCGGACAACAAGGAGGATTTGACACGTCCCCACAGCCTGGGAAACACTGCTCCCAGATGACACAGACCACCTGACACATCACCATGTCCTGAGACGCGCTGCTCCCAGACGACTCGGAGGACCTAACACGTCCCCACAATCCGGAAAGCTCTGCTCCCAGATGACACCGACCACCTGACACACCCCCACAGTTTGGAAAATGCTGCTCCCAGGCGAGAACGACCACCTGACATGTCCCCACGTAACGGGAAACGCTGTGCCCAGATGAAACGGAGCACGACACGTCCCCACGGCCTGGGAAACGGTGCTCCCAGATGAGAGAGAATACCAGACACATCACAACGTCCTGAGAAACACTGCTCCCAGTCAACATGTAGCACCTGACATTTCCACTAAGCAACCAGGAGACGCTGCTTCCAGATGACATTGAGTACCTGACACGTCCCCACAGCCTACCAAATGCTGCTCCCAGACGACACAAAGGACATGACATATCCCCAGCGCCCGGGAAACGGTGATCCCAGACCATAGCGAGTACGAGACACGTCCCCAAAGCCTGAGAAACGGTGCTCTCAGATGACACCGAGCACCTGACACGTTCCCATGTCCTGCGAAACGGTGCTCCGAGACGACTCAGAGGACCTGACACATCCCCAGATGTGACGAACTGGGACTGTTCTTAATGTTTGCTCTGAACACTGTGTTGGTGCCTCAGTGTCCCCTATGCAGTTCTTAAGCATTTAGGTGGTGGGATAAGGGTGTGTGATTGCTACAGAGGAAGGGGCCAGTGCACCTAAATGCCGGGCACTCTGTCTCCTAGAAACTGATGGCATTTCCTCTGCAAAGGTGCCAACTGAAAGTGTTGGAGACAAAGGGATCAGGTGACCTCCTGGCCCGGGAAAGGAGCTGAGCAGAGAGGAGGGGCTGGAGGGGGGTTAGTCTGGAGCTGGCGGGGGACTAGGAGTGAAGGGACCTAGGGGTCTGGCTCACTGCCCCCCAGAATGGACCCGGCCGAGGGGTCTGGTTTCGCTGTATCTACAAGCTCTGTTTTAGACTCTGTTCCTGTCATCGAATAAACCTCTGTTTTGCTGGCTGAAGTCACGTCTGACTGCAAAGTGGGGGTGACAGAACCCTGTGGCTTCCCCAGGACCCCGCCTGGGTGGGCTCGCTGTGGGAAGCGCACGGAGGGGCAGAGGATGCTGAATGCTCCAAGGAGAGACCCAGGAGGTGAAGACGTGTGAGCTTCTTGCCCTGAACAAGTCTGCTCCAAGGGAGAGGAGGCTCCCCAAAGTCCTGACTGGCTTAGGGGAGCAGTTCCAGAGCATCGCCCGGGACTCCGTGACAGCAGGGGAGGACTTTAGGGGATGGACGATACCGGAGCCTGTAACCTGAGCTAGGTAAGGGAGGAGGAAAGGTCAACACCTTTGCCCGGGAAGGAGGACAAAGGAAGGGAAAGGGTTTTTCAGTTTGGGTTTGGGGCTGTGTGGGCGGAATTCAGGGTATCCTAGCTGGGATCCAAGCACCCTGAACCCCCAGAAGGACTCGAGTGAGGGGTCCTGGCTGTGCATACAAGCTCTGCTGTAACCTGCGTTCCTGTGTCCAATAAACCTTCTGTTTTACTGGCTGGCTGAGAGTCACTGTGGGTTCCAGGAAGAGGGGTGCAGGGCCGGACTCACCCACACTCCATGACAACTACGTCCTGAGAAACGCTCCTCCCAGATGACTCAGAGGACCTGACACATTCCCACAACCCAGAAAGCGCTGCTCCCAGATGACACTGACCACCTGACATGTCACAATGTCCTGAGAAACGCTGCTCACAGATGATACGGAGCATCTGACACATCTCCATAGCCTGGGAAATGGTGCTCCCAGATGACATAGTGAACCTGACATGGCCTCATGTCCTGGGAAATGGTGCTCCCAGAGCACACTGAGCACGACACATCACCACTGCCCGGGCAACACTGCTCCCAGATGAAACGGAGCACCTGAAACGGTCCCATGACCTGGTTCCTAGCCCCCTGGTTTCCTGGCCCAGGGGAGAAGAGAGTCCCAGCTCCTGGGACAGCCCCGTAGTTCCACCCACAGGTACCTTGAACTCCCGCGAGAACCCGTTGCTCTGCGACTGGGCATCAGGCTGGCGCAGGCGGCTGATGTGGGTGGGGACACTGTCCGCCAGGACCCCGGTGTTCCCGCACAACAGCCCCTCCAGCAGCGCCTCGTAGAGGAAGATGTACTGCTCCTGGGGAGGGGAACACAGGAGTCAGCCCAGAGCCCAGCCTGCAGCAGGGGGCCAGCGCACTGGGCCAGAAGGTGATGCCAAGTGCTGGGGGGAGCCCAGGTACCATGTGCCATCAACTGCACCCTGAGGGCAGGCTGGAGACCCAGCCCTACACCAGGCACTCTCACGCCAACGGAACAGACTTCTGGCACATTTCTCCTGGGGGGAGCCCCATCTGCAGCCACCCCCTCTCCAGGGAGCCGAACCAGCAGAGCCAAGCCTCCTGTGACCCGTGGGACATGCTCATCCTCATGCTCCAGAAGAAGGAGACAATCCCCCAGGATCCTGCCCCAGGTGCAGGCCCCTCTAGCCCAGCCTGGTGAGCAGTTTCCTGCAGGCACATTGGGAGCCGGGCATCTGTCCAGGATGCTCTCAGATCCCAGCATGGGGGTTCTGCCAGCACCTGCGGGACTCAGACCTCCCCTCAGAGACAACATCCCAAAATCTAGTCTCTGGGCAGCTTCAGTGCTGGCTCCCTGCAGCTGGGTCACATGCCACATGGCCGGGCTGGCCTTGCAGGGCCAAATCCATGCGGAAAGTCCCTTGGGAGCGGAGTAACCGGCCTGACTCTGGGACCCAGGAGCTGAGGTCAGCAGTCGGGGGGTGGTACCCTGAAAGTACCTGCCCTTTGAATTGGGCACTATGGGCCGGGCGGGCAGCAACCACCTGGGAACCCAGCTCAGCTCCTCACCTTCGTCTGCACCATGCTGACCCGCTGCTCCCGCAGCCTCTGCACACAGCGGAAAACATCCACGCTGCCCTCAGCTCGCGCCATCTTCAGGAGGATGTCCAGGGCGATGAAGGTGCCTGTGCGGCCGATCCCTGCACTGGGGACATGGAAAGGGAGTGAGGTGCTCGTTGGGCCTTGGGCCTGTCCCCCACCCCCAGCCCTTTCTGTCCAGTACCTGCAGTGCACGAGCACGGGGCCAGCAAGCGCCTCCGACGCCCTGTCATTCACCATCTCCACCAGCTGCAGGAGCCGGGCCGCGTTGCTGGGGACCCCATGGTCTGGCCACAGCAGGTAGTGAAACTGCTGTATGTGTCTCGGGAGAGGAGAACCGGTCTGAGGAGAGGGAAGACAGGAGATGTGGGGGAATTGAGCAGGGGATCCCGGCACTCAGAACTCCCTCCAGCACCAGTGTGACAAACTAGGAATGTTCTTAATGTTTTCTCTGAATACTGTGTTGGTGCCTCAGTGTCCCCATGGCAGTTCTTAAGTATCTAGCAGAGCAAAGGGCCAGTGCACTTAGATCCCTGACAGTGTCTCCTAGCAACTGATGGCCTGGGCCCCTCCTCTGCAAAGGTGCCAGCTGAAGGTGTTGGAGACAAATTGGTCCGGTGATGACCTGGACCGGGAAAGGGACTGAGCAGAGATGAAGAGCTGGAGGGATTTTCAGTCTGGACCTGGCTGGAGACAAGGAGTAAGGGCAGGTTTGGGGGTCTGGCTCACTGCCCCTCAGAATGGACCTGGCTGAGGGATCCCATTCTCTGAACCTACAAGCTCTGTTTTAGACCCTGTTCCTGTCATCGAATAAACCTCTGTTTTACTGGCTGGCTGAGAGTCACGTTGTGACGAAGTGGGGGTTTTCTTGGGCTGGTTTTTTGTCTTTTCCAGGTTTGCATGCACAGGGGGTGGATTCAATGTACCTGTGGTGTTACTGCGTTTAAACAAGGTGAGGGAGAAGGGAGTTTTGTTGTTACAGAGGACCTGGAAGGGACGCCCCAGCCCGGATACACACCAGCGGTTTGCGGCCAGTGGAGGACAAGGCTGCCAGAGAGAAGGACCCCGGTGGACCTCACCAGCCGGATTCAGCCAGAGGAGAGCTGCAAGAGAGGGACTCGGCCTTCCTGTTTACGACTTTGTTTACCTGGAGAGAAGACAGGATGGACTGAGCGGGGCTTGAGGCGGGGATATCAGAGACCCAGCCTGGGCAAGAGGGGCTCGGGCTGGCGAGGGGAAGCAGGCAAGAGCGGCCACCTGGATGCAGGGGAGACTGGGATGTGGCTGTTATTGTTGAAGAGCCCTGGGATGTGCTGTTATGTTGTGAGGCCCTGAGGTTTCCTGTGCTGTGTTCAACTCTCAATAAACCCTCCTGTTTTATGCTGGCTGACAGTCGCTTTGCGTCCAGAGAACAGGGCTGCATCAGCCCCTTTGGGCCGTGAAGAGGCCCAGGGGGTCCAGAGTGCGTGGACTCCGGAGGCCCACGGCAGAGACAGACGCTGCTTAAGGCTTCCAGAGAGGTGCGCTCCAGGAGGGAGGGGCCTGACCCGAGAGAGGAGGGCCCCGAGAAGGGCTGCCACTGAAAGGCGCACCCCCCACGGACCGCACAGGGCCAAGTGTGGGCACGATCTGTGAGTCCGTGACAACGCTGTAGCCAGAGGATGCGTTCGTGGATGCACCCTGTAGATGTTTGGCTGCGGGGCGCAGGCGCTTTGCATGAGTGGCCCACCTAGAACGAGCTGGTATGAACGTAACCAGCCTGGAAATGGCCTATTAACCAGCTCCGTTTAGAGACGACCTGGCACGCTGTGGCAGGGAGGGGGGCTGGTGTGGGAGGCTTCCCTAAGGAGCGGCTGATATGCTCAGCTTGCTAGAGGAATACCAGTCTGAGACAGGCTCAGACCCCAGGGGGGCCTCCCGGGGTGCCCAGTGAGCCAGCGTAGCCGTGGTTGGGGGGCAGCTGTGAGCGACCGGGAGGTGTCAGACCCGACTCCCCAGTCAGCCACAGGGAGGACCCCGTCAAGTTCCTCCCTTGAGGAGCTGCCGGAAACTAGAGCTGGAGCTGAAAGTGAAGACCGCTGGAGGAACGAAGGCTGGTGGACACGAGATGAGGAGAACGAAAAAAAAAAAAAAAAAAAAACCAAAAAAAAAAAACCAGGGGTTTGAGGTAAGGACCATGTGGGAACACGAATGGCAGGCTATGCTAGCTAACAAAAAATCCTCCACCCAATTATTATGAGAAAAAAAGCTGCCACAGCCTTTGGTTCCTAGAGATGCCCTTTACAGTGGTAGAACAAATGCCATCTGCCTTTATTACAAACCGCAGCCCAGGGACAGGTTCATTACTATGATTTTACCAGCCTCTACCTTTTTGTTAACAAGACTAAACATTATCCTGTAGGGCACCTTGTTATCATGTACGAGGGTTTTGGGATATCAGTCAGTACTTTAGCATGGCCAAGGTTAAAGTGTACCCTCCAAGAGGTCTGTATTTCCCCGTATTACCATGCAGAGTCAGTGGTAAACCAATGTTCCCTTTGTGCAGAAACAAAACAAAAGGACCCCTGCACGCACAGTCAGGAGGAGAGGGCTTTAACAGGGACTTGGTGGAGGCTTTAGACAAAGGGTACAGAATTGCTGAGATTTATGAAGTCTGGCATTTTAACCACTCTTTAGATGCCCTGTTTTCGGACTACATTAAGACACACCTGAGACAGAAACAAAGGGTCTCTGGGTTCCCTCAGTGGTGTATAGACGAGTTACCGTGAAAGAGAAGGCATGTGTCTGTGTCTAAACAAGATAAAGGTAATCTCTGCAAAAAGGCAAATCTCAAAACTGGTTTTTAAATTCCTTGTGGGGAAAATTTGGTCAGTGAACAAATTTGACTAACACCAGTATAGTGACGGACCCTGACGAGCTCTTCAAGTACGTCTTTGTACCTTATTACAATGTGTCAGCGTGCGAGTTTATTGATGATGACACAGCTGTAGTGTCTAGCAAGTAAGTGTGGCAAATTGCCGGTAATGTTCTGCTGGGTCTCGCGCTTTCTCTTCTCTGGGGTAGGTTCAGGGCGCTATTGCTTGCCTCTGAACCAGTTCTTAATCACTC
>NC_133774.1:1796694-1802365 GCF_003597395.2 Chelonoidis abingdonii
GCTAAGGTCCAGATTTGGGACAGAGGCTTATTACAACATGTCTTGAGAACATCTGGACTGGGCGCCCCCCAGAGCCGGGACTGACTACCCTGGCCCGGACAGGGCCATGCGCTGGACTAAGCAACACCCCCCGCCCACCTTCCGCCATTGTCCCCAGCCAGGAGCACTCACCCTGAGCAGCGATGAAGAAGCGGGGGCTCCTGTAGCTCTGGGGGTAGGGAGGAGGGAGAGACAGCAATGGCGTTAGTCACATGATCTCAACACTTAGCAAATCAGGAGTATGAGATGAAATACCCAGGGCCAGCCCTGGGCTGGGCCGTGTGCCTGGGTTACAGGGCTCTCAGGCGGAGCATGAGATTCTCCAGCTCCTGCCGTATCTGGCATCCTCAGGGGGGAAATGTCTCCAGAGTGTGTAAGCAGAGTTACTGGCAGTCCCAATAGCAGGGGCTTTGCCTTACATGTAGAGTTATACCCCCATCACTTGGGAAAAAAATCCCCATTTTTCCCCCTTGCTACCGGGTCACTCTCTGTGAGAGATGCTGCCCAGCTCCGGTGCACCCTGGAGGGCCCCGTGTGCAGCCGCTGCCCAGTACCCATGTGACTGGAGCAGGGCTGAGGGAGGATGGCTGCATTCAGAGCAGGGAGGGTTTGTTCCTGTGGTGCCAGGAAGGTGGGGCTGCCCCGGGTGCCCCGGAACCTCCCCTGCCCCCTTTCCCCGCATGGAGCAGCAGCAGTGCGGCCGTCGCTGCCTGGGTACCTACATCGACGTAGCTGGCGTTGATGTAATCAGCTCCCGGGCTGGCGGATTGCAGCACCACACGGCAGTGATCGTCTGAAAGAAAAGGGGGGCCGATCACTGACCAGACAAGCCCAGTGAAAGGGCAGGCTCCTGCCCATGCTCCAGACAGACAGACAGACATGGCCAGGCCACAGCCCGGAGCCAGGGCCCCTAGCAGCGCCAGGCCCAGCTTCGCCGTTGTGACGAAGTGGGGCTGTTCTTAATGTTTCCTCTGAATACTGTGGGGGGGCCTCAGTTTCTGGACGACCCTCTGTCTCCTGGCAACTAATGGCCAGGCCCTTCCCCCCTGCAAGGGGATGCTAAAGGTGTGGGAGACAAAGATCAGGTGACCTCCTGGCCCGGGAAAGGAACTGAGCAGAGGAGGAGGGGCTGGAGGTGGTTTCAGTCTGGAGCTGGCTGGGGACAAGAAGTGACGGCAGACGTGCGGGTCTGGCTCACTGCCCCCCAGAATGGACCCGGCTGAGGGGTCCGGTTTGCTATATCTACAAGCTCTGTTTTAGACCCTGTTCCTGTCATCAAATAAACCTCTGTGTTACTGGCTGGCTGAGAGTCACGTCTGACTGCAAAGTGGGGGTGCAGGACCCTGTGGGACCCACTGGGGTGGGCTACTGTGGGAAGCGCACGGAGGGGTAGAGAGCCTGATGCTCCAAGGAGAACCCAGAGGTGAAGACTATGGTGTGAGCTTCTTGCCCTGAACAAGTCTGCTCCAAGGGACAGGAGGCTCCCCAAAGTCCTGACTGGCTTGGTGGGGAGCAGTTCCAGAGCATCGCCCGGGGACTCCGTGACAGCAAGTCCCATAGCCTCTCTGTGCCTCAGTTCCCCACCTGCACAATGGGGACAGCAGCCCTGCCCACCACACAGGGCAGCCACCTCTGGCAGGGGAGGTGGCAGCTGCTTAGATACATTGCAAATCTACATCGGGTAAGCATGAAGAGAGACTCATACGTGCAAGGAAAGGAGCTGGTGGGGGAATGTCGGGGGCAGAACAGAATTATCAGAGTCGATATCTGATCAGTACGGCAGGTCGACCCCCTGACTCTGGGGAAATGTGCGTGAGATCTAGAACGACCACGAGAGGTGAAGGGCTCCATGTTACGCAGCAGCCATATATGGCACCTCCAGCAACACAGGGCCCTCAGCACCGCATGGGGCTCAGCATGGACTTGGAGGGGAGAGCGAGCCCCACGGAGTCACCCACCTGCTCCCTGCTGCACAGCACCCCCTAGTGCCAAGCCAGGGCATTGCACTCAGCACTCACTCCTAACGGAGAGCACCCCACTGAGTCACCTGCCCCGCTCCCCACTGCACCTAGGTTTCCTTGGCAGTCTCCCATCTGCAGCAGCACCCAGGCCCAGCATTGCCTGGCTTCTGTGCTCCACTGGGATCCCAGCCCAGGTAGCCTGGCTGCAGCGTCTCCTTTGTAAAACGAAGTGTTTGCACACTGCTCAGCAAAGATGCGAGAAGAGGCTCTGCTCACATGGGATGACACTCTTGTAGCGGTTCTTGGCCTGGTTGCAGGGCTCCTTGCCGGTATGGCCTGGGTCTAGTAAACCTGAGACCAGTTTCTGCAGGGGAAGAGAAGGGACTTAGGTAAGAGATGCCCAGTTGCCAGCCCTATTGGCACAGGGGCCAGCCTGAGGGCACCACACCCGCCAGGGCACTGGGGCCAGAGCGTGACCCAGGCGACCAGCGCAGCTCAGCTAGCATGGCTGATAGAGGCTTGTCTTCACGGTGGAGTCATTCCAGAATAGGGTCAAGCGCTACAGCTGTATAGCTTCAGCTAGTCTGGAACAGCGCCCCATGTTGCTGGGACATGTGTATATATATATCCATTAATGTGTAATAGCCTATTAAGGCCCAGTGTAAATGAAGTATGCTCAACATAAGTACATACATTACGTGTTAACAACAAAAAGAAAAACTAATGACGTCACAAAGTAAATTGTAAATGAAGGCTTCACACATTGGCAATTTAAAGTTGTTTATTAATCAAAACCCAGTTTAAATATGGTGCGGTATTTGCGAACTCCCCGCACCTTGTAATTAAAATAAACCTCAGCTAACCATCGGAACTTCTAACTACGAACTCAGGGGCAGAATTCTTGGGGTATAAATGTAAAGTATGGAAGGTTTATTTTGTAAGCAATAAAAAGTACGTAAAGTATTATATACCAGCACTGCCTGCTACTCATCCCGTAAACAGGCCCCTGATGCAGGTCCAACAGAGTGGCCACTCTGGAATCAGAGTATCCCAGGGGGAACATTTCCCCATGTAGACATGCCATACAGCTCTGCTGCAGCGTAGTGAGACTGGAATGTGCAGTGAGTTCTGGCACCAACCTGGTACTCCGCATTGCGCCCTGCTGGGGGCCGTTCAGGATTTGCATCATCCTCTGTGCCCTCCTCCTCCATTTCCGCTCTCTTAAACCGCTTCAGAGACTCCAGCAGTTCAGCCACCGGGATCTGCGTGCGCAGCTTGCTTGCACCTGCTGGGATCCAGAAACCAGGGGTTAGCCTGTCCCTGGGGCCTGGCTGCAAGGCGCTGGAGCTCTGCCATTCAGACTGGGCTGGGGTCACCAACCCTGCCAGCCAGGGCCCCCAAATCCCTGGGAGGGTGTCAGCACCCCCTGCCAGCCAGGGCCCCCCATCCCTGTGTGGGTGTCACCCCCTGCCAGCCAGAACCCCCCAATCCCTGGGAGGGTGTCAGCACCCCCTGCCAGCCAGGGCCCCCCATCCCTGTGAGGGTGTCACCCCCGGCCAGCCAGGGCCCCCTGTCCCTATGAGGGTGTCACTCCCCGCCAGCCAGCCAGGGCCCTCCAATCCCTGGGAAGGTGTCAGCACTCCCCGCCAGCCAGGGCCCCCTGTCCCTGTGAAGGTGTCACCCCTCGCCAACCAGGGCCCCCCAATCCCTGGGAGGGTGTCATCACCCCCTTCTGGCCAGGGTCCCCTGTCCCTGTGTGGGTGTCACCCCCCACCAGCCAGGGCCCTCCAATCCCTGGGAAGGTATCATCACCCCCTTTTGGCCAGGGTCCCCTGTCCCTGTGCGGATGTCACCCCCCACCAGCCAGGGCCCCCCAATCCCTGGGAGGGTGTCAGCACTCCCTTCTGGCCAGGGTCCCCTGTCCCTGTGTGGGTGTCACCCCCCACCAGCCAGGGCCCCCCAATTCCTGGGAGGGTGTCAGCATCCCCGGCCAGTCAGGGCCCCCTGTCCCTCCTCCCACTGGCCAGTGCAGGCCCTGGTCCCAGGGAGGGCAGGACCATTCCCTTCCAGCCAGGGCCCCCCAGCCTCTGTAAGGGCATCACCCTCCCCACCGGCCAGGGAGGGCATTAGGAGCCCTCGGACTGCACTGAGATGCCAGCACATCCAGACAGGGCCAGGATTGGCCTCGCTCCACCACACCTCCTCGCTTCCTCTTCAGGGGGATTGCCCCATTGCTCTTGTGGGCATCTGAGTCGTTCCGCTTCTTCCTGCAGATTAGCAAGGTGAGACCCGGGATGAGCGGCGGAGAGCCGGAGAGGGGAGAGCATATCCCCTGACGCCCCGGGAATGCCCCCAGCTGGCCGTGGCTTCTCCTGGGGCCTGCAGGCCAAAGGCAGCCCATGTAACAGCCCTGCTGTCAATGGCTTGGATCAGCCTGGCCCGTCCAGGGAGAGACACCTCAGCCCCAGCATGCAGCGCTCTGCCTTGCTCAGAGCCTGGCCCCCACTGCCCAAGCCTCACCCCAGTGTTGTGTATCTGCTTGTCGTGGTAACAGAATCTTGTGTTACTATGGCAACTGAGTCGGATTATTAGGGGATAGCCCAGCCAGTTTGGGTGGCTGTTGGTTAGCTCTGTGTGTGGCAAGCAATGGCTGCTCCAAGGTTTGCAGCTCTCTGGCTCCAGTGATTTCTTCCTAAACTGCTGCCCACAAGGATATAACAACCTGGCGACGAGGGTGGGCAGAGGGGTATCTGCCAGCTTGTGCCGGGCAGAGGGGTATCTCTGCCGCTGGCAGTAATGGAGGAGAAAAGTCAGGAACAGGTGACTCTTGATTTGGTGTCTCGCTGGAGGTGGTGAAGTCAGGCGACTCAACTGAAGATGTGTCCTGAGGACTGGTATGACCTGTCTACATGTCGCCACCAGGTGAGATCCTCTGCAGTCCGGACTGTGTAGGAAACAGGTCCCATTTGAGCAATGACAGTGGCAGGGATCCATTTAACTCCAGAACTATAATTCCGAGCCAAAACCAGCTGTCCCAGGCTAAAGGTTCAGTCTTTTGCTCTGGGCGCACGCCTGATGACTTGATATTGCTGCTGATGTTGCACAGTTTGTCAGGATTCAGAAGGTTTCAGCAGATCAAAGCAAGTGTGCAGCTGTCGTCCCATCATTAGAAAGGCTGGAGATGCCTTGGTCGTAGCATGAGATGTGTTTCTGTAGGATAATAAGAAGGTGTCCAGACGCTTTTGAATGGATAATAGTCCCCTTGCCAATTTCAAAGCTTGTTTCATTGTCTGCACAAATCTTTCAGCTAATCCATTGGTGGATGGATGATATGGTACTGAAGTGATGTGGTGTATCCCGTTTGCCTTCATAAACTTTTGAAACTCCTGAGAGATGAACTGCGGTCTGTTGTCACTCACAAGTTTTTCTGACAGACCGAAACGACTAAAGAGTCCTCATAGGTTTTGGATAGTACTCTCTGCAGTAGTGGACTGCATTATAGAGACTTCTGGCCATTTAGAATGGGCATCTACCACCACCAAGAACATGCTTCCTTCAAGGGGGCAGTGAAGTCAACGTGAATACGTTGCCATGGGTTTTCAGGCCAGTCTCATGGATGTAGGGGTGCCCACAGGGGTGCATTCCTCACACCCTGACATGACATACAAGCT
>NC_133774.1:1806037-1820624 GCF_003597395.2 Chelonoidis abingdonii
AGCTTCTTGCCCTGAACAAGTCTGCTCCAAGGGAGAGGAGGCTCCCCAGAGTCCTGACTGGCTTTGTGGGGAGCAGTTCCAGAGCATCGCCCAGGGGCTCTGTGACAACCAGCAACCCCTGTCGTCAGGCTGCCGGGAGCCCCAGCACCCTGAGAACATGGAGCTGCAGGAGAGTACCCACACCAGGAGGGCTGGGGTGATGGAGTGGGGCCGGCTGGCAGGTGCAGGCCAGTTTCAGAGCCCAGCCAGGCTATGCTACACAGCCTGTTTGATCTAGAGTCACCAGGGCCCAGCCACGCTGCACGGGCTGAGACAGCCTCACCTGCCCAGCAGGGCTGCAGGGGCCTGCGCGCTCATCTTTGGGATCTGCCCACAAGCAGCTCTCCCATCTGCGCAGGCTAGAGACTGGGCAATGGCTGGAGCTGACTCCCGGACGGGCTAACGCGCAGGGTGATATTCTCCAGAGGCCTGCCTGCATCTCCCGGGCACAACAGCAACACAGGGCGTGTCCCGCATTCAGGGGGGCCAGGGTCCCCAGGCGAGTGACGGGGCAGCAGCTCCTCCCAGCCAGCTGCTGGGCCCCGGGAAACGCCCGCACCCATGGAAACGCCCGCACCCTGGGAAATGCCTGTGCCCAGGGAAACGCCTGCGCCCAGGGAAACGCCCGCACCCATGGAAACGCCCGCACCCTGGGAAACGCCCGTGCCCCAGCACTGAGTTTACACATGCTGCAACAGCTGCTCTGGGTTAGGTTTGCTTGTGAGTGTATCATGGGCCTGCAGAGGGCGCTCCCAACCCACTGCCCCACCTCCCCGCATCGCTCCCCCCACCACCCCATAGCTCTGGGGAGTCCCTGGGGCCCTGGAGGGGCAGGACGGCCAGGCTGTCGGTGAAGCCCAAGGAGGCTCTGCCCCCTGCTCCCCACCTTACCCTCTGCAGGCGGAAGGTGCGTGTGACCAGGCCCGTGGTTGTCCAGGTGTTGCTGAGTGTCACCGTGAAGTCCCCGTACACCTGCTCATCCTCCGGCCAGTACTGCTCACACTTTGTCTGTTAACAGCAGGCGACCCCTGAGCATTGACAAACCCGCACTCTGCACCCCCCACCCTCCGCTAGGGCTGTGCTGGGGAGTGGGGAGGGGAGCCCCTGGCAGGGAACGACCCTGGCCTGGCCTCTGGGGCTGGGCTTGTGGGGCCTGCTGTGGCATGGCCGTGCCAGGACACCAGCCATGGGAAATGTCTGGCATCACCACAGTGATACCGGTGCTCTCTCCACTGCACACTCCTGTGATCCCACCGTACTCCGCCCGGCGTGCAGGCCAGCCTCCTCACAGCTCCCCGCCATGCAGAGAGTGGGAAGGGGAATGGCCCCATCCCCTTCCCATCCATGGGCACAGGGATCACCCCATGCCAGGCCCAAGGATCGCTGACCCCTGACTGGCAGGCAGACGTGCTGGTGCTGGGAAGTTGTATGGAATTTCTTCCCCTCTCCCCGCAGTTGCCCGGCCAGAGGCACTGGCTTTCTCCACCCCGGCTCCAGCTCTCCGCCCAGGACCTGGGTTCCTCTCAGTGCACCAGTCCCTTAGCCTCCCCTCTGTTGCTGGTCCATGTAGGACTCTCCGCCTCTCATGTCTCTGCTCAGCTCCCCGTTGGTGCTCCAAGACAGGGCTCCCTCCTGGAGTGCGTCTCACCTTGGGCTGGCCTTCCCCTCCCACGTGGGGAGAGCTATGCACCAGCGAAAGCAGCAGCCTGGGTCCCAGTGGCCTGGCTGAGGCCCCGAATGAGCGTGGACCCCAGCTAGGAGGGGTGGGGCTGTTTGAGGACCTGGGCCCCAAAGGAAGCTGGGTTCTCTACCTTGTTCTGCTCCACCAGACCCGTTAACATCACAATGGCCGAGGTCTTCTCCTGCCAGATCATCTGCCAGAAATCCACCACGGTGCCAGGCAGCGGGCCTGGGCAGAGGAACATAGCACGTCAGTACCTGTCCTAGGGCTCAGGGAGGGACTGAGGGGGTGCGCCACCACCTACCCTGGAAGCTGCCATGCTAACGGACCAGGAAGCCCAGTCACACTGCCCATGGCCTGTCCCCTGAGGACTCCAGCTCAGAGCAATGCAGAGCAGCGCGGCAGCCCAGAGAGCACAGTGCCTGAGGTCAGAGGTGCCAGGTGTGACGAACTGGGACTGTTCTTACTGTGGGCTGTGAATGCTGAGTGAGGGGTGTTGGCCTGAGAGGACGATCTGCACTGGGAGATGGGAGACTGGCTGGAGTGAGGATATCTGAGCATGTAACCTGAGAACCCAGGAAGGGGTTAGAGGACAGGTGACACCTCTGCCCAGGAAGCTGAACAAAGGCTGGAGAGTGAGAGAGTTTCAGGAGCCGGCTGGGGAATGGAGGGAAGGACAGACAGGGCTCTGACCCCCCAAGGGGGCTGTGATGCTCCTGGGACCCCAAGATGGACCTAATTGGGGAGGATCCTGTTGTCTGTGCCTGCAAGACCTGTCTGGGACTGTGTTCCTGTCGTCCAAATAAACCTTCTGCTTTACTGGCTGGCTGAGAGTCACGGTGAATCACAGGAAGCCGGGGGTGCAGGGCCCTGACTAGGGCCCAGTGTGTGGGCTGGGCACAAGCAGGGCAGGGGGTAGGATGAGCCAGGCACCGGGGCGGGAAGGGAGGTGTCAAGGCAGGTGCTGCTCTGAGCTGTCTCCCACAGTCCAGTGACCAAAGGGGAAAGCACCGTCTCTGTAGTAGCACGTGATTTGGCTCAGAGCTCAATGTCAGGTCGATCCCATGGGCCAGGGGGCCTCACGCTGGGGTGTCTCCTATCTGCACGGGAGCTTGGAGACCCGGACCCAAGCACTGCACAGAGCCAGGGGCTGCAGGAGGTGGCATCTGGAGGGAGAAACTCCCAGCACTTTCACTGACTAGCCCTGTGAGCCCCTGGGCACGTAGGAGCAGCCTGCGCCTGTCTGCACGTATCTGCGCCTGTCTACACACCTATCTTTGCACCTGACTGTGCCAGTGTGTGCCTGTCTGCACGCCTGTCTGAGCCTGTCTGTGCCTGTCTACATGCCTGTCTGCATGCGTCTGTGCCTGTCTGCATGCCTGTCTGTGCCTGTCTACGTGCCTGTCTGCGCCTGTCTTGGCGCCTGTCTGCGCTAATCTGTGCGCCTGTCTGCTGTTAAAAGGGATCAGGGCTCTGGCCGCACAGTCAGGGCAGGAGCGGTTCAGTCTCTGTTGCTTAGTGCATCGCCCTCCCTCTCCTCCAAACTCCTCCGGAGCCTTCCAGCTGCAGTGCTGTAGCTGCTGATGCCCGGTCACCCTGCTGAGCAGACCATGACTGGGATAGAGGGGCTCAGACAGAGGCCCCTACTCACCCCGTCTCAGAACCCAGGAGCAGGGCCATGGCCCCTGGAAGAGAGCGGCTGCATGCCCTTTTTGTGCACGAGAGGTGATAAGCCTGTGGAACTCACTGCTACAAGGTATCACTGAGCGGCAGTCAGCCCGGGCTCACTGCGGCGCGGAGAGTGAGAACCGCCAGCATTGCCTCTGAGAGGATAACGCCATAGCAGGGTCTAACACCTGCTGCCTTTGACACGAGCCAGCCCCAGTGGAAGCAGGTTAGGAAGAGACGTCTCCTGTGGCTGGCCACTGCAGAACTGGCCACTGGGCATTGTCCACTGCAAGAGGTAGGAGCCCAGGCTAGATGGGCCCTGGACTAGGCTGGCTGGCAGCCATATGCCAGCTCCACATGTGTCATAAATAGATAGCTAAGGGTTAATGTTTCTTTTACCTGTAAAGGGTTAACAAAGGGAACCAAACACCTGACCAGAGGACCAATCAGGAAACTGGATTTTTCAAAGTGAGGGAGGGAACTTCTGGGTGTTGCATTCAAGGAGTTTAAGTACAGTATCGCCCAGGATAACCCAGGGAGGGAGAGCTGGGGGATGAGATAAAGAGGAGACAAGGGGAGGAGGTTGTTTTCCCTTTGGTGGGAGACTCAGAGTCTCTGAGTCTTGGGGGTCTCTCCAGAGAAGGTTTGGGGAGACCAGAAGGGGGCCAAAACCCTGGAAATTTTGGATGGTGGCAGCGAGATCAGGTCCAAGCTGGTAATAAGCTTGGGGGAGTTTCATGCTAAGCACCCAGATTTTGGAAGGGCCAGCCCTGGCTGGCCGTGGTGCCTGGGTTACAGGCTCTCAGTGCGGAGCTAATGAGATTCTCCAAGCTTCCCCTGCCCGTATCTGGCATCCTCAGGGGGAAATGTCTCCAAATGTGTAAGCGCAGTCCATGCAGGCTGCCTTAATTAGATTACCCCATCATTGGAAAAATCCCCATTTCCCCTTGACTGGACACTCTCTGTGAGAGATGCTGCCCACTCGGTGCAATCCCTGAGGGCCCCGTTGTGCAGCCGCGCCCAGTACCCATGTACTGGACGCAGGGCTGAGGGAGGATGGCTGCATTCAGAGCAAGGGAGGGTTTGTTCCTGTGGTGCCAGGAAGTGGGCTGCCCCGGTCCCCGGAACCTCCCTCTGCCCCCCTTGTCCCTCGCCATGGAGCAGCACAGTTGCGGCCGTCGCTGCCTGGGACCTACAAATCGACGTAGCTGGTCGTTGATGTATATCAGTCTCCCCGGGCTGGTCGATGCAAGCACCCACACGGCAGTGATCGTCTGAAAGAAAGGGGGGCCGATCACTGACCAGACACAAGCCCAGTGAAAGGGCAGAGCCACCTGCCCATGCGCCAGACAGACAGACAGACATGGCCAGGCCCACAGCCCGGAGCCAGGCCCCTAGCGACGCCAGGCCAGCTCTGCCGTTGTGACGAAGTGGGGCTGTCTTAATGTTTCCTCGAAATACTGTGGGGGGCCTTTCAGTTTCTGAACGACCTCTGTCTCCGGCAACAATGGCCAGGCCTCCCCCCTGCAAGGGGATGCCTAAAGTTGGAGACAGATCAGGTGACCTCCCTGGCCCGGGAATAGGAACTGAGGCAGAGGAGGAGGGGCTGGAGGTGTTTCAGTCTGGAGCTGGCTGGGACACAGAAGTGACGCAGAGCGTCGGGTCTGGCTCACTGCCCCCCAGAATAGGACCAGGCGAGGGGGTCCGGTTTGCTATATCTACAAGCTCTGTTTTAGACACCTGTTCCTGTCATCAAATAAACCCTTGGGTACGCTGCTGAGAGTCACTCTGACTGCAAAGGGGGTGCAGGACCCTGGGCTCCCAGGACCCACTGGGGTGGGCTACTGTGGGAAGCGCACGGAGGGGTAGAGAGCCTGATGTGCTCCAAGGAGAGACCCAGGAGGTGAAGACATGTGAGCTTCTTGCCCTGAACAAGTCTGCTCCAAGGGACAGGAGGCTCCCCAAAGTCCTGACTGGCTTGGTGGGGAGCAGTTCCAGAGCATCGCCCGGGGACTCCGTGACAGCAAGTCCCATAGCCTCTCTGTGCCTCAGTTCCCCACCTGCACAATGGGGACAGCAGCCCTGCCCACCACACAGGGCAGCCACCTCTGGCAGGGGAGGTGGCAGCTGCTTAGATACATTGCAAATCTACATCGGGTAAGCATGAAGAGAGACTCATACGTGCAAGGAAAGGAGCTGGTGGGGGAATGTCGGGGGCAGAACAGAATTATCAGAGTCGATATCTGATCAGTACGGCAGGTCGACCCCCTGACTCTGGGGAAATGTGCGTGAGATCTAGAACGACCACGAGAGGTGAAGGGCTCCATGTTACGCAGCAGCCATATATGGCACCTCCAGCAACACAGGGCCCTCAGCACCGCATGGGGCTCAGCATGGACTTGGAGGGGAGAGCGAGCCCCACGGAGTCACCCACCTGCTCCCTGCTGCACAGCACCCCCTAGTGCCAAGCCAGGGCATTGCACTCAGCACTCACTCCTAACGGAGAGCACCCCACTGAGTCACCTGCCCCGCTCCCCACTGCACCTAGGTTTCCTTGGCAGTCTCCCATCTGCAGCAGCACCCAGGCCCAGCATTGCCTGGCTTCTGTGCTCCACTGGGATCCCAGCCCAGGTAGCCTGGCTGCAGCGTCTCCTTTGTAAAACGAAGTGTTTGCACACTGCTCAGCAAAGATGCGAGAAGAGGCTCTGCTCACATGGGATGACACTCTTGTAGCGGTTCTTGGCCTGGTTGCAGGGCTCCTTGCCGGTATGGCCTGGGTGCAGTAAACCTGAGACCAGTTTCTGCAGGGGAAGAGAAGGGACTTAGGTAAGAGATGCCCAGTTGCCAGCCCTATTGGCACAGGGGCCAGCCTGAGGGCACCACACCCGCCAGGGCACTGGGGCCAGAGCGTGACCCAGGCGACCAGCGCAGCTCAGCTAGCATGGCTGATAGAGGCTTGTCTTCACGGTGGAGTCATTCCAGAATAGGGTCAAGCGCTACAGCTGTATAGCTTCAGCTAGTCTGGAACAGCGCCCCATGTTGCTGGGACATGTGTATATATATATCCATTAATGTGTAATAGCCTATTAAGGCCCAGTGTAAATGAAGTATGCTCAACATAAGTACATACATTACGTGTTAACAACAAAAAGAAAAACTAATGACGTCACAAAGTAAATTGTAAATGAAGGCTTCACACATTGGCAATTTAAAGTTGTTTATTAATCAAAACCCAGTTTAAATATGGTGCGGTATTTGCGAACTCCCCGCACCTTGTAATTAAAATAAACCTCAGCTAACCATCGGAACTTCTAACTACGAACTCAGGGGCAGAATTCTTGGGGTATAAATGTAAAGTATGGAAGGTTTATTTTGTAAGCAATAAAAAGTACGTAAAGTATTATATACCAGCACTGCCTGCTACTCATCCCGTAAACAGGCCCCTGATGCAGGTCCAACAGAGTGGCCACTCTGGAATCAGAGTATCCCAGGGGGAACATTTCCCCATGTAGACATGCCATACAGCTCTGCTGCAGCGTAGTGAGACTGGAATGTGCAGTGAGTTCTGGCACCAACCTGGTACTCCGCATTGCGCCCTGCTGGGGGCCGTTCAGGATTTGCATCATCCTCTGTGCCCTCCTCCTCCATTTCCGCTCTCTTAAACCGCTTCAGAGACTCCAGCAGTTCAGCCACCGGGATCTGCGTGCGCAGCTTGCTTGCACCTGCTGGGATCCAGAAACCAGGGGTTAGCCTGTCCCTGGGGCCTGGCTGCAAGGCGCTGGAGCTCTGCCATTCAGACTGGGCTGGGGTCACCAACCCTGCCAGCCAGGGCCCCCAAATCCCTGGGAGGGTGTCAGCACCCCCTGCCAGCCAGGGCCCCCCATCCCTGTGTGGGTGTCACCCCCTGCCAGCCAGAACCCCCCAATCCCTGGGAGGGTGTCAGCACCCCCTGCCAGCCAGGGCCCCCCATCCCTGTGTGGGTGTCACCCCCTGCCAGCCAGAACCCCCCAATCCCTGGGAGGGTGTCAGCACCCCCTGCCAGCCCCAATCCCTGTTGAGGTGTACCCCGGGCCCAGCCATGGCCCCTGTCCGTATGCGAGGTGCCGCCCCGCCAAGCGAGCCAGGCCCTCCAGATCCCTGGGAAGGTTGTCAGCGACCCCGCCACCAGGGCCCCTGTCCGTGAAGGTGTCACGCCCCGCCAACCAGGCCCCCAATCCTGGGAGGGGTCATCACCCCCTTCCTGGCAGTGGTCCCCTGTCCCGTTGGGTGGTGCACCCCACGCCAGCCTCCGATTCCACTTCCTAAAACGAAGTATCGGATCACCCCCTTTTGCCAGGTCCTTGTCCCTGTGCGGATGTCACCCCACCAGCCAGGGGCCCCCCAATCCCTGGAGAGGGTCAGGCCATGCGCGCTTCGTGGCCAGGTCCCTGTCCCTGTGTGGTGCCACCCCCACCACCAGGGCCCCCATCCTGGAGGTGTCAGCATCCGCCGCCAGGTCAGGGACCCCTGTCCTCCTCCCACTGCCAGTTGCAGGCCCGTGGCCCAGGAGGCGAGACCTTCCCTTCCAGCCAGGCCCCCAGCCTCTGTAAGGCGCATCCCCTCGCCCACCGGCCAGGGAAGCGCATTAGAGCCCTCGGACTGCACTGAATGCCACACTCCAGACGGGCCAGATTGCCTCCAGCTCCACCACCCCTCCCGCTTCCTTCAGGGGATTTGCCCATTGCTCTTTGTGGCATCTGAGCGTCCGCTCTTCCTGCAGATTACGAAGGTTGGACCGGAGATGAGCGCGAGAGCCAGGAGAGGGGAGAGCATATCCCCCTGAACGCCCGGAAGCGCCCCAGCTTGCCCGTGCTTCTCCTGGGCCTGCAGGCCCACAGGCAGCCCAGCTACAAGCCCTTGCTGTCAATGGCTTGGATCAGCCTGCCCGTCCAGGGAGAGTACACCTCAGCGCCAGCTAGCAGCGCTCCTGCCCTTGCTCAGAGCCGCCCCCACTGCCCGAAGCCTCACCCCAGTTGTGTTATTGTTGTCGTGGGACAGACTCTTGTTTACGTATGGAGCAACTGATCGGTATTAGGGTGATGCCGCCGTTTGGGTGCTTGATTAGCTTCTGTGTGGAAGCAAATGGCTGCTCCAAGGATTGCAGCTCTCATGCTCCAGTATTTCTTCCGTAAACTGCTTGCCCACAAGAATAACACACTGCGACGAGGTGGCGAGGGAGTATCCTGCCATCTTGTGCTCGCACAGGTGATATCTCGCGACTGCATAATGAGGAGAAAGTCCAGGAACTAGTGACTCTTGATTTGGTGTCTCGCTGGAGTGGTGAAGTCAGCGACTAACTGAGATGTTCCTGAGACTGGTATGACTCGTTCACATGTCCCACACAGGTGAGATCCTCTGCGATCCGGACTGTAGAAACAGCCATAAATTGAGCAATGACAGTGGAGGATCCATTAACCTCCGAACTATAATTCCGAAGCAAAACCTGCTTCCCAGCAAGTCAGTCTTTTGCTCTGGGCGCCTGATACTTATATTGCTGCTGAGTTGACGTTTGTCCAGGATTCAGAAAGTTTCAGCAAGATCAAAGCAAGTGTGCAGCTGTCGTCCCATCATTAGAAAGGCTGAGGCCTTTCGAGCATTTTTGAGATGTTTTCTGCGTAGGATAATAAGAATATGTCCCAGACGCTTCTTGAATGGATAATAGTCCCTGCCAATTCCAAAGCTTGTTCATGTCTGCACAAATCTTTCAGCTAATCCATTGTGGATGGATGATATAGTACTGAAGTGATGTGGTGTATCCCGTTTCCTTCATAAACTTTGACACTCCTGAGAGTGAACTGCGTCTGTTGTCATCACAAGTTTTCGACAGACCGATAACGACAAAGATCTCTCATGGTTTGATACGTACTCTCTGCATATGACTGCATATAAGAGGACTTCTGGCCATTAGAATGGGATCACACCCCAAGAACATACTTCCTTCAAGGTGCGTGAACAACTGAATACGTGCCAATGTTTTCAGGCTAGATCTCATGGATGTAGGTTGTACCCCGGGGTGATTCCTCACACCCTGACATACATACAGCTCTGTGCCTTCTCTTCAATAGCACTGTCAATCAGCCACCAAAAATAGCTGCTCTCAATATCCTTCTTGCGCACATTCCACAGTGACGGAATGTAGCCGTTCTAACATCTGTGATCTCATGGTTGTGGAATAATGACACTTCCCCCACAACAGAACAACCAGATTGACGATAACTCCGTTCCTCCCAGAACATATAGTACAGGTCGCTGAGACCAGAGAGGTTTTGTCAGTGTCTATGCATCACCCAGGTCCAATAATTAGACATACTGGGTTCACGCGAGTTGTTTCTTTATTCTAGAGCCAGCTAGTGTATTCTCACCTGTTCAAGTAAAAGATTCCTTCTGGCGAATTCTCGATGCTTACTGGCAAAACAGGCCTTGAAGACATCCACTGCCATCAGAGGTTTCCGACATATTGTTTCAATGTTTGTGCGCGGAAGCAACAATGCCCACCATTGGCATAGACTAGCACTAATGGAATGCATTGTGGTGACAAAATTTAGCAGGGTCGAGTCATGAGTAGAATTCAAAATTCAACCGAACAGGTACTGATGAAACTTCGAATTCAAAAACAGTCTAAGCTCACGTTCGATTTGCCTAGTAGTTTGCTTTGGTAGAGCGTGAAGCAAAAGCAAAGGTCTCTCTTCTCCGAGGACATACATGTGACATGACTGCTCCCACTCCATAGGACGCATCGCAGCAACTGTTAGGTAAAAAAAAAGATGAAAAATCAAAAAAAAAAAAAAAAGTGATGTCAACGTTTTTCAGCAAATTTAGCAATGCTCCTTACCTTTGTTAATGCAACTCCACAGGCTTCAGTCACAACCAGGCTTGTTCTGCCCAGCGAAGTTCTGAACGTGGTTTTAGCAGCCTGTCCACTACTCACTTAACTTCACGTAGTACCCACATGGCACAGCTTCTCATTTTCAGCACTGTTTGTTGCTTTAAGTGGAAGATGCTGTAGTTTTTAATACACAGTCTTGGAGACCAGCGACGCTGCTACGTTGTCCAGTTCCATGCATATAGGTTTTCCGCTCAACAACTGGGTTACCTAGTATTCATGTGAGCCCACTGACCAAAGACAAAACCTTGGAATGGCTCTCTTCTTGTGAGAAATATCTCCTTGTCATCCTGTGTCGCATCATCTAGTATGCCAGATTTCCTTTTTTTTGGTGGGCCAGACCACAGACCTCTTTTTCTTTTGTTTACAGGCACACTCAGTGTGTCCCTTTTTGCCACAGTGTCGACACATCAGGTCCTTACACCAGCATTCTGATGCCTGGTGACCCAGCTTACCACAGCAGTAACATTCTTGACTCTGCACAGTTTTGTGGGTAGGTTCTTGTGACACTTTTTGCACCCTAGGGGATGCACCAATGGATTGTGCCTCCTTTGTAGCCAGTTCCATGGAGACAACAATATCAACAGCCTTCTGTAATGTAAGCTGAGCCTCTGTCAGTAGGCGCTTTCGTATAGCTTCACTGGGCAGGACACACACTAACCTGTCATGCAGGGCATCATTTAACATCTCCTTAAATTCACCGTGTTCTGCTAGCTTTCTCAGAGTTGCTACAAATTGTACAACTGTTTCATCTTCTTTCTGGTCTCTTTTGTGGAACCGATATCTTTCAGCAATTACCACTGGTTCTGGAGAAAAATGGGACCTCAGGATTTCCACAATGTCACTGCAAGATTTAGTCTCTGGCTTAACAGGGTGTAGTAAGCTGCGTAGCAGGGAGTAGGTCTTAGCCCCTACAACACTTAAGAATATTGGCACCTTCTTCTCTTCTGTAATGTCATTTGCAATAACAAAAAGCTCAAAATGCTCAATATATACAGGCCATTGCACTACAGTGTCCTCAAAAGGTTCCAGTGGCCCTGTAAGTGTAGCCATGGTTTTAGTTTCAGCCAGTTCTCACGCCCTTCCGGCAGCAAACAAGATTTGTTTGTTTGTTTTTGTACCTTAACTTCTACCGCCTTCTGTTGCTGGGACAGCACAGGGATCCCACCCTCGTCGCCAGGTTGTTATATCCTTGGGGCAGCAGTTTAGGAAGAAATCACTGGAGCCAGAGAGCTGCAAACCTTGGAGCAGCCATTGCTTGCCACACACAGAGCTAACAACAGCCACCCAAACTGGCTGGGCTATCCCCTAATAATCCGACTCAGTTGCTATAGCAACACAAGATTCTATTACCATGACAACCAAATACACAACACTCGGGCCCCACTATGCAGGGTACCGGGCTAGGCCAGCTCCCCGGAGTTGCCTGGGCCTTCGGGTGGCTGTGGCTCTGCTGCCCAGGCAGGGGCGCGCTGGGCAGGCCAGGCCGCTGGGGAGCCGTGCCCAGGGAGGGGCTGTACTTTGTGAATTAAGTCGCTCTGGTGCTGCTGAAAGCAGCCAGCTCACAGCCCTGCAGCCCAACTGGCAGCCTTGTTCATGCCCAGCTCCGCAAAACACGCATCCCCCCCAGCTCCTGCCAATGTGCCCTGACCCTGACCCACCGGGGCCACCCTTAGGGCTAATGGGGCAGTCGGACTGCATGGCTGTTCAGCCCTTGGCCACTGCACTGAGACAGCCAGCAAGGGGCAGATCCGTGTCCTCTGGGACGGCTGGTTGGGGATGTCACTGTCGGTGCATTAGACAGGGCTTCATTTGTGTCAGGGCTTGCCAGGCTTGGGCCCGTCACCTCTGGGCCTGGCAGGGCTGAGCCCCAGCATCCCTGGGCCTGGCAGTTCGTAGCCCTGGCACCTCCGGGCCTGGCAGTTCAGAGTCCTGGCACCCCTGAGCCAGACAGGGCTGAGCCCCGGCACCGCTGTGCCAGGCAGGGCTGAGCCCCAGCACCTCCGGGCCAGGCAGGGCTGAGCCCTGGCATCTCTGGGTTTGCCCCATCAGTTATGAAACCAAAAAAGTTGCTTAAGCCCTGGCACCACTTTCATTACAAATTAAACTCTGGCCCTAGGAAGTGGGCTGCTGGCACCCCCACTGGGTTTCCCACGCTGTGGGGAAGTCACTGACGGGCCAGGGACACCAGTGACTCGGTCACTTCCATCTGTGGCTGGCCTGGAGCTGCAGTTTATTCAATATCAGAGGCTCTGTTCCACTGCCCAGCCAGCAGTGCCGGGTGCTCTGTCCTCAGGCACATCAAGGCCTGTTACCAGGCCAACGACATGGGGCACCACCAGCAGGCATGTCTGGCTCAGCTATGGGCCAGGTGAAAAGAAACGTCCTGAGCCCAACACCTCTTAGCAGCTTTCCACAGAGTGACAGGGTCGAGGGACTCAGGGACACGCTACCCCAGGCACTACCTGTCACACCCCATGGGATTCGCCACCTGGCACTACCAGCCGTACAGCCAGAGGAGCCGAGCAGGAGCCGGTGCAGGATGGGACCCCTGGGGCCCACTAAGTCACACTGACCTGGTGAGCACGAACCACAGCAGCAGGGCCCCTGCGGCCAGCAGCACCAGCACCGGCACCGCCACAGCTAGCGCCAGGCCCCCGGGCTGGGGAGTCTGGGCCTCTCCTGCAAGCAACAGAACCAGAACCAGTTGGCATGTGGCAGACTCCTGCCTAGTCGCTGAGCCAGTCTGCATCTTGCAGGTCCCTGGGAGATCCACAGCATGCACAGTGTACTGCTGCCATGGGCTTCAGTCAGGCACAGAGCGTAGCTAGGTGCCCAGGACAGACACTGGCTATGGCAGGGACCCCCGGTGTGACCCGTACGGCCACTCCCAGCCCTTTGAGACTGGGTCCATGTCATTTCACAGTGATGCCCAGAGGCCCCAGCCAGGCTCCGGGCCCCATTACACTGGGTGCTGCACGCACACATGCAGGGAGGCAGCCCCTGCCCTGAAACGCTTGCACTGGAATAGACAAGGATGACGACAGGGAGAGGGGGAGAAGTGAAGTGATTTGCCCGAGGTCACACAGACAGTCCGTGGCAGAGCTGGGCCTAAACCCAGCTCAATCTGGGTGCCGGTGCAGCCCCTATCTGCTGGACTGCCCAGCACCATGTGACCCAGCACCACGCGACCCAGCGTGCAATGTGTCACCTTGGACCACACAGCCAGGCTGAAGCCAGTGCTGGGACTGGTGGTCTCTGTGGTATGACCATCAGACCAAGCCTGAGCACAGCACGCTGGGACGACTGGTCCCTGCGGGCAGCAGCTCCTTGTTCGAGGTGAAGGGGGGCTGCAATCTGCCCCTTTGTGCCCAGCCAAGTGGCCTTCAGGTTCCAGGTGATTTCCACACTGCTGGGTGCCCAGGCTAAGTGCCATGGTGGGGCTGGCTCTACCCACCCCTGGGGCGCTGACCTCATCTGCCAGGTTCGGGGGTGGGCCACCTGCCTCAGCATGGCGGAGCCGATTTGTCGGGGTCCAAGCTAGTTCTACTCTGCGGTAAAGGAGAGTTCCCAATAAAAGGAAGGGGACGGAGGGGATTTCTCCCTGGCACTGGGTCAAAGCCAAGCCACAACAGGCTGCTTACCAATGGAGAAGTCATAGCGCACACAGCTGGATTTCTCCATCTATGGAAGAGACAGAGAGGGATGAGTCCGAAGCAGCCATTTCTATCAATGCCTTGTGATCCCTGAGATAAGGGCTCCAGGCACGGATCGCTGCGTGCTTCACAAACATCACTTCTACGGCTGTCAAGCCATTAATCGTGCTGTTAAACAATAACAGAATACCATTTATTTAAATATTTTTGGATGTTTTCTACATTTTCAAATATATTGATTTCAATTACAACACAGAATACAAAGTGCTCACTTTATTTATTTTTAGTACAAATAATTGCACATTCAAAAAAATTTGTATTTTTCAATTCACCTCATACAAGTACTGTAGTGCAATCTCTTTATCATGAAAGTTAAACTTACAAATGTAGAATTATGTACAAAAAAACCTGCATTCAAAACCAAAACAATGTAAAACTCTAGATCCTGCAAGTCCACTCAGACCTACTTCTTGTTCAGCCAATTGCTCAGACAAACAAGTTTGTTTACATTTACAGGCGATAACGCTGCCCGCTTCTTGTCCACAATGTCACCTGAAAGTGAGAACAGGCGTTTGCATGGCACTGTTGCAGCTGGCATCGCAAGATATTTATGTGCCAGAT